>NC_134474.1:21654585-21753921 GCF_964194025.1 Convolutriloba macropyga
GAAATTACAGGGCTTGGAAGGAACTTCGAGCGCACTACAGTCTGGACTATGGTCTGGAGATGGTCTCATCTGAGGTCGATTTGGTCTGAAAAGTCCGATCATAGGCGGATTCGAGCGCACTTGGCTGTGATCAGAGGAGACTTCGAGCGCAAATGGGTCTGATCATAACCTCTTCGAGCGCACTTTTGTCTGCTCAGAGGTGACTTCGAGCGCAATTGGGTCTGATCAGAAATGTTTTCGAACGCAATTGGGTCTGATCAGGTACCATTTCGAGCGCAATATTTTTTTCATCTTTTTATTTTTTTAATGAGACATGTTGGCTCTGCCAAGAGGCAGCCATAAAGCAGCGTTCTGATCTAAAGTCCGATAGGTCTGATCAGAAAAAAGGAGTCCAGCTGATAGCAGAGGCTGGTCCCCTTCAGAAGAAACTTCGATTTTTAAAAGCTGTCGAAACTCATCCATCGAGTCAGGAATATACACTAAACGGTACACTAAATAAAATTTGTTCTCAACAGTTGGGTTTTGTTTTCTTTAGCAATAATATTATAATTGATTTTTCGTTAGATGAATTAAATACTGCAAACATCAATTTTTATGAAATTAGTATATTATAGCAAAATCAGGAGATTTTTTCGTAAGTAAAACCTTTCTCTGATCAGACTATTTTGAACTCACTTGAGTCTGATTAGAACCATTTTCGAGCGCACTTCAGTCTGATCATAGTGTGATTAAGGTCTGCACAATGGTCTAAATTTGAGTCGGGACCATGGTCTGATGATGGTCTGGTCTGATTGGAACACTTTCGGTATGAAAAGTCTGATCAGAGACCTTTTGTGTCTGGAAAGTCTTATCAGAGGTAACTTGGGTCTGGAAAGTCTGATCAGGGGGAATTTCCGTCTGGAAATTCTGATCAGATATAATTTCGGTCTGGAAATTCTGACCAGACGAAAATTCGGGTCTGGACCTCAATCTGGGTTATAGTTTCTAGTTTACTCCTTTTGGTTACTTCCAAGTATTTACAAACAATTTTCTGTTTCCAATTATCTCGATTCGTTTATCTAATTTTTCCGAAATCCCCATTGAAAAATATATTTAACAAGTGTAATTATCTCATTGCAAGGTTTTTTCTACAGGAAGTTAATCTTGACCGATCGATAATTAAACAGCAAATGTAATGTACCTCCATGTGGTGTCAGTACTCGTTGTCTTGACCAAAAGTAATTTTACACTTATTTGGGCACCAAATAACTATTAAAGTATATATGGCAACAAAATAGGGATCAAGACAAACATGAAAAGTAAATTAGATAATGAAAAGGTTGAACTCATCTATTTGTAGCAATTCAGTTAAAGTTGTTAAAAGCATGAAAAAAATTCCGTTTCACAATTTTTCTGTCCTGTCCGTGAATATATTTTCAGTCACATAAAAACTACTAGTGAGAATAGCCAACTAGAAAAATTTCTGCAGTTGTTATTTTCAACCCTCAACGATTTTGTATCCAATTTGTACAAACTTAACTAGCTATATGCAAGTTTGTTGATCTGCTTGAGTTTAGCTCCATTGCTTTCTAATAATAATAATAATAATAATAATAATAATAATAATAATAATAATAATAATAATAATAATAATAATAATAATAATAATAATAATAATAATAATAATAATAATAATAATAATAATAATAATAATAATAATAATAATAATAATAATAATAATAATAATAATAATAATAATAATAATAATAATAATAATAATAATAATAATAATAATAATAATAATAATAATAATAATAATAATAATAATAATAATAATAATAATAATAATAATAATAATAATAATAATAATAATAATAATAATAATAATAATAATAATAGTAATAATAATAATAATAATAATAATAATAATAATAATAATAATAATAATAATAATAATCAACAATTTTTCCTGCCAGTTGATTGGCTCACAATTAAGTATTTGAATATTTGAATTAGGTTTATCCAGGAAAAACATGAATTATTACAATGCTTGTGGAAATGTCATTGCAAAGAGCAGTCAGGCTCAACAATTGCTCAACCTCGAAAATAGACATTTACCAAAACAAATCAAGCAATTCCAAAATATCTAGAAGATAATGCTGCTTGATGTTTTTCAAAGGGGCCAAAAACGTTGCCTTTCTCATGCTTTTAAGATCAAATGGTTTAAGACACAGATCTTGTGCAAAGTTATATGATTCCCTCAACTGGCTTGGTAGAGATTTCTCGCCAATAGCGCTGCGAATCAACGCCGGATGTAGTATTGCCTTTTTCTTTTTGCGTGTGTTCTGTTTGTTCTGTTTTTCCGGCCAAGTGGGATTTTCAAAGAGGAAACCTTAAGCAGCTCTTGAAACATTTCAAGAAAGACAGCAGAGTTACAGTTCAAAAATCGAAAGAATTGAGTTGGTGTGCAGAAATGTTGTTATCTGATCGGTCCGTCTATTTAAAGATATAAATCAGCAAATGTGATTTTGAAATCTTAAGATTTTTTTCAAATCTTTTTTACAAGAACTACCATATATTAGGATTCAATGTTTAATCGAAGATTTGACGTATGAATTGTTTACATTTAGCAGTTGAAACTTGATAAAAGGTTTCTTATTTTGAAAACATGCCACTTGTTCTGCTCAAAACTTTACAAACATGCTCAACATGCTGGCTACAAGACAGTTTTTTCCAAGAAAAACATGTAGAGATTTGTAAGAATCCATCACCTTAATAAGTTTTCCATCAAAAACAGCACTAAACCGATCTCCTGATCCGAAGCTGACCATGCGACACTTATCTGCATTGATGGCTCATTTATTGTTTTCAAACCAGTTTTGAGCACTAAAAAGGCCTGATAACAATGCCGGACTTGATATATATCAGAAACAACAAAAGACCATGCACAGAGCCCTGTGGCACACCGCAATCTGACTGAAGCACCTCGCTAGATTCTCCGGGTTGAAACTCCACAGCTTTGCAACAAGTTTAGAAAATTTCCTCTAAAGTCACAAATTCAAGTTTTTGTAACAAAATATTGTAAAAAATTGTATCAAACGCTTTATTTAGGTTCATAAAGCAAGCCGAACCCTGCTGATTTTTGTCCAGTGTAATTCTTAGGCACTCAAAAAGCACGGAGAGAACCGTACTGCGCGAGTGTCCAGCTCTAAAACCAAATTGGTTGGTGCTAATTACTTTGTTTTTGTCTAAGAACTTTCACAATCTTTGATAAATGCTTTTTTGCAAAAACTTTGTTCAAAGAAGGTAAGAGACATATAGGTTGTACTTCTCAACATCAGATGGGATCGCGTGCCACCTTTATAAAGGGGAAAAATTTATGCCTTACATCAATTAAAAAGATTCGCCAATAGCGAACTTATAACAGGTAGCAATCGTTTAAGCACCTTGCTGAGGATACCACCATGACCAGTCCAGTGAGAATTTAAGTTTTGTTTTTACATTTACCATTTTGTTTGTTGTTATGTCCCCGAAAACGAGACTGTCTAGGACTCGATGTCCCAGAGGTTTTTTGGTTTTTACAATTTTACTTCCTATGTTTGCAAAATGTTTGTTGAAAGCATTAGGTTCTATATTGTTAGCAGTATCACTTTTGATGCCGCAGAGTTGGTGGAGAACTGAGTAAAAAGAACACGAACTCTTACCATGTTGGCATGTTTGATGTTTTTGCTCTAAAGTTCAATTTTTTCTTATTTGAAATATTTTGTGCACATATTTCTAGCTTTTTGATATGATTCACATTTTTCTAAGATGGTTTTCTTTGGATAAGATTTAAAATTTTTAATTTTCTTCCATTCAGTTTGGCGACATTTTGTGTGTATCCAGGATTTCTTTTCTTTTAAGATTTTTACTGGTGCAAACTTGTTTAAGGCGGATAAAATACTAAGATCAGATAACAAAACTTATTATCAATCCCCATTATGTCTTTTGAAAAACCTAATTTTTTAAAAAAATCAGAATTAAAAAGTTGTAGATGTTATCAATGAGCGCAAACTTTGAGAAATCCCGCGAGCTAACCGTTAATTGTTGATTACGTACTTTGATTTTAGGTACAGAGATTACAACACCCCCGTGATCACTAATTTCACAATCAAGAGTAATTCTAATGTTAGGTTAAAAGCACTCAGACAGTGTTCAATGCAAGCAGAGGACAAAAAGGTTACTCTAGTTGGTACGAATTTAAAATTTGATAACCAAAAGATTGAATTAAAATACGCTGTTTGATTGGATGCAATCTAAATATCAACAATATCATAAAAATTTTGGTTGCATGCAAAATTTTCTCAAAGTTTTCCAAAAAGAGAAGGGCTGATAGGCTAGATGGTTTATAAACTATGGTACATGTAACCGAACGTTTCGTTTCAGTTGTGAATGTTATAGAAAAATCTACGAAGTCAATGAAATTGCAAATCAAGTTTTCTTGTACGTAAAAATCCAGTCTGCCACCCTTTCTTTGTCAATTGGGTTTTGAAAGTAGTTTTTGATAGCCGTCTATGTTGTAGCAGCCCAGATAGTCATTTTCGGATAACCATGATTGGCATCCCCCTATCACTAGGGGTTTAACTTTAAACTCTTCTATTAATCTATTAAGAATGTAGCTCCTCAGGATGGCATTTTAACGATCAAAATTTTATAAAAAATGAATAGTCACAGAAAGAGTTGAGACCACCTTCACTCGAAAGTGATTTCATTTGTCAAATTTTTCGGATTTGGTCCACTGTGGGCTGCTGCAGGAAGTTCATCTATTTTATTTGCCAATGTAAAAAAAGCCCCATTTAACTGCAGCGTTTTTGCTGGTGCACTTGCCAAATAACCTTTTAAGAAATCCTACGTGTTGGGTTATGGACTTTCGCAAGCGGAAAAAAAAGCGTTTTTAACTAAGTAAAAGAAATAATGAGAGAATAACAAAATGATATTTTACAGTAGAATTTAGAGAATTACAGGAAAGATCTGATTATTAGATCAAGATGGTGATTTGAATTTGGGAATGAAAAAGGACTCAAAAATCAGCTGTATATATACCCATTATCAGTGTGAAAAAGTCAAGATACAAAACTAATCTTAGCACCGTGATTTGTAGTGGGGGTCGCAAAGGTTACCCAATATGGTTTGCTTCTGCAAATCAGTCGCAAAGGGAACCATTTGCACTTTTCTAAGAATTCATTCTTACTTCCGGAGATATCATCATCATTTAATACATGATTTTACGTCAATTAATCTAACTCTACTAATAGTTATCTAGATTCACGAATTCGAACCGAATATTGATTCTAAGCACCATTTCTTGACGATTCATTTATATAATTTCTTTGGTCGATGTCATATTGCTTGTCTTTCTAATCTGGTAAGTCAAATTTTCTTTCTAAATCTCACTATTTTTAAGACTATAGTTTGATCGATATTCTAACACCCCCACTCAGACTTGAGCTGATTTTGTAGAGTCTGTTCCCATCAAAACTGCTCTGAATGTTTCCACTTCCGAAACGGGTAGGGACTTTGTGAAGATGTCCGCTGCCATTTTGTCTGTAGGGACGTAATGAATTGAAATAGTCCCATCCTCCGTCATGTCCCGGATGAAGTGAAGTTTTGTTTCGATGTGCTTGCTCCTTTTGTGCATGACTGGGTTTTGGCAGAGTCTGTACAACATTGATTGTCTTCTTCAATTGCTATTGGACGTTTCTGTTGGATGCCAAAATCCTCTAGAAGTTGTTTCAGGTAGAGTGCTTCCTGAACTGCTGCTGCTATGCCCTGATATTCTGCTTCTGATGAAGAAAGAGCAACTGTGGCCTGCTTCTTGACACCCCAGCTGAGTGCTGCGCCACGTCCGTTGAGCTTGAAGTAATAGCCCGTTGTTGATTTTCTGTCGTTCACGTCTCCAGACCAGTCTGCATCACTTTCCCCCACTAAGTCATAACTAGCCTCTTTTGTGTAAGTAAGTTTTGAACTTTTTGAACCTTGAAGATATCGCAGAAATCGTTTTCCGCACATCCAGTGTTGATTGGTAAGTGCATTCATGTGTCTGGACAGAATGTTGACTGTGAACATGATGTCTGGCCTCGTCTGTTTGGCAGATACAGAAGTGATCCAACCAAGCTTCTGTAGATCCTCTGGTCCACATCATCGTCCCCGTTCTGTGCTGTCTGAAGTTTCAAATTCAAATCAGCTGGAGTTGTTGAGGGTTTGCATTGATCCATTTGAATCCGCTCAAGCATTGTTTCTATGTAGCGTTCTTGGTCGACTGTGACTTTGCCCTCCTCTCGTCTGATTCTTAGACCCAGAAACCAGTGTAATCTCCCTCTGTCTTCCATGTGAAAGGTTGCTTCTAGTGCCTTCTTGACATCAGAGACCACTGTCATACTTCTTGATGCTACTATGATGTTGTCAACCCAGACCAAGATGAGGGTGTGATCCTCTGCCTCTGATCTTTCGAACAAGCAGTGATCGTTCCTGCTTCTGGTGAACCCCTGTCTCAGTAGGAAGTTTGCCAGCTCTTTGTACCAGTTGTTAGCAGCCTGTTTCAAACCATAAATTGATTTATTTATTCGACATACTAACTTCTCCCCATCTGATTCACGTTTTACAAACTCCTGTGGCTGTTCCAGATACACTTCTTCCTCGATTGGTGAGTGCAGGAAAGCAGTCTTGACATCAAATTGGTGCATCACATGGCCCTGCTTCGCTGATAGCTGAAGTAGAATCCTGAATGTCTCTGTCTTTCAGATAGGCGCAAAAGTCTCAAAGTAGTCCAGTCCTTCCACTTGTTTGAAGCCTTTCGCCACATAACAAGCTTTGTTTTTGTCCACTCGACCATTGGGTCCCAATTTCACTTTGCAGACCCATTTGCCTGTTATGACGTCCCTGTCTGTGGGTGGTCTCACTAGGGCCCAAGTCTCGTTGTCTTGGAGTGCCTTGACCTCGTCCTTCATTGCCCGGTGCCACTGGTCCCAATCGTCACCTTGTTTGGCTTCGTAGACTGTTTTCGGTTCCACATAGTCGCCCTCAGTCACAGCAAGATGGGTCCTGAGAACATTCCTTGCTCGTGTCCCTCGTCTGAGCTCTGCTCTGTCCGCGTGTTCCAGTGCATCTTCATTGAAGCCAACTGTCTCTAACTGTGAGAAGTCTTCTGTGTCACTGTCTTCCAGTGACTCTGACTCTCTGTGGCTCCATCTTGTTGCAGTAGATCCTTCATCTAGTGCTGTTTCTCCAACATCCGAGGCCTCTCGTCTCAGTGTTGTTTCTTGAGTATTCACGCTCCCTGCGTCATGCCACTCCTCCTTTATTGCAGTAGATGTGTCTTGTCGTTCTCTGTTGTCATTGTCTTGATGACCATCATCTGGGTGCCAGATTCCCAGTTCCGACCCATCATCTAGTAGGTCAGCCGTTTCTTTGTTGTAAGGGATTGAGCCCACTTCAGACTCCTTGATGATCACATCTCGAACTGCCATCACCTTGCGTGTGTTGGGTATGTACACCAGGTATCCGTTTTCTCCTTCAGTGTAACCCACAAACTTTCTTCCAGTGCCTCGGGTTCAAGTTTGCTGACTTCTCTGTCCCTCTTCATCATGAAGACTGTGCAACCAGAAATAGATAATTTACTAATTGGAAGCTTAGGTTTTACACCTCTCATCAGCTCTGCTGAGCATTTTTCTTCTCCTCGTCTCACAACCAAGTTTCTGATCCTTGCTGCGTGAAGAACTGCTGCTCCCCACATCATCTTGGGAAGTCCTTAGTCAATGATCAAATATCTTGCCATCTCCAGCAGTGTCCTGTTGCACCTCTCAGCTGACCCATTCTGTTGTGGCGTCTCTGGTATGGTGTTCTCCTGTAGAATGCCTGCATCTAAGCAGTACGTCTCTAACTGCTCTGAGAGAAACTCCTTCGCAATGTCTTGCCTCAGCTTCATGGGCGTCCCCACACTGAGAACAAATTTCTTCAGGCTGGCAAATGCTTCACTCTTTGCCTTAAGCAATTCCACAAACACAAACTTCGTGTACTGGTCTGCAAACACTATGCAGAACCGAACCCTGACAGTGACTCTACTCTGAAAGGTCCCATCACGTCTGTGTACACCCTCTCCAGCTTCTCTTCTGCTTGGGTCTCTGCCACTCTTGGTACTGGAGTCTTTGTGGTCTTGGCCAATGCACACACATTGAATACATCATCGAGTTCCCCCACTGTCTCTGGTGCATTCCTGACCACATCCGCTTGATTCAAAAGACCCAATCGTCTGTGCCCTTTCCTGGCAATGTCAAGTTTCACGCTGTTGGAGCTCATATTGAATTCTAGAACGCTGCAGGGTAAGTAAAACAAATTATTTTCTTGAGTAAATTTTACCCGAGTTCCCTTCTGGAGTTTCATGCAGCTGTTTCCTCTCTCAAAAGTGGAGCTATATCCCCACTCCGTGCATCTTGAGACTGATAGGAGGTTTGAAGAATAGTCCGGCACACACAGAACATTTTCGATTTCGCATTTGAATTTCCCTTTGTTTGAGGGTATGCTGATCCTCACAGAGCCTCTGCCCACCAATCTAGAAGCCTCTCCGTTGGGATTTCTGACCACTGATTGAATGGGCACAAAGTCCAGGAACGCATAGATGCTCGTCACTATGTGATCTGTACAACCACTGTCCACTAGCATGCCTGCTGTCTTCTACTGGGTAAGAGCTGCCCAGCATTCCTCGTCTGGCGTAGCCAATGTTGGACCCATTGCCACTGACTCATGTTTGCCTCCATCTCTTTGTCTCTTGCATGCCCTGTCTAGGTGACTCTTTCCACCACACTTGCTGCATTGTGCTCTCTCCTTCTTCCTGCAGTCCTTGGCAAAGTGTCCAGGGATCCCACACACAAAGCAGTTTCCTTTCTTGGGTCCCTTCTTGAAGTCACGCTTCACTGCCAGTGCCACTGAACCACTTTGTCCCTTGTGTCTCTGCACCGTGCTCTCATGAAAGTTCTGCAGCCTTTTCCTCAACTCTGTGAAGTTCGTTGCCGGGTTGAAGCTTTCCTGTATAACAAAAACTTTCATACCTCATTGGCAGACCATTGAGGACCAAGGCGTTTAAGAGTAGCCTTTTGAGCAAGGCTACTCTTCCCCTGCTTCTTGTAGCCTTGTGAGCAACTCCTGTTCTCTGATGAAGAAGTTGTCCAAATCCTCAGAATCCTCGAGCTGCAGTCGAGCAAGCTGTGCCACTAAAGTCACCACTGTCGGCGTCTCCACACTCTGAAATCTCTCTTGCAAAAGCTTCCAAGCCTTTGCTCCATCTCCAATGCCATCATCTCCCACACAGTCATGTCTCATCAGCATGAGGGTTGTTGCATCTAGAGTCAGTGCCAGATGGCACCACACATTGTTCCTGTTTCTCCTTGATATCTGCAACTTCCTTCTCATATGCATCCTTCAGCACCTTGTGGTTCTTCTTCTCATCATTGGTTGCCCCATTGGCCAGTGGTACAGGCTCATTGGGTTGCTCCTCTGTCCCCAGTAGTGATTTGTAGGGTCCCTTCGTCTGCATAATCGCCACAAATCTTATGCTCCAGATTGGAAAGTCCTGTGCCTTTCCTGTGTAGGTCAGCGGCTTCACTGTCTGTTGATCCATTGGAGTTTGAGCAGGCAAAACAGTTGTGAAAAGAGAAGGTACTAAGCAGAAAAGGATTATGACTGTCAACAACAAATTAGTTTTGTTTTGGAAATTAATTTTATGACTTAGAAAATTGCTGGGCCCATAACCTGTTGGGTTATGGACTTTCGCAAGCGGAATAAAAAGCGTTTTTAACTAAGTAAAAGAATTAATTTCTCAAAAATGAGAGAATAACAAAATGATATTTCACAGTAGAATTTAGAGATTTACAGGAGAGATCTGATTATTAGATCAAGATGGTGATTTGAATTTGGGGATGAAAAAGGACTCAAAAATCAGCTGCAAATATACCCATTATCCATTATCAGTGTGAAAAAGTCAAGATACAAAACTAAACGTAGCACCGTGATTTATAGTGGGGGTCGCAAAGGTTACCCAATATGGTTTGCTTGTGCAAATCACTCGCAAAGGAAACCGTAAACGGAATGCATTTGCACTTTTCTAAGAATTCATTCACGCTTCCGGAGATATCATCATCATTTAATACATGCTGGGAAGATTTTACATATATTAATCTAACTCTAAATATTAGTTATCTAGGTTCACCAATTTGAACCGAATATTGATTCTAAGCACCATTTCTTGACGATTCATTTACTTAATTTCTTTGATCGAAGTCATATTGCTTGTCTTTCTAATCTGGTAAGTCAAACTTTCTTTCTAATTCTCACTAAGTTAAAGACTATAGTTTGATCGATATTTTAACACAACGGATTGTTTGAGTTTGCTGTTTTTTTCCAAATTCGATTCTCCATTTTCGTCTCCATGAAAGGGGATCTCGACAAAAACCTCTTTTTTTCTTGTGCTTTCCAGTTATTTGGAGTTGCGGTTGCTTGACTTGACTGTAAGTTGAATACAGGGTTCCTAGTTTTTGCGATTGGTACACATTAAGTTTATTTGACTGGTTTGTTGACTGCTTTGAGCTTCAAATCTTGTAAAAATTTAAAATTTCTCGTCATTTAACGCTGTCCTTGTGTGCTCACAATTATTGGATTAGAAATGTAGATGACTAGTGCTGTTGCTCATAGGTACAAATAGATCTAGCACCTCCGTCTGTTTTTTGACTCGGTCATAGTTTTCCAGCTTCGCTGATAAGAACACTGGCTGTCTGTTTCGTGCGTTTTTGAAGTGTTTGAGAAGTGACTTACGTGCCCAGATTCTGTCCTTATGGTGATCGTAGATAAAATTTATAATTACTCCTGGTGGGTTATTAACGTCTTTGACAGGTCCAAGAGGATTACAAGCAACTAAATCAGCTAGACAACGGTCAATTTGTTCAGACGTATTTGGAAAAAGTAACACGTCATCTCACAAATGGGCCTGAAATTCAACAGGTAAATTGTTAATAATGAGGCATAACTTGAAATTGTATCTTTCAGTTTCTCTATATCGCAGCTTCAAACAATTTAATTCCGCCGGTCAACTCCTTAATTTGGACTTTTTGTTTGTTATTTTGGTCCAAAGAAACATTAAAGTCTTTTTAATCGGTTCTGAAGTATCAGCAAAATCAATAAATTTTTAATTTGAAATTATTTTTTTTGTTGTGTGATCACGCCTTTACATTAGGGGATATTTTGCAAGGGATGTATAATAATAGGGCTTGCAGTATTTTGGTTCTGTTTGAAATAGCTTGGCTGTGTGCAACACAGTGTGAAATAGTTCAGTTCAGTTTGCATCAAAAGAAGCGACAAAAGAAGCGACCGTTTCTTGTGTAACACGTGGCCACATTCAACTACGTTCTATTTTGGCTCCAAATCCAAACTTTGGTTTTGATTTGTTACGGTATCAAGAAAGCTACATCAACTAATTAAAGGATTTTGAAGGATTTGTATCTGTTCTAAAGAAACTGTCCTGGTAAATTATATATCTTTTTTGCTAAATTAAACTTTGTTTAGACTTTTTTGTCTCGAAACATCTTGTTTCATTATCATCACAAGTTTCTTCTTTTGAAGACAGAAAAAACAATGTTAATGGGTTTGAAAGACCAAGGTTGGCTGTATATAAATTTCGTTTCTCAGTCGTCAGAGGGCGATAAGTAGAACTTTGCCAAATTTTGCATTGATGGTTATCATGCAAGATAGCACTTCCTATGAGTTGCTTATAACGTAGTCGGGAGACTTCAGTGATCCAAAAATTCATTTTTGTGGAGCAAGATATCTTGAACTTCAATCAAAAAAATAATAGCTGAATATTGGAATCTATACAGCGGGCAATTTATTTTAAAACACTCAAATTGATTTGAGGCAAAAGACCTGTGCCCATGTACTCAGCCACTTAGTCCCAAGTTTCTCAGAATCTCAGTTATTTCTTTGTTTTTGCGGCTGTTTAAATATAGGACTGCCAGGTGATACCTATGGTGTCACAAATTGATACTCTGATATCAATTGTTCTAAACGAAGCCAGCATATTGACTATGAAAAATGAAACTGTTTCGTTAAAAAGATCGTTATTTTTAAAGTTTTTTTGGAAAAAAAGATGGCTACTTTGCAAGATACTGCAAGAATTTGCAAGACTCTGATATGATTATGTTGAATTCGGCGAGAGTCTTGCATGATTCTCGCAAGATCTTGCAGGATAACCGTCACTTTGGACTAGAGTTAAACAGCTTTATCATATTCACACTAATTTTTGTAAATTTATCACATTCACCCTTTTCACTATTTATCTTGTGTACTATCTTTTATGCTTTTCTAAGCAGTGAATTACAGATACTCATTTGCCGAATTTGTACATTGAAAGGAAATAAATTAACTGCTAAATTTTTTTTCAACAAAAACCCTATTTACTTTTTATCTATTAAAAGATTAGCTAGGCCTTTTTTAGGCCAATACAAAAACTGCAAGGAATACTGGTCACACTTGATTATCGGCTGTCTAGGTGAAAGAAAATCCTCACAAATGGAAGCATGGTTTTATCATGGGACGGGGAAAAACTTCATAATAAGAAGCATGATTTTTTTAGTAGACGTCAAACTTCGCGGGTCAAAAATTTATAAAAGATTTTTGCTGAAAAGCTCTCAAATCCAAAAAATTTAGGCCAGAAAACCGAAGATACTAGTGCGCCAGGAGATTTAAATTGTTCTGAATAATCAGAAAGTGCAGCTAAAACTATACTAGTGTTGTCACAGTCCCCACTCTGCGCTGTCTTGGCCATTACTTAAGCCCTTGGTCATCGATTCCTGAAATTCTTCCCTATTGATCTGATTACCTGATTCTATTAAAATACCGTTTTGCACGAAATGCGCAAAATTTTCAGCGTATTTCATTAGGGCGCTTCATCGGGTTTCTTAACAATGTTCAAATGTATATAGAAAATCCGCTGAAAATTTTTAACAAAAGTGCTGAAATTTGAGCTCATTTCTTACAAAATTTCAGCGTGTTATCAAAAATAGTCAGCTCAAAAGTTTTCTTGATAATTTAAGAGTCAAAAATAATGAAAAAAGGAATCTATATGGGAATCATTCTTGTGAACAGAGGAAATATTTTGCACGTTGTAAAGACAGCAAAAGAATGTTAAATGTATGGTTGCGCCTTATTGTTTCCAATTTGCACTACCTGTTCTTTTATACTTTATCGACTATCCAAGCAAACAGAACTCTACATTTTCACCTCAAAATGCGTTTGGGAATGCAACAGATTTGAAAGAAAGTACATTTATTGCTGAGAGAATCAAAAATAATGGAAAAAAAGGTTTGATTTAAATCGGTTTAAGTAAATAAATGTCAAAATCATTAACTTGTTGTAAGTGAACGGTGACAACACAAGCGAATCCCATTAACTATTCAGCTTTTAACTTTCTTGCTTTTACTGAGGGGCACACAATTGGAGAAATTTTACTCTCATTTTTCAATTATTCCAAGTGAAAAATTTGGTTCAACCTCCATATTTTGGTGGTGAGTCAGAAATTTTAAGTTAATCTGGCTCTTTGGATGGATCTTTTGCGGACAGATACAAAAGTCGTGTATTATAAAACTGAATTGATCGCTGAAAAATTGTTCTTAGTTTTCTGGTTGCCCGAGTTAAAAAGGACGATTAAAATTTTCAAAACTTATCACAAATCTTGTCTGTATTCCATCAGGACGCTTGAATTTAACCAAATTTTAACTTAAGTTCGTTTTTTCTTCAACTTATTTTAATAACTGCGGTAGGGATAGCTCTGCTGAGCTATTAATGGTCTTTTTTTGTGATTTAGAATGGCCTTCATTTAGAATATTAAAAGTGTTTTATCACGAGTTTTTCGGTTTTTGAGAGCAAGTTTTGTGTTCAAGAGCCACATATTGATTACGGTTATCGGTATTTTTTCTGTCCACTTTTTATCGAAAGAAATCAAATGTGATAAGTGTGCTTAATAGGTTTTAGCTCAGTTTTTGTGAATCCAGCAATGAGCAACTAACGGCATTTGTGAGTTTGATTCTATTTGTATTCTTGTAATATTAGTGAGTTCTTATAATTATACGTCTCCGTTGTCCATTTTTTTTGCCTAATCAGTTTATTTCACCAATCAAAAGTGCCTTAGGTCTTCTAAAGACACATTATTTGAACTGCTGAATGTTTTTAATGAAAATGTCTGCTTATATATTCATTTTTATGACAATTTTCATGCCGTTTTGTTGATTTTTTTAAAATTCACACTTATTTTTGATTGCTCAGTTTGTTTTCATTGACAGGTCAAACTTCTCAGACACCATTGGTTCTTAATGGAATATTAGTTTAAACTGTTGAATGTTTTCAAATGGTTGTTTCTGGTAGTCGCTAAGAACACCTTCTTAATAAAAATTATCTTTGGTTGTGTGTTTGCGCATCTTGTTTATCAGTATTGATTCATCCGATTCGCTTTCAGTGGAGTCATGATTTTTGTGGACAAGAGATTCTCAGCAAACAAAAATCAATTTAGTCCGGAAACCTTGTTGAAAGCGTTTGGTAAATTCATCCTACACGCTTTTTTCGATCAAAGATTAAGCAATGTGGTGTTCTGCCTTATGACGGAGGATATATTAAAATGTTTACGGCATTTGCCTCATTTGAAGTGGCTGCGTTCTCGCAAAAATTCTTAAAGGTATCTGACCAGTTTGCTCTCTACCGACCCATTATCCACTTCTATTACATTGCCTGGCCTACAAAATTGCGTAATGGTTGCCCTAATTGAGAATCGATGGTTATCTTGTAGGAATCTGACACATTCTGGCAGAAAACTACAAAACGAAACATCTTCTGGTCGAAATTTCTGCTAGATTCCTGAAGATAACCATTTTTCTGCCAGATTCCAAGAAGATAACCTTTTTCTGTCAGGTTTCTGCAAGATAACCATTTTCCGCCAGATTCCTACAAGATAACCGTTTCTCTGCCAGATTATTACAATATAACCATTTTTCTGCCAGAATCCAACAAGATAACCTTTTTCTGCCAGGTTCCTACAAGATAACCATTTTCCGCCAGATTCCTATAAGATAACCATTTCTCTGCCCGATTCCTACAAGATAACCATTTTTTTGCCAGATTCCAGCAAGATAATCTATTTCTGCCAGGTTTATACAAGATAACCACTTCTCTGCCAGATTATTACAAGATTACCATTTTTACGCTAGATTCCTAAAAGATAACGATTTTCCTGCAAAAATCCTACCAGATAACTTTTTTTTGCAAGATTCCTACAAGATAAGCATTTTTGAGCCTGATTCAAACTAGACAGCCATTTTCTTGTCACAATCCTATCAGAAGAAACTTTGTCTGGCTAAATGTTCAAAAACAGTTTTTCTGAGGGAGTTTTTTAATGCAATGCATTTATCGCATTTAATAAGTTTAATGTGTCATTCATAACGTTCGTAATCTATTCTAAAAATAATCAAATGAAATATCTCTTCACATTATGACTATCCCCCGGGGAAAAACTTGAATAATCAACTAATTGTTTTTTAAGAGCCAGAATGAATTCGCTTGTGGTTGGTTTTGAAAAAACAAAAATCAATTTTGAAAATGAATAAACGTTCAAGAGCAATACAAATGCAGAAAAATTATAATGAAATTTATTCGTAAACCATTCTATCAAGCAACTTTTTATCAAGCAAGATGTAGCAGTTTTGCGCTTTTTTCTATCAATAAAGCAACTGTACCGCAAATAATTTGCTTGAAAACTAGAAAGGAGCAGTTTTGATGTTATCGACCAAATGAAATACAGCTCACCTGGAACGATCTATTTTGAATTACACCAGAATCTTGTAAGGTAACCATTTTTCTGGCAAATTCTCCCAGGTGAACATTTTCGGGGAGAAACTGCCAGATAAATCATTTTCTGGCACGACCTAGCAATATTATCATTTTTCTGCCAGATTCTGGAAGATAACCATTTATTTGCCAGGGTCTGATATTCCTGAAAGGAAACCATCCGGTCTCGACTATGGTGCATACTGCTTCTTTCATCGTTGTTTTGCTGCAGATTTTTTTTACCTTAATTACAATTTTCTTTCAACTCCGTTTCTCTAGACGTTGCGACTTTTGACGAACATCTCTACAGTTCTTTAAAATCAGGCTTCGCAAATCTTACCAAACGTCTAGAAACGCTATAATAGAAGTATTAGCAAGAAAATTTTCGGCCTTTTATTCTGAATTTCGGATTGCCTCTATTTGAAGCTGAAGAGAGTTATTTCAAGATAGAGCAAGTTCAAAAGTGTTGGTAAAACAAAACATTCTTTGGTCAGAAATACAGTCAAAATTTTGTTCATTGAAAAGATAATCAAATACTTAACGAATGATTTCTCCAGTCGGGATGATCAAAAAACGACACATTTTAATATCAAATATTTGATGTTCGTTTTCAAACGCAAAAAGCTTCAGAATTTGAACATCTGTCGGAATTATCGATTTTATACATAGTAAAAAATAGGCGCCTTATTCTCAAAAACATCGAATCTTTGGTAATTTTAGCTGAATCAACACCAGAAAGTCTTGGTATTTGGTTGGAATATAAGAAATCGTCGGTAGGGTTGGTTTGAAAGGTAAGGAATATTTAGATTTTTCGACGCCCAACTAAGAGTTTTCTGTATTCATCAGAATCTACGGTAGCATTATTATGCAAACGTACAAAGTCTGCATTTTCCATTTTTGCGTGATTTTGGCAGCAAATGCAAACGTAAAAGATCGTAGCGTTCAATATCCTTTTTGTCATTAAAAAACATGACATGGCCAGTCCTGAATTTCAATTAGAAAAATTGAACAGACAGGAGGCATAACCATCAGTCTCCTTATAAGAACAACCTCCAATAATAAACAATTCGTAAACCAAAACATTCACGAAAGTAAACAGAGTATAAAGAAAATCCAAAACAAAATTTATTTAATTTCACTTTCAAAAAATAAGATTATAAAAATTGTTATGTTCAACAACGTCAATTCAAAAAACTCAGTAAGTGAGAGTTTAAAGAGAAGACTCCACTTTACTAGAAAGCCACTGAGAAACGAAGTAAAATGACAAAAAAACATTTGGTAAGGCCTCTTACGACTTCTTTGAAAATGAGTGGCATCAAAGTCATGGAAACATTAAAAGAAAACCTGAACGCTTCAAGTTCTCTCCCACTATCTATAAATAGAAAGCATAAATCAAATTTAACTAGAACAATAAACAAAAACTGTGGGACCTCGTTAAAAACGACGCAACAAATGCATACAACAATCAAAAGTTAAAATTTTTTTGAAAACAAATGTTGCCAAAGTGAATAAAACCAAAAGCAGTTAAATTAAGCCCTTATAGCAATAAAACATGACTGTCTAGAAAACAAACGAAACCTTTTTTCAGTAACTATGTTACAAAACAAGAGAAAAACAATTACGGAATACGGGCGATTTACAATAAATCATGATTATTTTTTTTTTGAAAAAATCTCAAAAACTGTTAGCTTTGAGTAAAATGATTAAATAAAATCAACCACGAACCATTAGAAAACCTACAGACATGCAGTTAAAAAGACTAAATGACAAAACAAATATTGCAATTACCAGGACTCGAAATCACCAAAAAATTAAGTAATAATGCTCAAAAATAGTCGCGCCAAATCCGTTAAAATTTGCAGTTATGAATTGAAGCATTATATTAGTTCAAAAATGCCCAATTACTTGAACAATGGGATTGATCGTAAGCGAGACGAAGTTACAAACGAAAAAGGCTGCAAAATCCCACAAAATAATAATATTGCTTTTCGAACGCAACTCGTATCTTGCAAAGTCCTTAAAACCGTTTGATATGAATGAAAATTTTTAACTGATCAAATTGTTACTCATGAAAAGTGTATTTGAAGAGGTAGATAATTAGGCTGAGTTATAGAAAGATAAAAAAACGATAATAGAAGAAAAATCCAAATGTTCTTTAACTTTTTTGCAAACAATTTTTTGTCAAATTCGTTAAAATTGTTTGATTTCCATGGAGTACTGCAAATTGACATTTCCTTGACAAGAAAAGGTCAAAAAAGCGTGAACAGAACTATAAGAAAAAGACAGCACACTAATAATATTCAAAATTTTTGAAATTTAATACAGAATTGTTACATTGATGGAGTTTCAATCCATTAAAGTCACACTCACTGAGTTTTTATGTGGTCATGAGAAATCAAATATCTAACTCATTTTCTCATGGTTTTCTGTGCGAACGTGTGCGGTTCTTGAAAACGAACGTGCGGTGTTTTTCTATATTCATAACAGGAAAAAATGACTTTTTTGCTCGTTTCAAGTCAAACATACCTACAAACGATTTCCGACGCTCGTATGAACATACCTGTGATACCGAAGAAGAAATTGAAGGGTTGTCGTTGTTCGTCTATAACTCCAAAGCCTAACCAACTATACCGACATTTTCCCAGGTTTGTAATCCGAGATTTCAGGAGTAAGATTACTTACACCTGAATGGAGAAAATTTTTACTTTTAGTTGAGAGCCGATTTTTTTTTGTCGTTGCTTTGGAGAGATGGCGTGAAAATATTATGTTCACAATAAGTAAAAACATGATTTTCCTTTTTCTCATAGAAATTTAAAAAATATGCATTACCCTGGCTAGGTTTAAATTGCTTTCCTCGATCATTGCATAGCGATGATTTGCCATCAGGGTTCCGATGGAAGTCATTTCTCCCTTGAGTACGAAGTCTTGATAGATAACATGAGGAGTAACAAGAAGTACCCAAGACACTAGAATTCCAATGAACACTCGAGTGAGTAAGTCTGGTCTCATTTGCTCGGTCGCTTGGGTTCTTAGTATTTAACCGCGTGTTAAAACTGAGAGCACGAAATCTGGCTATTGAAAATACGAAATCTTTCTTCTCATGAAAATTAATGATCAACCGACGAGATTTATATCCAAATCCAAACTTCTGATTTGTTATCTATATATTGAATATATAATCTTGTCAGGTAAACGATGACCGATTCTATAAAAGTTGTATATATTTTTTTCGTTTTTTGCTGCAAGATTTTTAACCTCGTTACCGGAGTCTCAATTTTTTAGCTGCTTTCATACGCGGATTATATAAGATGTCAAACAAACCATTACGTATTCAACAGTATATATCTATCTTTTTTTTCATGGAAATAAGGAGACTATATATAACCTTTGAATAAACACAATACAGGTCCAGGTTTCGTCGAAAAATAATTTAAGAAATGCGGTGAACAGGGGTAAAAAATTACTTGTTACCACAAAGCTCTCACATCATTTAGCGATGAATGCAGTGAAAGCGAGAAGATTAGCGACTTTTAGACGCAAACCTTGTATTTTCACCGCTTAACCAGTGAAAAAAATAATTCATCGATACCAGCAGGAAGCTGTGAAACTAAAAGTATCTTACAAATCTTACAAATAGCAAATCTTACAAAAAAACTCGGCAAAACAATTTACAGTCAAATTGATATTTTTAAACGCTTTTACCGCATTCAGCACTGAAAAGCGTTTTCTCGCGACCATTCACCGCAATTCTTATGATTGTAAATTCAAAGGCAGTTCAATATTGGACAATCTTCTAATCAGGCATTCAAAGTCTCGAAAATCAGAGAATCCTTTGACGAGGCATTCAAGGGCTGTCCAATATTGGACAAGCTTCTAATCAGGCATTCAAAGGCTGTACGATATGCAAGAATCTTTCATTAAGGTATACGAAAAGTTCTCAAAAAACTGAGAATGTTTTGGTTAGGTATTCCACGGCTGTCCGATACCGGAAAATCTTTACATGAGACATTCAAAAGGTGTCTAATATCGGTAATTCCGGTTTTCAAAGGCTGTCCGATATCTCAGAATCTTGTAATTGGGAATGCAAAACCTGTCCAAAGATCAGAGAATATCAGGCAATCGAATTTGTCGCAAATCTGAGAAACTTTTATTCAGGTACTCAAAGGCTGTCCAATATTAGAGAGTTTTTTAGTGAGGCGTTCAGAGGCAGTCCGATATCGAAAAAATTTCTAATCAGGCGTTCACGAGCTTTGCAATATTGAAAAACCCCTTGATCAGTTATTGAAAGGCTGTCCATTACCGGTAAACTATTTAATCAGGTATTCAAATGCTTCCCAATGTCAGAGAACCTTCTAATCGATCAATTTAAGTCTGTCCAGTATTGGAAAATTTCCTAATCAGGCATTCAAACGCCGCCCAATATCGGAGAAGTTTCAAATTGATCATTCTAAAGCTGTACAAAATTGGACTTTTATTTTCACCGCTTAACCAGTGAAAGAAAAATTCATCAATACCAGCAGGAGGCTGTGAAACTAAAAGTATCTAAAAAAAATCTTACAAATCGCAAATCTTACAAAAGTACTCGGCAAAACATTTTACAGTGAAATTGATATTTTTCAACGCTTTTACCGCATTCAGCACTGAAAGCCGTTTTCTCGCAACCATTAACCGCAATTCTTATGATTGTAAATTCAAAGGCTGTCCAATATTGGAGAATCATCTAATCAGGCATTCAGAGTCTCCAAAATCTGAGAACCCTTTGACGAGGCATTCAATGGCTGTCCAATACTGGATTAGCTTCTAATCAGGCATTCAAAAGCTGTAAGATATCCAAGAATCTTTCATCCAGGTATACGGAAAATTCTCCAAATCTGAGAATGTTTTGGTTAGGCATTCCACGGTTGTCCGATATCTGAGAATCTTTTAATTGGGAATGCAAAACCTGTCCAATGATCAGATAAAATCAGGCAATGGAATCTGTCGAAAATCTGAGAATCTTTTAATCAGGTATTCAAAGGCTGTCCAATATTAGAGAGTTTTTTAGTGAGGCGTTCAGAGGCAGTCCGATATCGAAAAAATTTCTAATCAGGCGTTCGTGAGCTTTGCGATATTGAAAAACCCCTTGATCAGGTATTGAAAGGCTGTTCATTACCGGTAAACTATTTAATCAGGTATTCGAAGGCTGTCAAATATAGGAGAATCTGCTAACAAGGCACTCAAATCCTGTCCAGTATCGGAAAACTTTTTGATCAGGCATTCAAAGGCTGTACAATATCGGAGAACCTCCTAATCAGGCATTCAAATGCTTCCCAATGTCAGAGAACCTTCTAATCGACCATTATATGTCTGTCCAGTATTGGAAAATTTCCTAATCAGGCATTCAAACGCCGCCCAATATCGGAGAAGCTTCAAATTGATCTTTATAAAGCTTTTCAAAATTGGACTTTTATTTTCACCGTTTAACCAGTGAAAGAAAAATCCATCGATACCAGCAGGAAGCTGTGAAACTGAAAGTATCTTACAAATCTTACAAATTGCAAATCTTAAAAAAATACACGGCAAAACAATTAACAGTGAAATTGATTTTTTTTAACGCTTTTACCGCATTCAGCACTGAAAACCGTTTTTTGGCAACCATTCACCGCAATTCTTTTGATTGTAAATTCAAAGGCTGAACAATATTGTAGAATCTTCTAATCAGGCATTCAAAATCTCCAAAATCTGAGAACCCTTTGACGAGGCATTCAATGGCTGTCCAATCCTGGATAAGCTCTAATCAGGCATTCAAAGGCTGTACGATATCCAAGAATTTTTCATTCAGGAATACGGAAAGTTCTCCAAACCTGAGAATGTGATGGTTAGGCATTCCACGGTTGTCCGATGTCTGAGAATCTTTTAATTGGGAATGCAAAACCTGTCCAATGATCAGACAAAATCAGGCAATCGAATCTGTCGAAAATCTGAGAATCTTTTAATCAGGTATTCAAAGGCTGTCCAATATTAGAGAGTTTTTTAATGAGGCGTTCAGAAGCAGTCCGATATCAAAAAAATTTCTAATCAGGCGTTCATGAGCTTTGCGATATTGAAAAATCCCTTGATCAGGTATTGAAAGGCTGTCCATTACCGGTAAACTATTTAATTAGGTATTCAAAGGCTGTCAAATATAGGAGAATCTGCTAACCAGGCACTCAAATGCTGTCCAGTATCGGAAAATTTTTTGATCGGGTATCCAAGGGCTGTCCAAGTTCGGAAAACTTTCTAACTGATCATTCTAAGTCTGTCAAAAATTGCAAAAAAACTTTTGACAAGCATTCAAACGCTGTCCGATGTCGGAGAGTATTCTAACAAGGCATTCAAAAGGCTCTGCATAACTGCAGAATCTATTAATCAGTCATTGAAAGGCTGTCCAATATCGGAGAACCTCCTAAGCAGGCATTCAAATGCTTCCCAATGTCAGAGAACCTTCTAATCGATCAATTTAAATCTGTCCAGTATTGGAAAATTTCCTAATCAGGCATTCAAACGCCGCCCAATGTCGGAGAAGTTTCAAATTGATCATTCTAAAGCTGTCCAAAATTAGACTTTCATTTTCACCGCTTAACCAGTGAAAGAAAAGTTCATCGATACCAGCAGGAAGCTTTGAAACTAAAAGTATCTAAAAAAACTTACAAATCGCAAATCTTACAAAAATACTCGGCAAAACAATTTACAGTGAAATTGATATTTTTTAACGCTTTTACCGCATTCAGCACTGAAAACAGTTTTCTCGCAACCATTAACCGCAATTCTTATGATTGTAAATTCAAAGGCTGTCCAATATTGGAGAATCATCTAATCAGGCATTCAGAGTCTCCAAAATCTGAGAACCCTTTGACGAGGCATTCAATGGCTTTCCAATACTGGATTAGCTTCTAATCAGGCATTCAAAAACTGTAAGATATCCAAGAATCTTTCATCCAGGTATACAAAAAATTCTCCAAATCTGAGAATGTTTTGGTTAGGCATTCCACGGTTGTCCGATATCTGAGAATCTTTTAATTGGGAATGCAAAGGCTGTCCAATATTAGAGAGTTTTTTAGTGAGGCGTTCAGAGGCAGTCCGATATCGAAAAAATTTCTAATCAGGCGTTCACGAGCTTTGCAATATTGAAAAACCCCTTGATCAGTTATTGAAAGGCTGTCCATTACCGGTAAACTATTTAATCAGGTATTCAAAGGCTGTCAAATATAGGATAATCAGCTAACCAGGCATTCAAATGCTGTCCAGTATCGGAAAACTTTTTGATCAGGCATTTAAAGGCTGTCCAAGTTCGGAGAACTTTCTATCTGATCATTCTAAGTCTGTCAAAAATTGCAAAAATAATTTTTGACAAGCATTCAAAGGCTGTCCGATGTCGGAGAGTATTCTAAACAGGCATTCAAAAGGCTCTCCATAACTGCAGAATCTATTAATCAGTCATTGAAAGGCTGTCCAATATCGGAGAACCTCTTAATCAGGCATTCAAATTCTTCCCAATGTCAGAGAACCTTCTAATCGATCAATTTAAGTCTGTCCAGTATTGGAAAATTTTCTAATCAGGCATTCAAACGCCGCCCAATATCGGAGAAGTTTCAAATTGATCATTCTAAAGCTGTCCAAAATTGGACTTTTATTTTCACCGCTTAACCAGTGAAAGAAAAATTCATCAATACCAGCAGGAAGCTGTGAAACTAAAAGTATCTAAAAAAAATCTTACAAATCGCAAATCTTACAAAAATACTCGGCAAAACAATTTACAGTGAAATTGATATTTTTTAACGCTTTTACCGCATTCAGCACTGAAAACCGTTTTCTCGCAACCATTAACCGCAATTCTTATGATTGTAAATTCAAAGGCTGTCCAATATTGGAGAATCATCTAATCAGGCATTCAGAGTTTCCAAAATCTGAGAACCCTTTGACGAGGCATTCAATGGCTGTCCAATACTGGATTAGCTTCTAATTAGGCATTCAAAAGCTGTAAGATATCCAAGAATCTTTCATCCAGGTATACGAAAAATTCTCCAAATCTGAGAATGTTTTGGTTAGGCATTCCACGGTTGTCCGATATCTGAGAATCTTTTAATTGGGAATGTAAAACCTGTCCAATGATCAGAGAAAATTAAGCAATCGAATTTGTCGAAAATCTGAGAATCTTTTAATCAGGTATTCAAAGGCTGTCCAATATTAGAGAGTTTTTTAGTGAGGCGTTCAGAGGCAGTCCGATATCGAAAAAATTTCTAATCAGGCGTTCATGAGCTTTGCGATATTGAAAAACCCCTTGATCAGGTATTGAAAGGCTGTCCATTACCGGTAAACTATTTAATCAGGTATTCAAAGGCTGTCAAGTATAGGAGAATCTGCTAACCAGGCACTCAAATCCTGTCCAGTATCGGAAAACTTTTTGATCAGGCATTCAAAGGCTGTCCAAGTTCGGAGAACTTTCTAACTGATCATTCTAAGTCTGTCAAAAATTGCAAAAAAATTTAATTTTCGACAAGCATTCAAAGGCTGTCCGACGTCGGAAAGTACTCTAACCAGGCAGTCAAAAGGCTCTCCATAACTGCAGAATCTATTAATCAGTCATTGAAAGGCTGTCCAATATCGGAGAACCTCCTAATCAGGCATTCAAATGCTTCCCAATGTCAGAGAACCTTCTAATTGATCATTCTAAGTCTGTCCAGTATTGGAAAATTTTCTAATCAGGCATTCAAACGCCGCCCAATATCGGAGAAACTTCAAATTGATCATTCTAAAGCTGTCCAATTCTTATAATTGTAAATTCAAAGGCTCTCCAATATTGGAGAATCTTCTAATCAGGCATTCAAAGTCTCCAAAATCTGAGAACTCTTTGACGAGGCATTCAATGGCTGTCCAATACTGGATAAGCTTCTAATCAGGCATTCAAAGGCTGTACGATATCCAAAAATCTTTCACTCAGGTATACGAAAAGTTCTCCGAATCTGAGAATGTTTTGGTTAGGCATTCCACGGTTGTCCGATATCTGAGAATCTTTTAATTGGGAATGCAAAACTTGTCCAATGATCAGATAAAATCAGGCAATGGAATCTGTCGAAAATCTGAGAATCTTTTAATCAGGTATTCAAAAGCTGTCCAATATTAGAGAGTTTTTTGGTGAGGCGTTCAGAGGCAGTCCGATATCGAAAAAATTTCTAATCAGGCGTTCATGAGCTTTGCGATATTGAAAAACCCCTTGATCAGGTATTGAAAGGCTGTCCATTACCGGTAAACTATTTAATCAGGTATTCAAAGGCTGTCAAATATAGGAGAATCTGCTAACAAGGCACTCAAATCCTGTCCAGTATCGGAAAACTTTTTGATCAGGCATTCAAAGGCTGTCCAATATCGGAGAACCTCCTAATCAGGCATTCAAATGCTTCCCAATGTCAGAGAACCTTCTAATCGATCAATTTAAGTCTGTCCAGTATTGGAAAATTTTCTAATCAGGCATTCAAACGCCGCCCAATATCGGAGAAGTTTCAAATTGATCATTCTAAAGCTGTCCAAAATTGGACTTTTATTTTCACCGCTTAACCAGTGAAAGAAAAATTCATCAATACCAGCAGGAAGCTGTGAAACTAAAAGTATCTAAAAAAATCTTACAAATCGCAAATTTTACAAAAATACTCGGCAAAACAATTTACAGTGAAATTGATACTTTTTAACGCTTTTACCGCATTCAGCACTGAAAACCGTTTTCTGGCAACCCTTCACAGCAATTCTTATGATTGTAAATTCAAAGGCTGTCAAATATTGGAGAATCTTCTAATAAGGCATTCAAAGTCTCTAAAATCTGAGAATCTTTTGACGAGGCATTCAATGGCTGTCCAATACTGAATAAGCTTCTAATTAGGCATTCAAAAGCTGTAAGATATCCAAGAATCTTTCATCCAGGTATACGAAAAATTCTCCAAATCTGAGAATGTTTTGGTTAGGCATTCCACGGTTGTCCGATATCTGAGAATCTTTTAATTGGGAATGCAAAACCTGTCCAATGATCAGAGAAAATCAAGCAATCGAATTTGTCGAAAATCTGAGAATCTTTTAATCAGGTATTCAAAGGCTGTCCAATATTAGAGAGTTTTTTAGTGAGGGGTTCAGAGGCAGTCCGATATCGAAAAAATTTCTAATCAGGCGTTCATGAGCTTTGCGATATTGAAAAACCCCTTGATCAGGTATTGAAAGGCTGTCCATTACCGGTAAACTATTTAATTAGGTATTCAAAGGCTGTCAAATATAGGAGAATCTGCCAACCAGGCACTCAAATGCTGTCCAGTATCGGAAAATTTTTTGATCGGGCATCCAAGGGCTGTCCAAATTCGGAAAACCTTCTAACTGATCATTCTAAGTCTGTCAAAAATTGCAAAAAAATTTTTGACAAGCATTCAAAGGCTGTCCGATGTCGGAGAGTATTCTAACAAGGCATTCAAAAGGCTCTGCATAACTGCAGAATCTATTAATCAGTCATTGAAAGGCTGTCCAATATCGGAGAACCTCCTAATCAGGCATTCAAACGCTTCCCAATGTCAGAGAACCTTCTAATTGATAATTCTAAGTCTGTCCAGTATTTGAAAGTTTCCTAATCAGGCATTCAAACGCCGCCCAATATCGGAAAAGCTTCAAATTGATCATTCTAAAGCTGTCCAAAACTGGACTTTTACTTTCACCGCTTAACCAGTGAAAGAAAAGTTCATCGATACCAGCAGGAAGCTGTGAAACTAAATGTATCTTACAAATCTTACAAATCGCAAATCTTACAAAAATACACGGCAAAACAAATTACAGTCAAATTGATATTTTTAAACGCTTTTACCGCATTCAGCACTGAAAAGCGTTTTCTCGCGACCATTCACCGCAATTCTTATGATTGTAAATTCAAAGGCAGTTCAATATTGGACAATCTTCTAATCAGGCATTCAAAGTCTCGAAAATCAGAGAATCCTTTGACGAGGCATTCAAGGGCTGTCCAATATTGGACAAGCTTCTAATCAGGCATTCAAAGGCTGTACGATATGCAAGAATCTTTCATTAAGGTATACGAAAAGTTCTCAAAAAACTGAGAACGTTTTGGTTAGGTATTCCACGGTTGTCCGATATCTGAGAATCTTTTAATTGGGAATGCAAAACCTGTCCAATGATCAGAGAAAATCAAGCAATCGAATTTGTCGAAAATCTGAGAATCTTTTAATCAGGTATTCAAAGGCTGTCCAATATTAGAGAGTTTTTTAGTGAGGCGTTCAGAGGTCGTCCGATATCGAAAAAATTTCTAATCAGGCGTTCATGAGCTTTGCGATATTGAAAAACCCCTTGATCAGGTATTGAAAGGCTGTCCATTACCGGTAAACTAATTAATCAGGTATTCAAAGGCTGTCAAATATAGAAGAATCTGCTAACCAGGCACTCAAATGCTGTCCTGTATCGGAAAATTTATTGATCGGGCATCCAAAGGCTGTTCAAGTTCGGAGAACCTTCTAACTGATCATCCTAAGTCTGTCAAAAATTGCAAAAAAACTTTTGACAAGCATTCAAAGGCTGTCCGAAGTCGGAGAGTATTCTAACCAGGCATTCAAATGGCTCTCCATAACTGCAGAATCTATTAATTAGTCATTGAAAGGCTGTCTAATATCGGAGAACCTCCTAATCAGGAATTCAAATGCCTCCCATTGTCAGAAAACCTTCTAATCAGTCATTCTAAGTCTGTCCAGTATTGGAAAATTTCGTAATCAGGCATTCAAACGCCGCCCAATATCGGAGAAGCTTCAAATTGATCATTCTAAAGCTGTCCAAAATTGAACTTTTATTTTCACCGCTTAACCAGTGAAAGAAAAATTCATCGATACCAGCAGGAAGCTGTGAAACTAAAAGTATCTTACAAAATTTACAAATCGCAAATCTTACAAAAATACACGGCAAAACAATTTACAGTGAAATAGATACTTTTTAACGCTTTTACCGCATTCAGCACTGAAAACCGTTTTCTCGCACCCTTTCACCGCAATTTTTATGATTGTAAATTCAAAGGCTGTCCAAAATCGGAAAATCTTCTAATCAGGCATTCAAAGTCTCCAAAATCTGAGAACCCTTTGACGAGGCATTCAATGGCTGTTCAATACTGGATAAGCTTCTAATCAGGCATTCAAAGGCTGTACGATATCCAAGAATCTTTCACTCAGGTATACGAAAAGTTCTCCGAATCTGAGAATGTTTTGGTTAGGCATTCCACGGTTGTCCGATATCTGAGAATCTTTTAAATGGGAATGCAAAACCTGTCCAATGATCGGATAAAATCAGGCAATCGAATCTGTCGAAAATCTGAGAATCTTTTAATCAGGTATTCAAAGGCTGTCAAATATAGGAGAATCTGCTAACAAGGCACTCAAATCCTGTCCAGTATCGGAAAACTTTTTTACCAGGCGTTCGAAGGCTGTCGAATTTCGGAGAACCTTCTAACTGATCTTTCTAAATCCGTCAAAAATTGCAAAAAGGTTTTTGACAAGCATTCAAAGGCTGTCCGATGTCGGAGAGTATTCTAACCAGGCATTCAAAAGGCTCTCCTTAACTGCAGAATCTATTAATCAGTCATGGAAAGGCTGTCCAACATCGGAGAACCTCCTATTAAGGCATTCAAATGCTTCCCAATGTCAGAGAACCTTCTAATCGATCATTCTAAGGCTGTTCAATATTGAAAACTTCCTAATCACGCTTTCAAATGCCGCCCAATATCGGAGAAGCTTCAAATTGATCATTCTAAAGCTGTCCAAAATTGGAAAATCTTCTAATCAGATTTTCAAAGGCTCTTTAATATCGATGAGCCTAATTCTCGATCTTTCTATGGCTGTCCAATATCACAGAATGTTTTTTAAAAGCATTCAAAGGCTCTCCGATATTGGAGATTATTCTAGACAGGCATTCGCAAGGTTGTCCACAACTGCAAAATATTTTAATCAGTCAATGAATGGCCGACCGATATTGAAGTACCTTCTAATCAATCACTCTAAGGCTGTCCAATATCGGAAAATCTCCTAATCAGGCATTCAAATGCTGCCCAATGTCATAGAATCTTCTAATTGATCACTCTAAGGCTGTCCAATGTGTGCGAATCTCCTGATCAGGCATTCAAATGCTGTCGTATATCGGAGAGTATTCTAACCAAACATTCAAAAGGCTGTCCATTATTGGAGGACCTTCTAATCGATCATTCTAAGGCTGGCCAATATGGGAGATTTTTCTAACCAGGCATTCGAAATATTGTCCATAACTGCAGAATTTTTAAATCTGTCATTAAAAGGCTGACCAATATCGGAAAACCTTCTAATCGATCTTTCTAAGGCTTTCCAATATCATCGGAGAACCTCCTAATCAGGAATTCAAATGCTTCCCAATGTCAGAGAACCTTCTAATCGATCATTCTAAGGCTGTCCAATATTGGAAAATTTCCTAATCAGGCATTCAAATGCCGCCCAATATCGGAGAAGCTTCAAATTGATCATTCTAAAGCTGTCCAAAATTGGAAAATCTTCTAATCAGATTTTCAAAGGCTCTTTAATATCGATGAGCCTGATTCGCGATCTTTCTATGGCTGTCAAATATCACAGAATGTTTTTTACAAGCATTCAAAGGCTCTCCGATATCGGAGAGTTTTCTAGACAGGCATTCGCAAGGTTGTCCACAACTGCAAAATCTTTTAATCAGTCAATGAATGGCCGACCGATATCGAAGTACCTTCTAATCAATCACTCTAAGGCTGTCCAATATCGGAAAATCTCCTCCTAATCAGGCATTCAAATGCTGCCCAATATCATAGAACCTTCTAATTGATCACTCTAAGGCTGTCCAATATGTGCGAATCTCCTAATCAGGCATTCAAATGCTGTCTAATATCGGAGAGTATTCTAACCAAACATTCAAAAGGCTGTCCAATATTGGAGAACCTTCTATCTGATCATTCTAAGTCCGTCAAAAATTGCAAAAAAATTTTTGACAAGCATTCAAAGGCTGTCCGATGTCGGAGAGTATTCTAACCAGGCATTCAAAAGGCTCTCCTTAACTGCAGAATCTATTAATCAGTCATGGAAAGGCTGTCCAATATCGGAGAACCTTCTAATTGATCACTCTAAGGCTGTCCAATATGTGCGAATCTCCTAATCAGGCATTCAAATGCTGTCGTATATCGGAGAGTATTCTAACCAAACATTCAAAAGGCTGTCCATTATTGGAGGACCTTCTAATCGATCATTCCAAGGCTGGCCAATATGGGAGATTTTTCTAACCAGGCATTCGAAATATTGTCCATAACTGCAGAATTTTTAAATCTGTCATTAAAAGGCTGACCAATATCGGAAAACCTTCTAATCGATCTTTCTAAGGCTTTCCAATATCATAGGAGAACCTCCTAATCAGGAATTCAAATGCTTCCCAATGTCAGAGAACCTTCTAATCGATCATTCTAAGGCTGTCCAATATTGGAAAATTTCCTAATCAGGCATTCAAATGCCGCCCAATATCGGAGAAGTTTCAAATTGATCATTCTAAAGCTGTCCAAAATTGGAAAACCTTCTAATCAGATTTTCAAAGGCTCTTTAATATCGATGAGCCTGATTCGCGATCTTTCTATGGCTGTCAAATATCACAGAATGTTTTTTACAAGCATTCAAAGGCTCTCCGATATCGGAGAGTTTTCTAGACAGGCATTCGCAAGGTTGTCCACAACTGCAAAATCTTTTAATCAGTCAATGAATGGCCGACCGATATCGAAGTACCTTCTAATCAATCACTCTAAGGCTGTCCAATATCGGAAAATCTCCTCCTAATCAGGCATTCAAATGCTGCCCAATATCATAGAACCTTCTAATTGATCACTCTAAGGCTGTCCAATATGTGCGAATCTCCTAATCAGGCATTCAAATGCTGTCTAATATCGGAGAGTATTCTAACCAAACATTCAAAAGGCTGTCCAATATTGGAGAACCTTCTATCTGATCATTCTAAGTCCGTCAAAAATTGCAAAAAAATTTTTGACAAGCATTCAAAGGCTGTCCGATGTCGGAGAGTATTCTAACCAGGCATTCAAAAGGCTCTCCTTAACTGCAGAATCTATTAATCAGTCATGGAAAGGCTGTCCAATATCGGAGAACCTCCTAATCAGGAATTCAAATGCTTCCCAATGTCAGAGAACCTTCTAATCGATCATTTTAAGGCTGTCCAATATTGGAAAATTTCCTAATCAGGCATTCAAATGCCACCCAATATCGGAGAAGCTTCAAATTGATCATTCTTAAGCTGTCCAAAATTGGAAAATCTTCTAATCAGATTTTCAAAGGCTCTTTAATATCGATGAGCCTAATTCTCGATCTTTCTATGGCTGTCAAATATCACAGAATGTTTTTTATAAGCATTCAAAAGCTCTCCGATATCGGAGAGTATTCTAGACAGGCATTCGCAAGGTTGTCCACAACTGCAAAATATTTTAATCAGTCAATGAATGGCCGACCGATATCGAAGTTCTTTCTAATCAATCACTCTAAGGCTGTCCAATATCGGAAAATCTCCTAATCAGGCATTCAAATGCTGCCCCATAACATTGAACCTTCTAATTGATCACTCCAAGGCTGTCCAATATGTGCGAATCTCCTAATCAGGCATTCAAATGCTCTCTAATATCGGAGAGTATTCTAACGAAACATTCAAAAGGCTGTCCAATATTGGAGGACCTTCTAATCGATCATTCTAAGGCTGGTCAATATCGGAGATTTCTCTAACCAGGAATTCAAAATATTGTCCATAATTGCAGAATTTTTAAATCTGTCATTAAAAGGCTGACCAATATCGGAGAACCTTCTAATCGATCTTTCTAAGGGTTTCCAATATCATCCGAGAATCTCCTAATCAGGCATTCAAATGCTGGCTAATTTTAGTTAACCTTCTAATCGATCATTCTAAGGCTGTCCAATATCGGAAACTCTCCTAATCAGGCATTCAAATGCTGCCCAATAACATAGAACTTTTTAATTGATCACTCTAAGGCTGTCCAATATGTGCGAATCTCCTAATCAGACATTCAAATGCTGTCTAATATCGGAGAGTATTCTAACCAAACATTCAAAAGGCTTTCCAATATTGGAGGACCTTCTAATCGATCATTCTAAGGCTGGCCAATATGGGAGATTTTTCTAACCAGGCATTCGAAATATTGTCCATAACTGCAGAATTCTTAAATCTGTCATTAAAAGGCTTACCAATATCGGAAAACCTTCTAATCGATCTTTCTAAGGCTTTCCAATATCATCGGAGAACCTCCTAATCAGGAATTCAAATGCTTCCCAATGTCAGAGAACCTTCTAATCGATCATTCTAAGGCTGTCCAATATTGGAAAATTTCCTAATCAGGCATTCAAATGCCGCCCAATATCGGAGAAGCTTCAAATTGATCATTCTAAAGCTGTCCAAAATTGGAAAATCTTCTAATCAGATTTTCAAAGGCTCTTTAATATCGATGAGCCTAATTCTCGATCTTTCTATGGCTGTCAAATATCACAGAATGTTTTTTATAAGCATTCAAAAGCTCTCCGATATCGGAGAGTATTCTAGACAGGCATTCGCAAGGTTGTCCACAATTGCAAAATCTTTTAATCAGTCAATGAATGGCCGACCGATATCGAAGTACCTTCTAATCAATCACTCTAAGGCTGTCCAATATCGGAAAGTCTCCTAATCAGGCATTCAAATGCTGCCCAATATCATAGAACCTTCTAATTGATCACTCTAAGGCTGTCCAATATGTGCGAATCTCCTAATCAGGCATTCAAATGCTGTCTAATATCGGAGAGTATTCTAACCAAACATTCAAAAGGCTGTCCAATATTGGAGAACCTTCTATCTGATCATTCTAAGTCCGTCAAAAATTGCAAAAAAATTTTTGACAAGCATTCAAAGGCTGTCCGATGTCGGAGAGTATTCTAACCAGGCATTAAAAAGGCTCTCCTTAACTGCAGAATCTATTAATCAGTCATGGAAAGGCTGTCCAATATCGGAGAACCTCCTAATCAGGAATTCAAAAGCTTCCCAATGTCAGAGAACCTTCTAATCGATCATTTTAAGGCTGTCCAATATTGGAAAATCTTCTAATCAGATTTTCAAAGGCTCTTTAATATCGATGAGCCTAATTCTTGATCTTTCTATGGCTGTCAAATATCACAGAATGTTTTTTATAAGCATTCAAAGGCTCTCCGATATCGGAGAGTATTCTAGACAGGCATTCGCAAGGTTGTCCACAATGAATGGCCAACCGATATCGAAGTTCTTTCTAATCAATCACTCTAAGGCTGTCCAATATCGGAAAATCTCCTAATCAGGCATTCAAATGCTGCCCAATAATATAGAACCTTCTAATTGATCACTCTAAGGCTGTCCAATTCCAATATATGAGAATCTCCTAATCAGGCATTCAAATGCTGTCTAATGTCGGAGAGTATTCTAAACAAACATTCAAAAGGCTGTCCGATATTGGAGGACCTTCTAATCAATCATTCTAAGGCTGGTCAACATCGGAGATTTTTCTAACCAGGAATTCAAAATATTGTCCATAATTGCAGAATTTTTAAATCTGTCATTAAAAGGCTGACCAATATCGGAGAACATTCTAATCGATCTTTCTACGGGTTTCCAATATCATCCGAGAATCTCCTAATCAGGCATTCAAATGCTGGCTAATTTTATTTAACCTTCTAATCGATCATTCTAAGGCTGTCCAATATCGGAAAATCTCCTAATCAGGCATTCAAATGCTGCCCAATAACATGGAACTTTTTAATTGATCACTCTAAGGCTGTCCAATATGTGCGAATCTCCTAATCAGGCATTCAAATGCTGTCTAATATCGGAGAGTATTCTAACCAAACATTCAAAAGGCTGTCCTATATTGGAGGACCTTCTAATTGATCATTCTAAGGCTGGGCAATATCGAAGATTTTTCTAACCAGGCATTCGAAATATTGTCCATAACCGCAGAGTTTTTAAATCTGTCATTAAAAGGCTGACCAATATCGGAGAACCTTCTAATCGATCTTTCTAAGGCTTTCCAATATCATCGGAGAATCTCCTAATCAGGCTTTCAAATGCTGGCCAATATTATAGAATCTTCTAATCGATCATTCGAAGGCTGTCCAATATCGGAGATTGTTTGCAAGGGCATTCAAAGGCTGTCCAAGTTCGGAGAACCTTCTAACTGATCATTCCAAGTCTGTCAAAAATTGCAAAAAAAATTTCGACAAGCATTCAAAGGCTGTCCGATGTCGGAAACAATTCTAACCAGGCATTCAAAAGGCTCTCCATAACTGCAGAATCTATTAATCAGTCATTGAAAGGCTGTCCCATATCGGAGAACCTCCTAATCAGGCATTCAAATGCTTCCCAATGTCAGAGAACCTTCTAATCGATCTTTCTAAGTCTGTCCACTATTGGAAAATTTCCTAATCAGGCATTCAAATGCCGCCCAATATCGGAGAAGCTTCAAATTGATCATTCTAAAGCTGTCCAAAATTGGACTTTTATTTTCACCGCTTAACCAGTGAAAGAAAAATTCATCGACACCAGCAGGAAGCTGTGAAAATCTTACAAATTGCAAACCTTACAAAAATACACGGCAAAACAATTTACAGTGAAATTGATATTTTTAACGCTTTTACCGCATTCAGCACTGAAAACCGTTTTCTCGCAACCATTCATCGCAATTCTTATGATTGTAAATTCAAAGGCTGTCCAATATTGTAGAATCTTCTAATCAAGCATTCAAAATCTCCAAAATCTGAGAACCCTTTGACGAGGCATTCAATGGCTGTCCAATACTGGGTAAGCTTCTAATCAGGCATTCAAAGGCTGTACGATATCCAAGAATCTATCATTCAGGTATACGAAAAATTCTCCAAATCTGAGAATGTTTTGGTTAGGCATTCCACGGTTGTCCGATATCTGAGAATCGTTTAATTGGGAATGCAAAACTTGTCCAATGATCAGAGAAAACCAGGCAATCGAATCTGTCGAAGATCTGAGAATCTTTTAATCAGGTATTCAAAGGCTGTCCATTATTAGAGAGTTTTTTTAGTGAGGCGTTCAGATGCAGTCCGATATCGAAAAAAATTCTAATTAGGCGTTCATGAGCTTTGCGATATTGAAAAACCCTTGATCAGGTATTGAAGGGCTGTCCATTACCGGTAAACTATTTAATCAGATATTCAAAGGCTGTCAAATTTAGGAGAATCTGCTAACCAGGCACTCAAATGCTGTCCAGTATCGGAAAACTTTTTGATCGGGCATCCAAAGACTGTCCAAGTTCGGACAACCTTCTAACTGATCATTCTAAGTCTGTCAACAATTGCAAAAAACTTTTTGACAAGCATTCAAAGGCTGTCCGATGTCGGAGCGTATTCTAACCAGGCATTCAAAAGGCTCTCCATAATTGCAGAATCTATTAATAAGTCATTGAAAGGCTGTCCAATATCGGAGAACCTCCTAATCAGGAATTCAAAGGCTTCCCAATGTCAGAGAACCTTCTAATCGATCATTTTAAGGCTGTCCAATAATGGAAAATTTCCTAATCAGGCATTCAAATGCCACCCAATATCGGAGAAGCTTCAAATTGATCATTCTAAAGCTGTCCAAAATTGGAAAATCTTCTAATCAGATTTTCAAAGGCTCTTTAATATCGATGAGCCTAATTCTCGATCTTTCTAAGGCTGTCAAATATCACAGAATGTTTTTTATAAGCATTCAAAGGCTCTCCGATATCGGAGAGTATTCTAGACAGGCATTCAAAAGGCTCTCCATAATTGCAGAATCTATTAATAAGTCATTGAAAGGCTGTCCGATATCGGAGAACCTCCTAATCAGGCATTCAAATGCTTCCTAATGTCAGAGAACCTTCTAATCGATCATTCTAAGTCTGTCCAGTATTGGAAAATTTCCTAATCAGGCATTCAAACGCCGCCCATTATCGGAGAAGCTTCAAGTTGATCATTATAAAGCTGTCCAAAATTGGACTTTTGTTTTCACCGCTTAACCAGTGAAAGAAAAATTCATCGATACCAGCAGGAAGCAGTGAAACTAAAAGTATCTTATAAATCTTACAAATCGCAAATCTTACAAAAATACACGGCAAAACAATTTACAGTGAAATTGATATTTTTTAACGCTTTTACCGCATACAGCACTGAAAACCGTTTTCTCGCAACCATTCATCGCAATTCTTATGATTGTAAATTCAAAGGCTGTCCAATATTGGAGAATCTTCTAATAAGGCATTCAAAGTCTCTAAAATCTGAGAATCCTTTGACGAGGCATTCAATGGCTGTCCAATACTGAATAAGCTTCTAATCAGGCATTCAAAGGCTGTACGATACCCAAGTGTCTTTTATTCAGTTATACGAAAAATTCTCCAAATCTGAGAATGTTTTGGTTAGGCATTCCACGGTTGTCCGATATCTGAGAATCTTTTAATTGAGAATGCAAAACCTGTCCAATGATCAGAGAAAATCAGCAATCGAATCTGTCGAAAATCTGAGAATCTTTTAATCAAGTATTCAAAGGCTGTCCAATATTAGAGAGTTTTTTAGTGAGGCGTTCAGAGGCAGTCCGATATCGAAAAAATTTCTAATCAGGCGTTCATGAGCTTTGCGATACTGAGAAACCCCTTGATCAGGTATTGAAAGACTGTCCATTACCGGTAAACTATTTAATCAGGTAATCAAAGGCTGTCAAATATAGAAGAATCTGCTAACCAGGCACTCAAATCCTGTCGAGTATCGGAAAACTTTTTGATCAGGCATTCAAAGGCTGTCGAATTTCGGAGAACCTTCTAACTGATCATTCTAAGTCCGTCAAAAATTGCAAAAAAACTTTTTGACAAGCATTCAAAGGCTGTCCGATGTCGGAGAGTATTCTAAACAGGCATTCAAAAGGCTCTCCATAACTGCAAAATCTATTAATCAGTCATGGAAATATTGTCCTTCTAGAACCTTCTAATCGATCATTCTAAGGCTGTCCAATATTGGAAAATTTCCTAATCAGGCATTCAAATGCCGCCCAATATCGGAGAAGCTTCAAATTGATCATTCTAAAGCTGTTCAAAATTGGAAAATCTTCTAATCAGATTTTCAAAGGATATCGATCTTCTTTAATATCGATGAGCCTAATTCTCGATCTTTCTATGGCTGTCCAATATCACAGAATGTTTTTTATAAGCATTCAAAGGCTCTCCGATATCGGAGAGTATTCTAGACAGGCATTCGCAAGGCTGTCCACAACTGCAAAATATTTTAATCAGTCAGTGAATGGCTGACCGATATCGAAGTACCATCTAATCAATCACTCTAAGGCTGTACAATATCGGAGAATCTCCTAATCAGGCATTCAAATGCTACAAATTGTCAAAGAACTAATCGATCTTTCTAAGGCTGTCCAATATCACAGAATCCTTTCTACAAGCATTCAAAGGCTGACCGATACCGGAGAGTATTCTAGGCAAGCATTCGAAAGGTTGTCCATAACCCGCAAAATCTTTCAATCAGTCATTGAAAGGCTGACCGATTCTGAAGTACCTTCTAATCAATCATTCTAAGGCTGTCCAATATAGTAGAATCTCCTAATCAGGCATTCAAATGCTGCTCAATATTGGAGAACCTTCAAATCAATCTTTATAAAGCTGTCCGAAATAGGAATACATCTCCCAAACAGATTTTTAAAGGCTGTATCGAAGAGCCTACTAATCGATCATTTTAAGGCTGTCCAATATCACATAATTATTTCTACAATCATTCAAAGGCTGTCCGATATTGGAGACTAATCTAGGCAGGCTCTCAAAAGGTTTTCGACAACTGCAAAATCCTTTAAATAGTCATTGAATGGCTGACCATTATCGAAGTACCTTCTTATCAACCACTCTAAGGCTGCACAATATCGGAGAATCTCCTAATCAGGCATTCAAATGCTACAAAATGTCAAAGAACCTTCTAATCGATCATTCTAAGACAGTCCAATATGTGCAAACCTCCTAATCAGGCATTCAAATGCTGTCATACATCGGAGAACCTTCTAATAAATCACTCTAAGTCTGTCCAATATCGAAGAATCTCTTAATCAGGCATTCAAATGCTGCCCAATATCATAGAACCTTCTAATCGATCATTCTAAGGCTGTCCAATATCGGAGATTTTCCTAACCAGGCATTCGAAATGTTGTCCATTACTGAATTTTTTTTAAATCTGTCATTAAAAAGCTGACCAATATCGGAGAACCTTCTAATTGATCTTTCTAAGGCTTTCCAATATCATCGGAGAATCTCCTAATCAGGCATTCAAATGCTGGCCAATATTATAGAACCTTCTAATTGATCATTCGAAGGCTGTCCAATATCGGAGAATGTTCGTAAGGGCATTCAAAGGCTGTCCAAGTTCAGAGAACCTTCTAACTGATCATTCTAAGTCTGTCAAAAATTGCAAAAAATTTTTGACAAGCATTCAAAGGCTGTCCGATGTTGGAGAGTATTCTAACCAGGCTTTCAAAACGCTCTCCATAACTGCAGAATCTATTAATCAGTTACTGAAAGGCTGACCAATATCGAAGAACCTCCTAATCAGGCATTCAAATGCTTCTCAATATCAGAGAACCTTCTAATCGATCATTCTAAGGCTGTCCAATATTGGAAATTTTCCTAATCAGGCATTCAAATGACGCCCAAAATCGGAGAAGCTTCTAATCGATTATTCTAATGCTGTTCAGTATGTGCAATTCTCCTAATCAGGCATTCAAATGCTGTCCAATATTGGAGAGTATTCTAACCAAGCATTCAAAAGGCTGTCCATAAAAGCAGAATCTTTTAATAAATCATTGAAAAGCTGACAAGTATCGCAGAACCTTCTAATTGAACACTCGAAGGCTGTCCAAATCCGGAGAATCTCCTAATCAGGCACTCAAATGCTGTCCAATATAGGAGATCCTTTTCATCAGTCATTCAAATGCTGTCCAAGGTTGGATTGCCTACTAATCGATCTTTCTAAGGCTGTCCAATATCGCAGAATCTTTTCTACAAGCTCTCAAAGGCTGTCCGTTACCGGAGAGTATTCTTGGCAAGCATTCGAATGGTTGTCCATAAGTGCAAAATCTTTCAATCAGTCATTGAAAGGCTGTCCGATACCGAAGTGCCTTCTGATCAATCACGCTATGGCTGTCCAATATAGTAGAATCTCCTAATCAGGCATTCAAAATTTGCTGCCCAAAATTGGAGAACCTTCTAATCAATCTTTGTAAAGCTGTCCAAAATAGGAGTAAATCTCCTAGGAGTAATCAGATTTCCAAAGGCTGTATCGAAGAGCCCACTAATCGATCATTTTAAGGCTGTCCAATATCACATAATTATTTCTACAAGCATTCAAAGGCTGTCCGATATTGGAGGCTGTCCGAGTAATCTAGGCAGGCTATCAAAAGGTTGTCCGCAACTGAAAAATCTTTTAAATAGTCATTGAATGGCTGACCGTTATGGAAGTACCTTCTTATGAACCACTCTAAGGCTGTACAATATCGGAGAATCTCCTAATCAGGCATTCAAATGCTACAAAATATCATAGAACTTTCTAATCGATCATTCTAAGGCTGTCCAATATGTGCAAACCTCCTAATCTGGCATTCAAATGCTGTCATACATCGGAGAACCTTCTAATAAATCACTCTAAGGCTGTCCAATATCGGAGAATCTCCTAATCAGGCATTCAAATGCTGCCCAATATCATAGAACCTTCTAATCGACCATTCTAAGGCTGTCCAATATGTGCGAATCTTGTAATCAGGAATTCAAATGCTGCCCAATGTCGGAAAACTTTTCATCAACCATTCAAAAGCTTTCCAATATTGGATAATCTTCTAATCGATCAGTCTAAGGCTATTCATAATCGGAGAATCTCCTAAGCAGGCATTCAAATGCTTTCAAGTATCGCAGGACTTTTTCATCAGGTATCACAAGACTGTCCGTTTTCGGAGAACCCTCTAATCGAGCATTCCAAGGCTGTTAAATATCGGAGAATTTCCTGATCAGACTTTCAAATGCTTTCCAGTATTTGAGAACATTTTCATCAGGCATTCAAATGCTGTCCAATATCGTAGAATCTTTTCTTCAAGCATTCAAAGGCTGTCCGATATCAGAGAGTACTCTAATCAGGCCTTCCGAAGACTGTCCATAACTGCAAAATCTTTTAATCAGGCGTTCAAAGTCTGTCCAATAGCGGAGAATCTTCTAATCGATCACTCTAAGGCTGTCCATTATCGCTATCGGAGATTATTCTAGTCAGGCATTCAAAAAGTTGTCCATAGCTGCAAAATATCGGAGAAACTCGTAATCAGGCATTCAAATGCTGTCCAATATCGGAGAATCTTTCATCAGCCATTCAAAAGCTTTCCAATATCGGATAATTTTTTAATCGATCAGTCTAAGGCTATTCATAATCAGAGAATCTCCTAAGCAGGCATTCAAATGCTTTCAAGTATCGGATGACTTTTTCATCAGGCATTCAAGCGCTGTCCAATATCGGAGAACATTCTAATCAATCACTCTAGAGCTGTCCAATATCTTCCAGTCTCCTAATCAGGCTATAAAATGCTGTTCAATATCGGAGAACCTTTCGTCAGCCATTCAAAAGCTTTCCAATATCGGATAAACTTCTAATCGATCAGTGTAAGGCTTTTCATTATCAGAAAATCTCCTAAGCAGGCTTTCAAATGCTTTCAAGTATCGGATGAATTTTTCAACAGGCATTCAAGGGCTGTCCAATATCGGAGAACCTTCTAATCAATCACTCTAAGGCTGTCCAATTTCTCCCAGTCTGCTAATCAGGCTATAAAATGCTGTTCAATATCAGTCAATAAAAGCCGACCAAAATCGGAGAACCTTCTAATCGATCATTCTAATGCTTTACAACCACGGAGAATCTCCTAATCAGGAATTCAAGTAATTTCAAATATGGGAGAACATTTTCATCAGGCATTCAAAGGCTGTCCAATAGGGGAGAACCTTCAAATCGATCATTTTAAGGCTGTTCAATATCGCAAATTTTTTTCTACAAGCATTCAAAGAATGTAGTTATCGGAGAGTATTATGACCATGCAATCAAAAGCAGTCAAGAACTTCATAATCTTTTAATCAATCACTAAAAGGCTGACCAATATCGGCGAACGTTCTAATGAGGCATTCAAAATCTGTCCAATATCGGAAAAACTTCTAATCGATTATTCTAAGGCAGTCCAACATCGCAGAATTATTTCTTCAAGCATTCAACAGCTGTCCAATGTCAAAGAGTTTTCTAATCAGGCCTTCAGAAGGTTGTCAATAACTGCTGAATCTTCTACGACTGTACGACATCGGTGAGTATTTCAACAGGGCAATCCAAAAGCTTTCCATAACTGCAGAAGATTTTACTCACTTATCAGTCACTCAAGCTGACCAATGTCTGAGAACCTTCTAATGAGGCATTCAATGTCTGTCAAATATCGGAAAATCTTCATATCGATCATTCTAAGGCAGTCCAACAACGCAAAATCTTTTCTTCAAGCATTCAAAGACTGTCCAATTCCAGAGAGTATTCTAACCAGGCCTTCATAAGTCTGTCAATAACTGCAAAATCTTTTAATCAGGCATTCAAAGGCTCTCCAATATCGGAGAACTTTTTAGTTGATCATTCTAAGGCTGTTTAATATCGCAGTTACTCCTAATCAGGCATTCAAATGCTGTCTAATATTGGAGAAACTTCTAAACAATCATTCTAAGGCTGGCCAATATCGGAGATTTTTAACCAGGCATTCGAAAGGTTGTCCATTACTGCAGAATTTTTAAATCTGTCATTAAAAGGCTGACCGATACCGAAGTACCTTCTAATCAATCACTCTATGGCTGTCCAATATAGTAGAATCTCCTAATTAGGCATTCAAGTGTTGCCCAATATCAAAGAACCTTCTAATCAATCTTTATAAAGCTGTCCAAAATAGGAGTAAATCTCCCAATCAGATTTTCAAAAGCTGTATTGAAGAGCCTACTAATCGATCATTCTAAGGATGTTCAATATCGGAGAATCTCCTAATTAGGCATTCCAATGCTATCCAATACCGGAGAACCTTTTCAAAGGTTTTCCAATAGCGGAGAGCCTTCTAATAGATCCTTCTAAGGATGTCCAATAACGTAGAATTTTTTCATCAAGCATTCAAGGGCTGTCCGATATCGGAGATTATTCTAACCAGGCATTCGAAAGGCTGTCCATAGCTGCAGAATCGTTTAATCAGTCAGTAAAAGGCTGATCAAGTTCGGAGAACCTTCCAATGAGGCAATGAAAGTCTGTCAGTAACGGAGAACCTTCTATTTCATCATTCGAAGACTGTCCAGTATCGCAGAATCTTTCAATTAAGCATTCACATAATGCCCAATATCCTAGAATCTTCTTATCGATCATTCTTGGGCTGTCCAAAATCGGAGATTTCCTAATCAGGCATTCAAATGCTGTCCAATATTGGAGAACCTTTAAAACAGGCATTCAAAAGCTGTCCAATATTGGAGAACCTTGTAATCGATCATTTTAAGGCTGGCCAATATCGGAGATTTTTCTAACCAGGCATTCGAAATGTTGTCCATAACTGCAGAATTTTTAAATCTGTCATTGAAAGGCTGACCAATTTTGGAGAACCTTCTTATCGATCAATTTAAAACTTTCCATTATCATCGGAGAATCTGCTAATCAGGCATTCAAAATCTGGCCAATATTATAGAACCTTCTAATCGATCATTCGAACGATATCGGAGAACCTTCATATTATGGAGAACCTTCAATATTATAGAACCTTCTAATCGATCATTCGTCCAATATCGGGGAGTCTCCCAATTAGGCATTCAGATGCTGTCCAATATCGGAGAACCTTTGAAACAGGCTTTCAAAAGCTTTCCAATATTGCAGAACCTTCTAATCGATCTTTCTAAGGCTTTCCAATATTATCGGAGGATCTACTAATCAGGCATGCAAATGCTGGCCAATATCCTAGAATCTTCTTATCGATCATTCTTAGGCTGTCCAATATCGGAGAATTTCCTAATCAGGCATTCAGATGCTGTCCAATATCGGAGAGTCTTTAAAACAGGCATTCAAAAGCTGTCCAATATTGGAGAACCTTCTAATCGATCATTCTATCGCTGGCCAATATCGGAGACTTTTCTAACCAGGCATTCGAAAGGTTGTCCATAACTGCAGAATTTCAAAATCTGTCATTAAAAGGCTGTCCAATATCGGAGAACCTTCTAATCTATCATTCTAATGCTGTCCAATATCGGATAAGCTGCTAATCGAGCATTCAAACGCTATCCAATACCGGAAAACCTTTTTATCGGGCATTCAAAGGTTGTCCAATAGTGGAGAACGTTCTAATCAATCATTCTATGGCTGTTCAATATCGCAAATTCTTTTCAACAAGCATTCAAAGAATGTAGATATCGGAGAGTATTATGACCATGCAATCAAAAAGCTGTCAATAACTTCATAATCTTTTAATCAGTCACTAAAAGGCTGACGAATACCGGCGAACATTCTAATGAGGCATTCAAAGTCTGTTAAGTAACGGAGAATCTTCTAATTTATCATTCTAAGACCGTCCAGTATCGCAGAATCTTTTCTGCAAGCATCCAAAGGCTGTCCAATATTGAAGAACTTTTTCATCAGGCATTCAAAGGCTCTCCATATCGGAGACTCTCCCAATTAGACATTCAAATAATGCCCAATATCTTAGAATCTTCTTCGATCATTCTTAGGATGTTGAATGTCGGAGAATTTTCCAATCAGGCATTAGGATGCTGTCCAATATCGGAGAACCTTTACAATAGGCATTCAAAAGATGTCCAATATTGGAGAACCTTCTAATCGATCATTCTACGGCTGGCCAATATCGGAGATTTTTCTTACCAGGCATTCGAACGGCTGTCCATAACGGCCAACTTTTTTAATCCGTCATTAAAAGGCTGACCAATATCGGAGAACCTTCTAATCGATCTTTTTAAGGTTTTACATTATCATCGGAGAATCTCCTAATCAAGCAATCAAATGCTGGCCAATATTATAGAAACTTCTATTTGATCATTCTAAAGCTGTCCAATATGTGCGAATGACCTAATCAAGCATTCAAATGCTGTTCAATATCGGAGAACCTTCTAATCTATCATTCTAAGGCATTCCAACATCGGAGAAGCTCCTAATCAAGCGTTCAAATGCTATCCAATATCGGAGAGTATTCTAACCAAGCATTCAAAAGGCTGTCCAATATCGGAGAACTTTCTAATCGATCCTTATAAAGCTTTCCAAAATAGGAGTAAATCTCCTAATCAGATTTCCAAAGGCTGTATCAAAGAGCCTACTAATCGATCATTCTAAGGCTGTCCAATATCGCAGAATCTACTAATCAGGCACTCAAATGCCGTCCAGTGTCCGAGAACCTTCTAATTGATCATTCTAAGGCTTTCCAATAGCGGAGAATCAGGCATTCAAATGCTGTACAATATCGGAGATCCTTTTCATCAGGCATTCAAAGGCTGTCCAAAATCGCAGAACCCTCTAATCGATCAGTCTAAGGCTGTCCTATACCCCAGAAAATGTTCAACAAGCATATAAAGGCTGGCCAATATCGGAGAGTGTTCTAACCAAGCATTTAAAGGGCTGCTTATAGCTGCAGAATCTTTTAGCCAGTCAATGAAAGCTGACCATTATCCGAGAATCTCCCAATCGATCACTCTAAGGCTGTCCAATATCTGAGAATCTCCTAATCAGGCATTCAAATGCTCTCCAATATCGTAAAACATTTTCATCAGACATTCAAAGGCTGACCAACATCGGAGAACCCTCTAATCGATCATTCTAAGGCTCTCCAATATCGCAGAATTTTTTCAACAATCATTCAAAGGCTCTCCGATATAAGGGAGTATTCTAACAACGCTTTCGAAAGGCTGTTCATAATTGTAGGAGTCTTTTAATCAGTCATTAAAAGGCTGTCCAAAATCGGAGATCCTTTTAATCAGGCATTCAAAAGCTGTCCAGAATTAGAAAATCTTCTAATTGATCAATCTAAGGCAGTCCAAAATCGCAGAATCTTCTCAACAAGCATTCAAACGCTGTCCAGAACTGCAAAATTTCTAAATCTGTCACTAAAAAACTTGACCAATGTCGGAGAACCTTCTAATCGAACTTTCTGAGGCTTTCCAATATCATCGGAGAATCTCTTAATCAGGCATTCAAATGATGTCCAATATCGGAGAATTTTTTCATCAGGCATTAAAAGGCTGTCCAAAATCGGAAAATCTTTTAACCGATCCTTCTAAGGCTTTCCAATATCGCAGAATTTTTTCAACACGCATTCAAAGGCTGTCCGATATCGGAGAGTTTTCTAACCAGGCATCCGAATAGCTTTCCATAACTGCACAATCTTTTAAGCAGTTATTAAAATGCCAACCAAAATCGGAGAACCTTCTGTTCGATCAGTTTAAGGCCGCCCAATATCCGACAATCTCTTAATCAGGCTTTCAGATCCTGTCCAACATTGGAGAAGATTCGAATCGATCATTGTTAGGCTGTCCAATATCGCAGAATCTTTTCAGCAAGCATTCAAATTTGTACGATATTAAAAGGTACAAAAGGAAATAAAGGTTGTTTATAGCTGCAGAATCTTCTCACCAGGCATTGAAAGTCTGACCAATATCAGGTAACCTTTCAATGAATCACTCTAAGGCGGTCTAATATCGTAGAATCTCTTAATCAGGCATTCAAATGCTGTCCAATATCGGAGAACATTTTCATCACGCATTCAAAGGCTCTGCAATATCGGAGAATCTCCCAATTAGGCATTCAAATAATGCCCAATATCTTAGAATCTTCTTATCGATCATTTTTAAGCTGTCGAATATCGGAGAATTTCCTAATCAGGCATTCAGATGCTGTCCAATATCGGTGAACCTTTAAAACAGGCATTCAAAAGCTGTCCAATACTGGAGAACTTTCTAATCGATCATTCTAAGGCTGGCCAATAGCGGAGATTTTTCTAACCAGGCATTCGAAAGGCTGTCCATAACGGCAGAATTCCTGAATCTGTCATTAAAAGGCTGACCAATATCGGAGAACCTTCTAATCGATCTTTCTAAAGCTTTACATTATCATCGGAGAATCTGCTAATCAGGCATTTGAATGCTGGCCAATATTATAGAACCTTCTAATTGATCATTCTAAACCTGTCCAATATATGCGAATGTCCTAGTCAGGCATTCAAATGCTGTCCAATATCGGAGAACCTTCTAATCGATCACTCTAAGGCTGTCCAATATCTGAGAATCTCCTAATCAGGCATTCAAATGCTCTCCAATATCGGAGAACCCTCTAATTGATCATTCTAAGGCTCTCCAATATCGCAGAATTTTTTCAACAATCATTCAAAGGCTCTCCGATATAAGGGAGTATTCTAACAACGCTTTCGAAAGGCTGTTCATAATTGTAGAGTCTCTTAATCAGTCATTAAAAGGCTGTCCAAAATCGGAGATCCTTTTAATCAGGTATTCAAAGGCTGTCCAAAATTGGAAAATCTTCTAATTGATCAATCTAAGGCAGTCCAAAATTGCAGAATCTTCTCAACAAGCATTCAAAGGCTGTCCAGAACTGCAGAATTTCTAAATCTGTCACTAAAAAACTTGACCAATGTCGGAGAACCTTCTAATCGAACTTTCTAAGGCTTTCCAATTTCATCGGAAAATCTCTTAACCAGGCATTCAAAAAATGTCCAATATCGGAGAATTTTTTCATCAGTCATTAAAAGGCTGTCCAAAATCAGAAAATTTTCTAATCGATCATTCTAAGGCTTTCCAATATCGCAGAATCTTTTCAACACGCATTCAAAGGCTGTCCGATATCGGAGAGTTTTCTAACCAGGCATCCGAATGGCTTTCCATAACTGCACAATCTTTTAAGCAGTTATTAAAATGCCAACCAAAGTCGGAGAACCTTCTGTTCGATCAGTTTAAGGCTGCCCAATATTCGACAATCTCTTAATCAGGCTTTCAGATAATGTCCAACATTGGAGAAGATTCGAATCGATCATTGTTAGGCTGTCCAATATCGCAGAATTTTTTCAACAAGCATTCAAATTTGTACGATATTAAAAGGTACAAAAGGATATAAAGGTTGTTTATAGCTGCAGAATCTTCTAACCAGGCATTGAAAGTCTGACCAATATCAGGTAACCTTCCAATGAATCACTCTGAGGCGGTCTAATATAGTAGAATCTCTTAATCAGGCATTCAAATGCTGTCCAATATCGGAGAACATTTTCATCACGCATTCAAAGGCTCTGCAATATCGGAGAATCTCCCAATTAGGCATTCAAATAAAGCCCAATATCTTAGTATCTTCTTATCGATCATTCTTAAGCTGTCGAATATCGGAGAATTTCCTATTCAGGCATTCAAAAGCTGTCCAATACTGGAGAACTTTCTAATCGATCATTCTAAGGCTGGCCAATATCGGAGATTTTTCTAAGCAGGCATTCGAAAGGCTGTCCATAACGGCAGAATTTCTGAATCTGTCATTAAAAGCCTGACCAATTTCGGAGAACCTTCTAATCGATCTTTTATAGCTTTACATTATCATCGGAGAATCTGTTAATCAGGCATTTGAAAGCTGGCCAATATTATAGAACCTTCTAATTGATCATTCTAAACCTGTCCAATATATGCGAATGTCCTAGTCAGGCATTCAAATGCTATCCATTACCGGAAAACTTTTTCATAGGGAATTCAAAGTGTGTCCAATAACGGAGAGTATTCTAGGCAGGCATTCGAATGGTTGTCCATAACTGAAAAATCCTTCAATCAGTCATTGAAAGGCTGACCGATACCGAAGTGTCTTCTAAGCAATCACTCTATGGCTGTCCAATATCGGAGAATCTCCTAATCAGGCATTCAAATGCTGCCAAATACCGGAGAACCTTCTAATCAATCATTTTAAAGCTGTCCAACACCCGAGAACCTTCCAATTGATCAGTCTAAGGCTGTCCAAAATCAGAGAATCTCCTTATCAGGCTTTCAAATGCTCTCCAACGCCGGAGAGCTTTTTCATCATGCAACCAAAGGCTGTCCAATATCGGAGAATCTTCTAATCTATCATTCTAAGGCTATCCAATATCGCAGAATCTTTTCAACAAGCATTCAAAGGCTCTCCGATATAAGAGAGTATACGAGCAACGCATTGGAAAGGATGTCCATAACAGCAGAATCTTGTTATAACTCTTTAAAAGTCTGACCAACATCGGAGAACCTTCTAATCGATCATTCTCATGCTTTCAAATATCGAAGATTATTATCAACAAGAATGCAAAGGCTGAGAGCATCGGAGAGTATTCTAACCAGGCATTCGAAAGGCTGTCCATAATTTCAGAATCTTTTATTCAGTCATTAAAAGGCTGACCAATATCGGAGAACCTTCTAATCAATCACTCTAAGGCGGTCAAATATCGGAGAGAATTTTCATCAGGCATTCAAAGGTTTTCCGATATCGGAAAACATTTTAACCAGGCATTCCAAAAACACTCGAAAAACTGAGAAACCTATAATCGATCATTCTAAGTCTTTCCAACATCGCAGAATCTTTTGAACACGCATTCAAAGGCTGTCCGATATCGCAAAATTTTTTAACCAGGCATCCAAAAAGCTTTCCATAACTGCACAATCTTTTAAGAAGTCATTAAAAGTCTAACCAAAATCAGAGAACCTTCTATTTGATCACTCTAAGGCTGTCCAATATCGCAGAATCTTTTCAACAAGCATTCAAAGGCTGTACAATATTGGAGAGTATTCTAAGCAGGTATTCAAAAGGTTGTTTATAACTGCAGAATCTTTTAACCAAGCATTGAAGGGCTGACCAATATCCGGTAACCTTCCAATCAATCACTCTAAGGCTGTCTAATATCGTAGAATCTCCTAACCAGGCATTCAATTGATGTCCAATATCGGAGATTTTTTTCATCACGCATTCAAAGGCTGTCCAAAATCGGAGAACCTCCTAATTGATCATTCTAAGGCTGGCCAATTTAGAAGAAATTTTCAACAAGCATTCAAAGGCTGTCCGATGTCGGAGGTGTTCTAAACAGGCATTCAATGGGTTGTTTATAACTGCAGAATCTATTAACCAGTCAATAAAAAGCTGTCCAATATCCGGGAGCCTTCCAATTGATCAGTCTAAGGCTGTCCAAATTCTGAGGATCTCCTTATCAGGCATTCAAATGCTCTCCAACGTCGGCTCTTCAACATCGGAGAGCCTTCTAATCGATCATTCTAAGACTATCCGTTATCGCAGAATCTTTTCAACAAGCATTCAAAGGCTCTCCGATATAAGAGAGTATACCAACAATGCATTGGAAAGGATGTCCATAACATCAGAATCTTGTTATGAGTCATTAAAATTCTGACCAACATCGGAGAACCTTCTAATCGATCATTCTCAAGCTTTCAAATATCGAAGATTCTTATCAACAAGAATGCAAAGGCTGAGAGCATCGGAGAGTATTCTAACCAGGCATTCGAAAGGCTGTCCATAAATTTAGAATCTTTTAATCAGTCATTAAAAGGCTGACCAATATCGGAGAACCTTCTAATCAATCACTCTAAGGCTGTCAATTATCGGAGAGAACTTTCATCAGACATTCAAAGGTTTTCCGATATCGGAAAACATTCTAATCCGGCATTCCAAAAACACTCGAAAATCTGAGAACGCTATAATCGATCATTCTAAGTCTTTCCAACATCGCAGATTCTTTTCAACACGCATTCAAAGGCTGTCCGATATCGCAAAATTTTCTAACCGGGCATCCAAAAGGCTTTCCATAACTGCACAATCTTTTAACCAGTCATTAAAAGGCTAACCAAAGTCGGAGAACCTTCTATTTGATCACTCTAAGCTGTCCAATATCGCAGAATCTTTTCAACAAGCATTCAAAGGCTGTACAAAAGTGGAGAGTATTATAAGCAGGCACTCAAAAGGTTTTTTAAAAATGCACAATCTTTTAATCAGGCATTGGAGGGCTGAGCAATGTCTGGTAACCTTCCAATCAATCACTCTAAGGCTGTCTAATATCGTAAAATCTCCTAATCAGGCATTCAAATGATGTCCAATATCGGAGAATTTTTTTATCACGCATTCAAAGCCTGACCAAAATCGGAAAACCTCCTATTTGATCATTCTAAGAATGGCCAATTTTGCAGAAACTTTCAACAAGCATTCAAAGGCTGTCCGATATCGGAGGTGTTCTAAACAGGCATTCAATGGGTTGTTTATAACTGCAGAATCTATTAACCAGTCAATGAAAAGCTGTCCAATATCCGGGAACCTTCCATTTGATCAGTCTAAGGCTGTCCAAAATCTGAGGATCTCCTTATCAGGCATTCAAATGCTCTCCAACGTCGGCTGTCCAACATCGGAGAACCTTCTAATCGATCATTCTAGGGCTATCCGTTATCGCAGAATCTTTTCAACAAGCATTCAAAGGCTCTCCGATATAAGAGAGTATACCAGCAACGTATTCGAAAGGCTGTTCATAAATTTAGAATCTTTTAATCAGCCGGTAAAAGGCTGACCAACATTGAAGAACCTTCTAATCAATCACTCTAAGGCTGGCAAATAATGGAGAGAATTTTCATCAGGCATTCAAGGCTGTTCAAAATCGCAGAACCCTCTAATCGATCATTCTAAGGCTGTCCTACACCGCAGAAACTTTTCAACAAGCATTTAAAGGCTGGCCGATATCGGAGAGTGTTCTAACCAGGCAACCAATATCTTAGAATCTTCTTATCGAACATTCTTAAGCTGTCGAATATCGGAGAACTTCCTACTCAGGCTTTCAGATGCTGTCCAAAGTCGGTGAAACTTTAAAACAGGTATTCAAAAGCTGTCCAATACTGGAGAACCTTCCAATCGATCATTCTAAGGCTGGCCAATAGCGGAGATTTTTCTAACCAGGCATTCGAAAGGCTGTCCATAACGGCAGAATTCCTGAATCTGTCATTAAAAGGCTGACCAATATCGGAGAACCTTCTAATCGATCTTTCTAAAGCTTTACATTATCATCGGAGAATCTGCTAATCAGGCATTTGAATGCTGGCCAATATTATAGAACCTTCTAATTGATCATTCTAAACCTGTCCAATATATGCGGGTGTCCTAGTCAGGCATTCAAATGATGTCCAATATCGGAGAATTTTGTTATCACGCATCCAAAGCCTGTCCAAAATCGGAGAACCTCCTATTTGATCATTCTAAGAATGGCCAATTTTGCAGAAACTTTCAACAAGCATTCAAAGGCTGTCCGATATCGGAGGTGTTCTAAACAGGCATTCAATGGGTTGTTTATAACTGCAGAATCTATTAACCAGTCAATGAAAAGCTGTCCAATATCCGAGAACCTTCCATTTGATCAGTCTAAGGCTGTCCAAAATCTGAGGATCTCCTTATCAGGCATTCAAATGCTCTCCAACGTCGGCTGTCCAACATCGGATAACCTTCTAATCGATCATTCTAGGGCTATCCGTTATCGCAGAATCTTTTCAACAAGCATTCAAAGGCTCTCCGATATAAGAGAGTATACCAGCAACGTATTCGAAAGGCTGTTCATAAATTTAGAATCTTTTAATCAGCCGCTAAAAGGCTGACCAACATTGAAGAACCTTCTAATCAATCACTCTAAGGCTGGCAAATAATGGAGAGAATTTTCATCAGGCATTCAAAGGCTGTCCAAAATCGCAGAACCCTCTAATCGATCATTCTAAGGCTGTCCTACACCGCAGAAACTTTTCAACAAACATTTAAAGGCTGGCCAATATCGGAGAGTGTTCTAACCAGGCAATCAATATCTTAGAATCTTCTTATCGATCATTCTTAAGCTGTCGAATTTCGGAGAACTTCCTAATCAGGCTTTCAGATGCTGTCCAAAGTCGGTGAAACTTTAAAATAGGTATTCAAAAACTGTCCAATACTGGAGAACCTTCCAATCGATCATTCTAAGGCTGGCCAATATCGGAGATTTTTCTGACCAGGCATTCGAAAGGCTGTCCATAACGGCAGAATTTTTGAATCTGTCATTAAAAGGCTGACCAATTTTGGAGAACCTTCTTATCGATCAATTTAAAACTTTCCATTATCATCGGAGAATCTGCTAATCAGGCATTCAAAATCTGGCCAATATTATAGAACCTTCTAATTGATCATTCTAAACCTGTCCAATATATGCGAGTGTCCTAGTCAGGCATTCAAATGCTGTCCAATATCGGAGAACCTTCTAATCTATCATTCTAAGGCAGTCAAATATCGGAGAAGCTCCTAATCAAGCATTCAGTTAATATCCATTACCGGAAAACCTTTTCATAAGGCATTCAAAGTGTGTCCAATAGCGAAGAGTATTCTAGGCAGGCATTCGAATGGTTGTCCATAACTTCAAAATCTTTCAATCAGTCATTGAAAGGCTGACCGATACCGAAGTGTCTTCTAATCAATCACTCTATGGCTGTCCAATTTAGTAGAATCTCCTAATCAGGCATTCAAATGCTGCCAATTACCGGAGAACCTTCTAATCAATCACTTTAAAGCTGTCCAAAATAGAGGTAAATCTCCTAATCAGATTTAAAAGACTGTATCGAAGAGTCTACTGATCGATCATTCTAAGGCTGTCCAATATCGCAGAATCTCCTAATCAGGCATTCAAATGCTGTCCAATGTCGGAGAACCTTCTAATTGATCATTCTAAGGATGTCCGATATCGGAGAATCTTCCAATCAGGCATTCAAATGCTCTGCAATTTCGGAGATGCTTTTCCTCAGGCATTCAAAGGCTGTCCAAAATTGCAGAACCCTCTAATCGATCATTCTAAGGCTGTCCCATATCGCAGAAACTTTTCAACAAGCATTTAAAGGCTGTACGATATTGCAGAGTATTCTAAGCAGGCATTCAAAAGGTTGCTTTTAACTGCGGAATCTTCTAACCAGGCAATGAAAGGCTGACCGATATCCGGTAACCTTCCAATCAATCACTCAAAGGCTGTCTAATATCGTAGAATCTCTTAATCAGGCATTCAAATGCTTTCCAATATCGGAGAATTTTTTCATCACGCATTCAAAGGCTGTCCAAAATCGGAGAAACTCCTAATAGGTCGTTCTAAGGCTGTCCAATTTCGCAAAATCTTTCAACAGGCAGTCAAAGGCTGTCCGATATCAAAGGTGTTCTAACCAGGCATTCAATGGGCTGTTTATAACTGCAGAATCCATTAAACAGTCAGTGAAAAGCTGTCCAACACCCGAGAACCTTCCAATTGATCAGTCTAAGGCTGTCCCAAATCAGAGAATCTCCTTATCAGGCTTTCAAATGCTCTCCAACGCCGGAGAGCTTTTTCATCATGCAACCAAAGGCTATCCAATATCGCAGAATCTTTTCAACAAGCATTCAAAGGCTCTCCGATATAAGAGAGTATACGAGCAACGCATTGGAAAGGATGTCCATAACAGCAGAATCCTGTTATAACTCTTTAAAAGTCTGACCAACATCGGAGAACCTTCTAATCGATCATTCTCATGCTTTCAAATATCGAAGATTATTATCAACAAGAATGCAAAAGCTGAGAGCATCGGAGAGTATTCTAACCAGGCATTTGAAAGGCTGTCCATAATTTCAGAATCTTTTAATCAGTCATTGAAATGCTGACCAAAATCGGAGAATCTTCTAATCAATCACTCTAAGGCTGTCAAATATCGGAGAGAATTTGCATCAGGCATTCAAAGGTTTTCCGATATCGGAAAACATTCTAATCAGGCATTCCAAAAACACTCGAAAATCTGAGAACGCTATAATCGATCATTCTAATTTTTCCAACATCGCAGAATCTTTTCAACACGCATTCAAAGGCTGTTCGATACCGGAGAATTTTCTAACCAGGCATCCGAAAAGCTTTCCATAACTGCACAATCTTTTAAGCAGTCATTAAAAGGCTAACCAAAATCGGAGAACTTTCTATTTGATCACTCTAAGGCTGTCCAATTTTACAGAATCTTTTCAACAAGCATTCAAAGGCTATACAATATCGGAGAGTATTCTAAGCAGTCTTTCAAAGGTTGTTTATAACTGCAGACTCTTTTAACCAGGCATTGAAGGGCTGACCAATGTCCGGTAATCTTCCAATCAATCACTCTAATTCTGACTAATATCGTAGAATCTCCTAATCAGGCATTCAAGTGCTGTCCAATATCGGAGAACTTTTTCATCACGCATTCAAAGACTGTCCAAAATCGGAGAACCTCCTAATTGATCATTCTAAGGCTGGCCAATTTTGCAGAAACTTTCAACAAGCATTCAAAGGCTGTCCGATATCGGAGAACCTTCTAATCGATCATTCTAAGGCTATCCGTTATCGCGGAATCTTTTCAACAAGCATTCAAAGGCTCTCCGATATAAGAGAGTATACCAGCAACGTATTCGAAAGGCTGTCCATAAATTTAGAATCTTTTAATTAGTCGCTAAAAGGCTGACCAATATTGGAGAACCTTCTAATCAATCACTCTAAGGCTGTCAAATATCGGAGAGAATTTTCATCAGGCATTCAAATGTTTTCCGATATCGGAAAACATTCTAATCAGGCATTTCAGTTAAAATCTGAGAACCCTATAGTCAAGCATTCAAATGCTCTGCAATTTCGGAGATCCTTTTCCTCAGGCATTCAAAGGCTGTCCAAAATTGCAGAACCCTCTAATCGATCATTCTAAGGCTGTCCCATATCGCAGAAACTTTTCAACAAGCATTTAAAGGCTGTATGATATTGCAGAGTATTCTAAGCAGGCATTCAAAAGGTTGCTTTTAACTGCGGAATCTTCTAACCAGGCAATGAAAGGCTGACCGATATCCGGTAACCTTCCAATCAATCACTCAAAGGCTGTCTAATATCGTAGAATCTCTTAATCAGGCATTCAAATGCTTTCCAATATCGGAGAATTTTTTCATCACGCATTCAAAGGCTGTCCAAAATCGGAGAACCTCCTAATAGGTCGTTCTAAGGCTGTCCAATTTCGCAAAATCTTTCAACAGGCAGTCAAAGGCTGTCCGATATCAAAGGTGTTCTAACCAGGCATTCAATGGGCTGTTTATAACTGCAGAATCCATTAAACAGTCAGTGAAAAGCTGTCCAACACCCGAGAACCTTCCAATTGATCAGTCTAAGGCTGTCCAAAATCAGAGAATCTCCTTATCAGGCTTTCAAATGCTCTCCAACGCCGGAGAGCTTTTTCATCATGCAACCAAAGGCTGTCCAATATCGGAGAATCTTCTAATCTATCATTCTAAGGCTATCCAATATCGCAGAATCTTTTCAACAAGCATTCAAAGGCTCTCCGATATAAGAGAGTATACGAGCAACGCATTGGAAAGGATGTCCATAACAGCAGAATCTTGTTATAACTCTTTAAAAGTCTGACCAACATCGGAGAACCTTCTAATCGATCATTCTCATGCTTTCAAATATCGAAGATTATTATCAACAAGAATGCAAAAGCTGAGAGCATCGGAGAGTATTCTAACCAGGCATTTGAAAGGCTGTCCATAATTTCAGAATCTTTTAATCAGTCATTGAAATGCTGACCAAAATCGGAGAATCTTCTAATCAATCACTCTAAGGCTGTCAAATATCGGAGAGAATTTGCATCAGGCATTCAAAGGTTTTCCGATATCGGAAAACATTCTAATCAGGCATTCCAAAAACACTCGAAAATCTGAGAACGCTATAATCGATCATTCTAACTTTTTCCAACATCGCAGAATCTTTTCAACACGCATTCAAAGGCTGTTCGATATCGGAGAATTTTCTAACCAGGCATCCGAAAAGCTTTCCATAACTGCACAATCTTTTAAGCAGTCATTAAAAGGCTAACCAAAATCGGAGAACTTTCTATTTGATCACTCTAAGGCTGTCCAATTTTACACAATCTTTTCAACAAGCATTCAAAGGCTATACAATATCGGAGAGTATTCTAAGCAGTCTTTCAAAGGTTGTTTATAACTGCAGACTCTTTTAACCAGGCATTGAAGGGCTGAACAATGTCCGGTAATCTTCCAATCAATCACTCTAATGCTGACTAATATCGTAGAATCTCCTAATCAGGCATTGAAGTGCTGTCCAATATCGGAGAACTTTTTCATCACGCATTCAAAGACTGTCCAAAATCGGAGAACCTCCTAATTGATCATTGTAAGGCTGGCCAATTTTGCAGAAACTTTCAACAAGCATTCAAAGGCTGTCCGATATCGGAGAACCTTCTAATCGATCATTCTAAGGCTATCCGTTATCGCGGAATCTTTTCAACAAGCATTCAAAGGCTCTCCGATATAAGAGAGTATACCAGCAACGTATTCGAAAGGCTGTCCATAAATTTAGAATCTTTTAATCAGTCGCTAAAAGGCTGACCAATATTGGAGAACCTTCTAATCAATCACTCTAAGGCTGTCAAATATCGGAGAGAATTTTCATCAGGCATTCAAATGTTTTCCGATATCGGAAAACATTCTAATCAGGCATTTCAGTTAAAATCTGAGAACCCTATAGTCAAGCATTCAAAGGCTGTGCAATATCGGAAAACCCTCTAACCAATCATTCATAGGCTGTCCAATGTTTGAGACTCTTCCAATCGATCACTTTAAGGCTGCCAATGGCGGAGAGATTTTTCATCAGGCTTTCAGAGGCTGACCAATAAAAGAGAATCGTGCCATCAGACATTCAAAGGCTGTTCGTAATTGCAGAATCTTCTATTTAGTCAATCACAGGATATGCAAAATCGGAGCCTTTTCTAACCAATCATTCAAAGGCTGTCCAAATCTTGGAGATTCTTCCAATTGATTACTCTAAGGCTGCCAATGGCGCAGAGATTTTTGCATGAAGCATTCAGAGGCTGACCAATATCAGAGAATCTTGCCGTCAGACATCAAAGGATGTTCGTAATTGCAGAATATCCTAATTAGTCAATCAAAGGTTGTTCGATATCGGAGACTCCGCTAATTGTTCACTATAAGACTGTCCAATATTGGAGAGAATTTTCATCAGGCATTAAAAGATTTTTCGATATCGGGAAATCTTCTGATTAGGCATTTCAAAGGCTCTAGAAAATCTGAGAACCCTATAATCAGGTATTCAAACGCTGTCAAATAACGGAGAACCTTCTAACTAGTAATTCAAAGGCTGTCCAATCTTGGAGACTCTTCTAATTGATCTCTAAGGCTGCCAATGTCGGAGAGACGTTTCATCAGGCATTGAAAGGCTGACAAATGTCGGAGAATTTTGCCATGAGACATTCAAATGCTGCCCAAAATTGCATAATCTTCTAATTAGTCAACGAAAGGATGTTCAATATTGGAGAATTTTCTTATCAGGCATTCATAGGCTGTCCATTATCGGAGACTAGTCAAATCGGTCACTCTAAGGCTGTCAAATATCTGAGAGAATTTTCATCAGGCATTCAAAGGTTTTCCGATATCGGAAAACATTCTAATCAGGCATTTCAAAAACTCTCGAAAATCTGAGAACCCTATAATCAAGCATTCAAAGGCTGTCCAATATCGGAAAACCCTCTAACCAATCATTCAAAGGCTGTCCAAATCTTGGAGATTCTTCCAATTGATTACTCTAAGGCTGCCAATGGCGCAGAGATTTTTGCATGAAGCATTCAGAGGCTGACCAATATCAGAGAATCTTGCCGTCAGACATCAAAGGATGTTCGTAATTGCAGAATATCCTAATTAGTCAATCAAAGGTTGTTCGATATCGGAGACTCCGCTAATTGTTCACTATAAGACTGTCCAATATTGGAGAGAATTTTCATCAGGCATTAAAAGATTTTTCGATATCGGGAAATCTTCTGATTAGGCATTTCAAAGGCTCTAGAAAATCTGAGAACCCTATAATCAGGTATTCAAACGCTGTCAAATAACGGAGAACCTTCTAACTAGTAATTCAAAGGCTGTTCAATCTTGGAGACTCTTCTAATTGATCTCTAAGGCTGCCAATGTCGGAGAGACGTTTCATCAGGCATTGAAAGGCTGACAAATGTCGGAGAATTTTGCCATGAGACATTCAAATGCTGCCCAAAATTGCATAATCTTCTAATTAGTCAACGAAAGGATGTTCAATATTGGAGAATTTTCTTATCAGGCATTCATAGGCTGTCCATTATCGGAGACTCCTTTAATCGTTTGCTCTAAGACTGTCCAATATCGGAAAAAATTTTCATCAGTCCATCAAGGGCTGGCCAATGTCGGAGAATGGTTGCATAAGGCATTCAATTGCTGTCCAAAATCAAAGAGTCTTTAATCAGGCATTCAATGTCTGTCCAATTTTAAAAGCTTTCTAATCTGGTGGTCTTAAGGCTATCCAAAATTACAGAAGCTTCTATTCAGTCAACCAAGGGGTATGCAAAATCGGAGGGAGAACCTTCTATTCAGGCATTCAAAAGCTGACCAATATCGCAGACTAGTCAAATCGGTCACTCTAAGGCTGTCAAATATCTGAGAGAATTTTCATCAGGCATTCAAAGGTTTTCCGATATCGGAAAACATTCTAATCAGGCATTTCAAAAACTCTCGAAAATCTGAGAACCCTATAATCAAGCATTCAAAGGCTGTCCAATATCGGAAAACCCTCTAACCAATCATTCAAAGGCTGTCCAATCTTGGAGACTCTTCCAATCGATCACTCTAAGGCTGCCAATGGCGGATAGATTTTTCATGAAGCATTCAGAGGCTGACCAATATCAGAGAATCTTGCCGTCAGACATCAAAGGATGTTCGTAATTGCAGAATATCCTAATTAGTCAATCAAAGGTTGTTCGATATCGGAGACTCCGCTAATTGTTCACTATAAGACTGTCCAATATTGGAGAGAATTTTCATCAGGCATTAAAAGATTTTTCGATATCGGGAAATCTTCTGATTAGGCATTTCAAAGGCTCTAGAAAATCTGAGAACCCTATAATCAGGTATTCAAACGCTGTCAAATAACGGAGAACCTTCTAACTAGTAATTCAAAGGCTGTCCAATCTTGGAGACTCTTCTAATTGATCTCTAAGGCTGCCAATGTCGGAGAGACGTTTCATCAGGCATTGAAAGGCTGACAAATGTCGGAGAATTTTGCCATGAGACATTCAAATGCTGCCCAAAATTGCATAATCTTCTAATTAGTCAACGAAAGGATGTTCAATATTGGAGAATTTTCTTATCAGGCATTCATAGGCTGTCCATTATCGGAGACTCCTTTAATCGTTTGCTCTAAGACTGTCCAATATCGGAAAAAATTTTCATCAGTCCATCAAGGGCTGGCCAATGTCGGAGAATGGTTGCATAAGGCATTCAATTGCTGTGCAAAATAGAAAAGTCTTTAATCAGGCATTCAGTGACTGTCCAATTTCGAAAAGCCTTCTAATCTGGTGTTCTTAAGGCTATCCGAAATTAGAGAAGCTTCTATTCCGTCATTCAAGGGATTTGCAAAATCGGAGAACCTTCTATTCAGGCATTAAAAGGCTGACCAATATCGCAGACTGTTCAAATCGGTGACTCTCAGGCTGTTCAGTATCGGGAAAGGTTTTTTATCAGGCATTCAATGAAAGGCTGTCCAAAGACGGAGAATTTTTTAATCAAACATTTAAAGACCGTCCAATATCAGTAAAGCTCTTCATCGGTCCCTCAAAGTCTGCCAAATAGAGGACACTCTTCTAAGTGATCACCAAAAGGCTCTCCTATATTGGAAAAATTTTTCATCAGGCATTCAAAGGCTCTCCAAAATCGGAAAATCTTTTAATCAGGCATGCGAATGGCTGTCGATAACTGCAGAATTTTCAAATCAGTCATTTAAAGACCGTCTAATATAGAACCTTCTAAAAAAGCATTCAAAGGCTGTCCAACACTGGAACATCTTGTAATTGATCACCCTAAGGCTGACTTTAAACTCTATCGGAGAGTTTTTCCATCAGGCATTCAACGGTTGTCTCATATCGGAGAACCTTCAAATGCGGCATACAAAGTCTGCCCAATATTGGAGATTCTTCTAATCAATCACCCTAAGGCTGTCCAATATCGAGAGTTTTTTCATCAGAAATTCAAAATTTTTTGGGTATTTGAAAGCCTTCAAATCAGGCATTCGAAAGACTGTATTCGACAGCATTTCTCTAAGGCTGTTCAATATCGGGAAAATTTTTTATCAGGCATTCAAAGGCTGTCTAAACACGGAGAGTTTTTTAATCGAGCATTCAAAGACCGTCCAATTTCAGTGAAACTCTTGATCGGTCTTTCAAAGTCTGTCAAATAACTGACACTCTTCTAATTGGTCACTCTAAAGCTCTCCGATATCGGAGAAGATTTTCACCAGGCGTTCAAAGGCTCTACAAAAATGAAAAAATATTTTATTCAGGCACTCGAAAGGCTGTCCATAATTGCAGAATCTTCTATTCAGTCATTCAAAAGCGTCCTAGTACAGGAGAACCTTCGAATAAAGCATTCAATGGCTGTCCAACACCGGAATATCTTTTAATTGATCACTCTAAGGCTGGGCAACATCGACGAATGTTTCCATCACTCAATCAAACGCTGCCCCATATCGGAGAACTTCCCATTGAAGCATTCAAAGTCTGTCCAACATCGGTCTCTTCTGATCAATCACTCTAAGGCTGTGCGATATCGGAGAGTATTTTTCATCAGGCATTCAAGGGTTAAGGGTATTTGAAATCCTTCTTATCAGGCATTTCAAAGACTGTCGAAATTCTGCGAGCCATATAATCAGGCAATGAGTAGCTGTCCAATATCGGACACTCTTCTAATCGATCCTTCTAAGTCTGTTCAAAATCGAAACTTCTCATCGCGCATTCATAGGCTGACTAATATCCGTGAATGTTTTCATCAGTCATTCAAAGGTTATGCAATATCGGAGAATCCTCTTGTCGGGCTTTCAAAGGCAGTCCAATATCGGAAAATATTTTCATCAGTCCATCAAGGGCTGTCCAATGTCGGAGAACGGTTGCATAAGGCATTCAATTGCTGTCCAAAATCAAAGAGTCTTTAATCAGGCATTCAATGTCTGTCCAATTTTAAAAGCTTTCTAATCTGGTGTTCTTAAGGCTATCCGAAATTACAGAAGCTTCTATTCAGTCATTCAAGGGGTATGCAAAATCGGAGAACCTTCTATTCAGGCATTCAAAGGCTGACCAATATCGCAGACTAGTCAAATCGGTCACTCTAAGGCTGTTCAATATCGGGAAAGTTTTTTTTATCAGGCATTCATAGAAAGGCTGTCCAAAGACAAAGAAATTTTTAATCAAGCATTCAAAGACCTCCAATTTCAGTGAAATTTTCGATTGGTCTTTCAAAGTCTGTCAAATAACGGACACTCTTCTAATTGGGCAATCTAAGGCTCTCCGATATAAGTGAAACTTTTCACAAGGCGTTGAAAGGCTCTCCAAAAATGAAAAAATGTTTTAATCAGGCACTCGAAAGGCTGTCCATAATTGCAGAATCTTCTAATCAGTCATTCAAAAGCGTCCTAGTATAGGAGCACCTTCGAATAAAGCATTCAATGGCTGTCCAACAACGGAATATCTTTTAATTGATCACCCTAAGGATGTGCAACATCGACGAATGTTTCCATCACTCAATCAAACGCTGCCCCATATCGGAGAACTTTCCATTGAAGCATCCAAAATCTCTCCAACATCGGTCTCTTCTGATCAATCACTCTAAGGCTGTGCGATATCGGAGAGTATTTTTCATCAGGCATTTAAGGGTTTTAGGGTATTCGAAAGCCTTCTTATCAGGCATTTCAAAGACTGTCGAAAATCTGCGAACCATATAATCAGGCAATGAGTAGCTGTCCAACATCGGAGACTCTTCTAATTGATCCTTTTAAGTCTGTTCAAAATCGAAACTTCTCATCGCGCATTCATAGGCTGACTATTATCCGTGAATGTTTTCATCAGTCATTCAAAGGTTATGCAATATCGGAGAATCCTCTTGTCGGGCTTTCAAAGGCAGTCCAGTATCGGAAGATATTTTCATCAGTCCATCAAGGGCCGGCCAATGCCGGAGAATGGTTGCATAAGGCATTCAATTGCTGTCCAAAATCAAAGAGTCTTTAATCAGGCATTCAATGTCTGTCCAATTTTAAATGCTTTCTAATCTGGTGTTCTTAAGGCTATCCGAAATTACAGAAGCTTCTATTCAGTCATTCAAGGGGTATGCAAAATCGGAGAACCTTCTATTCAGGCATTCAAAGGCTGACCAATATCGCAGACTAGTCAAATCGGTCACTCTAAGGCTGTTCAATATCGGGAAAGTTTTTTATCAGGCATTCATAGAAAGGCTGTCCAAAGAAAAAGAATTTTTTAATCAAGCATTCAAATACCGTCCAATTTCAGTGAAACTTTTGATTGGTCTTTTAAAGTCTGTCAAATAACGGACACTCTTCTAATTGGTCAATCTAAGGCTCTCCGATATAAGTGAAACTTTTCACAAGGCGTTCAAAGGCTCTCCAAAAATGAAAAAATATTTTAATCAGGCACTCGAAAGGCTGTCCATAATTGCAGAATCTTCTAATCAGTCATTCAAAAGCGTCCTAGTATAGGAGCACCTTCGAATAAAGCATTCAATGGCTGTCCAACAACGGAATATCTTTTAATTGATCACTCTAAGGCTGTGCAACATCGACGAATGTTTCCATCACTCAATCAAACGCTACCCCATATCGGAGAACTTTCCATTGAAGCATCCAAAGTCTCTCCAACATCAGTCTCTTCTGATCAATCACTCTAAGGCTGTGCGATATCGGAGAGTATTTTTCATCAGGCATTCAAGGGTTTTAGGGTATTCGAAAGCCTTCTTATCAGGCATTTCAAAGACTGTCGAAAATCTGCGAACCATATAATCAGGCAATGAGTAGCTGTCCAACATCGGAGACTCTTTTAATTGATCCTTTTAAGTCTGTTCAAAATCGAAACTTCTCATCGCGCATTCATAGGCTGACTAATATCCGTGAATGTTTTCATCAGTCATTCAAAGGTTATGCAATATCGGAGAATCCTCTTGTCGGGCTTTCAAAGGCAGTCCAGTATCGGAAAATATTTTCATCATTCCATCAAGGGCTGGCCAATGTCGGAGAATGTTTGCATAAGGCATTCAATTGCTGTCCAAAATCAAAGAGTCTTTAGTCAGGCATTCAATGTCTGTCCAATTTTAAAAGCTTTCTAATCTGGTGTTCTTAAGGCTATCCGAAATTACAGAAGCTTCTATTCAGTCATTCAAGGGGTATGCAAAATCGGAGAACCTTCTATTCAGGCAATCAAAGGCTGACCAATATCGCAGACTGGTCAAATCGGTCACTCTAAGGCTGTTCAATATCGGGAAAGTCTTTTTTATCAGGCATTCATAGAAAGGCTGTCCAAAGACAAAGAATTTTTTAATCAAGCATTCAAAGACCGTCCATATTCAGTGAAACTTTTGATTGGTCTTTCAAAGTCTGTCAAATAACGGACACTCTTCTAATTGGTCAATCTAAGGCTCTCCTATATCGGTGAAATTTTTCACAAGGCGTTCAAAGGCTCTCCAAAAATGAAAAAAAAATTGTTTTACTCGAAAGGCTGTCCATAATTGCAGAATCTTCTAATCAGTCATTCAAAAGCGTCCTAGTATAGGAGAACCTTCGAATAAAGCATTCAATCAATGGCTGTCCAACACCGGAATGTCTTTTAATTGATCACTCTAAGGCTGTGCAACATCGACGAATGTTTCCATCACTCAATCAAACGCTGCCCCATATCGGAGAACTTCCCATTGAAGCATTCAAAGTCTGTCCAACATCGGTCTCTTCTGATCAATCACTCTAAGGCTGTGCGATATCGGAGAGTATTTTTCATCAGGCATTCAAGGGTTTTAGGGTATTTGAAAGCCTTCTTATCAGGCATTTCAAAGACTGTCGAAATTCTGCGAGCCATATAATCAGGCAATGAGTAGCGGTCCAATATCGGACACTCTTCTAATCGATCCTTCTAAGTCTGTTCAAAATCGAAACTTCTCATCGCGCATTCATAGGCTGAATAATATCCTTGAATGTTTTCACCAGTCATTCAAAGTTTATGCAATATTGGAGAATCCTCTAGTCAGGCTTTCAAAGGCTTTCCAATATCAGTGACTCCTATAATTGAACACTCTTTAGCTGTCCAAAAACAGAGAAACTTCTCATCACGCATTCAAAGGCTGACCAGTATCCGTGAATGTTTTCATCAGTCATTCAAAGGTTATGCAATATCGGAGAATCCTCTTGTCGGGCTTTCAATGGCAGTCCAATATCGGAAAATATTTTCATCAGTCCATCAAGGGCTGGCCAATGTCGGAGAATGGTTGCATAAGGCATTCAATTGCTGTCCAAAATCAAAGAGTCTTTATTCAGGCATTCAATGTCTGTCCAATTTTAAAAACTTTCTAATTTGAGGTTCTTAAAGCTATCCGAAAATACAGAAGCTTCTATTCAGTCATTCAAGGGGTATGCAAAATCGGAGAACCTTCTTTTCAGGCATTCAAAGGCTGACCATTATCGCAGACTGTTCAAATTGGTCACTCTAAGGCTGTTCAATATCGGGAAAGTTTTTTTTGAGGCATTCATAGAAAGGCTGTCCAAAGACAGAAAATTTTTTAACCAAGCATTCAAAGACCGTCCAATTTCAGTGAAACTTTTGATTGGTCTTTCAAAGTCTGTCAAATAACGGACACTCTTCTATTTGGTCAATCTAAGGCTCTCCGATATCGGAGAAATTTTTCACAAGGCGTTCAAAGGCTCTCCAGAATCGGAAAATCTTTTAATCAGGCATGCGAATGGCTGTCGATAACTGCAGAACCGTCTCATTAATCATTCTAAGACTGTCTAAATTAGAACCTTCTAAAAAAGCATTCAAAGGCTGTCCAACACCGGAAAATCTTTTAATTGATCACTCTGAGGCTGACTTTCAACTCTATCGATGAATTTTTCCATCAGCCATTCAACGGTTGTCTCATATCGGAGAACCTTTAAATGCGGCATACAAAGTCTGCCCAATAGCGGAGATTCTTCTAATCAATCACCCTAAGGCTGTCCGATATCGGAGAGTTTTTTCATCAGCCATGCAAAAATTTTTGAGTATTTGAAAGCCTTCTAATCAAGCATTCGAAAGACTGTCGAAAACCTGCGATCCATATAATAAGGAAAAGAGAGGCTGTCCAATATCGGAGATTCTTCTTATTGATCATTCTAAGGCAGTCTAAAATCGGAAAAACTTCGCGTCACGCATTCAATGGCTGACCATTATATGTGAAAGTTTTCATCAGTCATTCAAAGGTTATGAAATATCGGAGATTCCTTTAGTCAGGCTTTCAAAGTCTTTCCAATATCGGAGACTCCTTTAATCGTTTGCTCTAAGACTGTCCAGTATCGGAAAAAATTTTCATCAGTCCATCAAGGGCTGGCCAATGTCGGAGAATGGTTGCATAAGGCATTCAATTGCTGTCCAAAATCAAAGAGTCTTTATTCAGGCATTCAATGTCTGTCCAATTTTAAAAACTTTCTAATTTGAGGTTCTTAAAGCTATCCGAAAATACAGAAGCTTCTATTCAGTCATTCAAGGGGTATGCAAAATCGGAGAACCTTCTTTTCAGGCATTCAAAGGCTGACCATTATCGCAGACTGTTCAAATTGGTCACTCTAAGGCTGTTCAATATCGGGAAAGTTTTTTTTGAGGCATTCATAGAAAGGCTGTCCAAAGACAGAAAATTTTTTAACCAAGCATTCAAAGACCGTCCAATTTCAGTGAAACTTTTGATTGGTCTTTCAAAGTCTGTCAAATAACGGACACTCTTCTATTTGGTCAATCTAAGGCTCTCCGATATCGGAGAAATTTTTCACAAGGCGTTCAAAGGCTCTCCAGAATCGGAAAATCTTTTAATCAGGCATGCGAATGGCTGTCGATAACTGCAGAACCGTCTCATTAATCATTCTAAGACTGTCTAAATTAGAACCTTCTAAAAAAGCATTCAAAGGCTGTCCAACACCGGAAAATCTTTTAATTGATCACTCTGAGGCTGACTTTCAATTCTATCGGAGAATTTTTCCATCAGCCATTCAACAGTTGTCTCATATCGGAGAACCTTTAAATGCGGCATACAAAGTCTGCCCAATAGCGGAGATTCTTCTAATCAATCACCCTAAGGCTGTCCGATATCGGAGAGTTTTTTCATCAGCCATGCAAAAATTTTTGAGTATTTGAAAGCCTTCTAATCAAGCATTCGAAAGACTGTCGAAAACCTGCGATCCATATAATAAGGAAAAGAGAGGCTGTCCAATATCGGAGATTCTTCTTATTGATCATTCTAAGGCAGTCTAAAATCGGAAAAACTTCGCGTCACGCATTCAATGGCTGACCATTATATGTGAAGGTTTTCATCAGTCATTCAAAGGTTATGAAATATCGGAGATTCCTTTAGTCAGGCTTTCAAAGTCTTTCCAATATCGGAGACTCCTTTAATCGTTTGCTCTAAGACTGTCCAATATCGGAAAAAATTTTCATCAGTCCATCAAGGGCTGGCCAATGTCGGAGAATGGTTGCATAAGGCATTCAATTGCTGTGCAAAATAGAAAAGTCTTTAATCAGGCATTCAGTGACTGTCCAATTTCGAAAAGCCTTCTAATCTGGTGTTCTTAAGGCTATCCAAAATTACAGAAGCTTCTATTCAGTCATTCAAGGGGTATGCAAAATCGGAGAACCTTCTTTTCAGGCATTCAAAGGCTGACCATTATCGCAGACTGTTCAAATTGGTCACTCTAAGGCTGTTCAATATCGGGAAAGTTTTTTTTGAGGCATTCATAGAAAGGCTGTCCAAAGACAGAAAATTTTTTAACCAAGCATTCAAAGACCGTCCAATTTCAGTGAAACTTTTGATTGGTCTTTCAAAGTCTGTCAAATAACGGACACTCTTCTATTTGGTCAATCTAAGGCTCTCCGATATCGGAGAAATTTTTCACAAGGCGTTCAAAGGCTCTCCAGAATCGGAAAATCTTTTAATCAGGCATGCGAATGGCTGTCGATAACTGCAGAACCGTCTCATTAATCATTCTAAGACTGTCTAAATTAGAACCTTCTAAAAAAGCATTCAAAGGCTGTCCAACACCGGAAAATCTTTTAATTGATCACTCTGAGGCTGACTTTCAACTCTATCGGAGAATTTTTCCATCAGCCATTCAACGGTTGTCTCATATCGGAGAACCTTTAAATGCGGCATACAAAGTCTGCCCAATAGCGGAGATTCTTCTAATCAATCACCCTAAGGCTGTCCGATATCGGAGAGTTTTTTCATCAGCCATGCAAAAATTTTTGAGTATTTGAAAGCCTTCTAATCAAGCATTCGAAAGACTGTCGAAAACCTGCGATCCATATAATAAGGAAAAGAGAGGCTGTCCAATATCGGAGATTCTTCTTATTGATCATTCTAAGGCAGTCTAAAATCGGAAAAACTTCGCGTCACGCATTCAATGGCTGACCATTATATGTGAAGGTTTTCATCAGTCATTCAAAGGTTATGAAATATCGGAGATTCCTTTAGTCAGGCTTTCAAAGTCTTTCCAATATCGGAGACTCCTCTAATTGAACTTTCTATAGCTGCCCAAAATCGGAAAAAATTTTCATCAGGTTCTCAAAGGCTAACCAATATCAAGGAATCCTCACAAAAGGCGTTCAATTGCTGTCCAGAACTGAAAGAACTTCAGCCAGGCATTCAGAGAACGTCAAATGTAGGAAAACCTATCAATAAGGTGTTCTAAAGGCTGTCCGAAATTGCAGATTATTCTATTCAGTCATTCAAAGGCTGACCAATATCGCAGGATGTTCTAATCGATCGCTCTAAGGCTGTTCAATATGGGGAAAAATTTTCATCAGGCATTCAAAGGCTGTCCAAACACGGAGAGTTTTTTAATCAAGCATTCAAAGACCGTCCAATTTCAGTGAAACTTTTGATCGGACTTTCAAAGTCTGTCAAATAACGGACACTCTTCTAATTGGTCAATCTAAGGCTTTCCGATATCGGAGAAATTTTTCACCAGGCGTTCAAAGGCTGTCCAAAATTGGAGAAACTTCTCATCACGCATTCAAAGGCTGACCAGTATCCGTGAATGTTTTCATCAGTCATTCAAAGGTTATGCAATATCGGAGAATCCTCTTGTCAGGTTTTCACACGCTTTCCGATATCTGTGACTATTCTAATTGAACACTCTATAGCTGTCCAAAATCGGAGAAACTTCTCATCACAAATTCAAATGCTGACCAGTATCCGTGAATGTTTTCATCAGTCATTCAAAGGTTATGCAATATCGGAGAATCCTTTAGTCAGGCTTTCAAACGCTTTCCGATATCTGTGACTATTCTAATTGAACACTCTATAGCTGTCCAAAATCGGAGAAACTTCTCATCACAAATTCAAATGCTGACCAGTATCCGTGAATGTTTTCATCAGTCATTCAAAGGTTATGCAATATCGGAGAATCCTTTAGTCAGGCTTTCAAAGTCTTTCCAATATCGGAGACTCCTCTAATGGAACTTTCTATAGCTGCCCAAAATCGGAAAATATTTTCATCAGGTACTCAAAGGCTAACCAATATCGGGAAATCTTCACAAAAGGCGTTCAATCGCTGTCCAGAATTGATAGAACTTCAACCAGGCATTCAGAGAACGTCAAATGTCGGAAAAACTATTAATAAGGTGTTCTAAAGGCTGTCCGAAATTGCAGAATCTTCTATTCAGTCATTCCAAGGCTGACCAATATCGCAGGATGTTCTAATCGATCACTCTAAGGCTGTTCAATATCGGGAAAAATTTTCATCAGGCGTTCAAAGGCTGTCAAATTTCGGAGATTCTTCTAATCTGGCATTCAAAAGCTCTCCAATAACGAAGAATCTTTACATCAGGCATTCAAAGGCTGAATGATATCGAAGAATCCATTCATCAGGCATTCAAAGGCTGGCCAATATCGGAGAATTTTTTCACCAAGCATTCGAAGGCTATCCAAAATCGGAGAATCTTTTAATCCATCCCTCTAAGGCTGTCCAATGTCGATGAAACTTTTCATCAGGCATTCAAACACTGCCAAATATCGGATAATCTTCTAATCAAGTATTAAAAGGTTGTCCAAATCTGAGATGTTTTAATCAGGCTTTCAGTTCCCTAGCAGCGGAAACAAGACTGTACAAGACACTTCTTATTCTCGGTATACGGACTTCTCGCGGGAATTAATTGATAGATGTTACCTATAAACTGTCCCAGAAAACGAACCATTTGTAAAGCATTGGTGCACTGCGATTGGACTACTACGCTGACAGCAGCAATGATGAACGAAAAAATCTAAGAGGTTGCGTTCAATTGAGCACTAAGCAGACTTTGCCTATCTGAGATGTTCAAGTAAAGTACAATTAGTTTTATTTCAGTGGCAATACAAAAAATTATAATCGCCAAAAATAGACGAATCATGAACTACTGAATTGATATTTTTTCTTCTGCTTAAGAATGTACAATGAAGTTTTGCTCCTTTAAAATTAATTTAATTGATGTGCATTGTAATCTGAGGTTACATGATAATGATTTTTTAATCTACACATGATATAGTTAGTGATTTTTCTGCAAACAAAACCAATATACTTACAGTGTAACCTATCTTTGAAAATAATTATTTATTGTGTCTTGTGAATAATTTGAGAATAATTGTTTTTTTTTTGTATTCAGTCAATTTTATTATAAGATTAGTGTAGCCGTTGTGCAAAATTTAACTTTTAGTCACATAATGAGACATAGGCTCACATTTTGAACCCAGCTTTGCATGAAATATGTTTATTTGAGAATTTTTTTTGACGTTCACATTATTTTGAAGTAAAATTGCGCAAGTGATTCTTCTTTACAATTTTGAAATAAGTTCTTAAAAATAGAGTTTTTGGTTTCTTGTTAGTCTTAAAAGGATCTTAAATGATTTCCTTGTATTCATATAGGGATTATTTATGATTTCGGTGAAGTCGCACACGGAGCGTAGAAAGAAATATGTTACAATTTTTATCACATAATACAAATCATAATCACATTTGTAAGATAGAATCCTTGTATGTCTACCGAGAAATGATGATACGAGTTGTCGAAAACGTTTTTTTTGTATGAAAATGTTTCAAGTACAGTTGAGCTTGCGTTTCGAATGCTGAAACAGTTAAAAGCTTGCTCTTGCGTGCAATATATAATTGGTCATAAAAACTTTGAGTACACGTGTTTGTATTATTTACACTGAGACTTTTTCCGATCATCAAATCATTTTCATCCTGTTCTTAACGCATGGAATTATTTTTACGAGCCTCGATATTTGGCCAATCATGACAACGTGATTTTTCTTCTGTAGCTTTTCTTCACAGAGAAATTAAATGCATGGTCTGTGTCAAACATTCGAAGCAAAGTTTTGTCATAAAAACCCTCTAGCCTAAGATATAACCCAATTTTAATCCTGAATTTAAAAAGTACTGGTGACAACGGGGCAATATTGACTACAAATACATGTTTCTGGCCTTCTTGTTTGATGAATGTGCTGATTTTTCAATTTTCTAATGCGTTAAATTGTAACCAAATTAATGCTGCGAGCGGAAAAATAAAGGTATTTAAGTTTGAAAACCCAAATCTCAATCTTACTGAGCGAATCATCTGAATACCATTTATTTTTCTGTTCGAAGAGTTGACTAGCATGGAATATGAGCCCAACTAAATACTAACATTACACTTGGCTGATATTATTCAAAAAACAAATTTCAGATCAAACAAAAATTCTGGATCGAGCTGAACTTCAACAATAAAAAACTTGATTTGATAAAATATTGCAACTAACAGTCAAATCGGTTCAAAATCGTGTCTCTTTTTGTGTCAGTCCTGGTCTTTTCAGACCCTTTATTTGTTCGGTTGTGAAAGATTCATATCAAGTCCCACTGCTGGCTAAGGGGATCTTTTCTGCTGGCGCCTACGGCATAGTTTTGCACCCTGCATTTATACATGTTTAAACATACTGTTAAAGTTGAGTACGTTTATACATGAACATATCTGAACAATATGCATTTGTTAAAAGCTAGCATAGCTCTGGTTTCGAATTACTATGTTTTGCAACAAAAATTTGTTGTGTATAACGTAAGCAGCAACAAAATTTCTGTATAATATATTTTCTGGTGTACAACGGTGTAAAAAACGGCTATATAGGGCTGGGGCAGGGGGGCTAGCAGAAAATATCCCACTAAGGCATGGCCATGATGGTTCGCGGAGCATGGTCAGAAAGCGGCAATTTTATGCCAGCACAAAAATTACGCTTAATTTTAGCCAATGAGAATGGAGATTAATTTTCAATCTATTGTCCCAATTTTTCTCATTTTGATCTATTGTCTTTTGGATCTATTGTCCGGTCACCATGGGAAACCTGAAGTTTTGAAGTAGTGCTTCATGATCCAAGTGTTATGAGATCGAAGCTGACAGGACTTTTCTCAGTTTGTACTTGCAGCTAATACGTCAAGCGATTCGGTTACTGTTTAGAAATGTTTTCATAACTTCTGTTCAACATTTATCAATTTTTCTATTAATCGCAATAATTTCTCTCCGGACGAAATGAGAGTTAAAATTTTCAACAATATATGCACACGCAGGTTAACGACGTCAGATGGTCCAATTTTTGCGACAAATAAGGTTTTTTCTAAAACAATTACAATGCCTTGTTTACCTAATAAATGAACATATCACGAACGTTCTTTGTTTTGTTCTCGCGACAATTTGAGCCAACCAGTAACCATTGAGATGTTCAGCCGGAAAGGTAGTGCAACTTACAAAAATAGATAATGAATGGGAAAAAATTAGTTTAGTATATAATTGAACACAAGCCCAGAAGCTACTGAAAGATTCAAAACACAAAAAAATTGAACGAATAATAGCACAAAAGTAATCAGAATGAAAGTTGTGGTAAATAATTTGATCTGATCCTTTGTTCATCCTAAGATGCATGTAGGCGGTCCTTAATCAAAAACAAAATTCAACTTGCAAAAAACAAACTTCAATTTTCTCTTCATCCTAAGATGCATGTAAGGGGTGCTTAATAAAAAAAACTTCAAAAACGGCAAATTCAATTTGCTTATGCAGCATTAAAAGAAATATGGCATTATACTTCCAACTCACGGTGTCCTTTTAACCCCTCCATCATTTCACCTCGATTTTAATCTTTCTTTAAAATAAGGATAATTAAATTAGCAATATAAATCATTTGGCCATGCCTCGCGGGCCATGGCCATGCCTCCGTGGCCCATGGGTTTTGATATGAAACTATCACAACCGAACGTTGAATTAATTTATTCGATTAATAATGACAAAACATGCCTTTAACGTCGACTGCTAAGTGACGGGATGAAATGATAGAGGGGTTAAATGATAGAGGTGTGAAAAAATGGGGGTTAAATGATAAGAGGTTAATTGAATAGGGGTGAATGAAGTAGAACCCCAACTCACATACACATTGCTGTCGACTGCCAGAATCTAATTAATATGAATTCACTCACACTGAGTCCTCTTTACAATTCATTCAAAAAGTTAAACCATTCTATTCCAAACACAGAACTAGATGTTGATGAGAATTTTCAGCCCTATGGTCTTTTTGTAAATCTGGATGTGGAAGAAAAGAAGTCATCACATATCAAAAACGAGAGCACCGATTGTCTAATGTTTGAATAGTTGTAAAAATTGTGTATAATAGCGGAATCAATGGAAGTGTGAATGATCCCAGCTCATCATCAATTTAAACTTAATAAATTACAAAATCTATGTATTGTTTTGATGCCAGAGGATTTAAAAATACGGAGAAAATATGGCTGAGCAAGGGATCTCGCGGTCATCTTCTCCTGCGGAGCGAAATGCTTAAGTTCTGTGATTAACACAGAATTCCAATAATCTGTTTATCCATATCTCTTCTCCAAAAGATGTGGCCTCGTACAGGAGGGGAACCAGAAAAAAGTATACGCAAACTACATCAAACAACCCATCCAGTCATCTTGTTCATTGACAAAAGATCACAAACAGATTTAAAGAATGACTTGCGTTTGCAAATAAAACTGGAAATGTGATTGACAACTTCGCTACTATTCAAAAATGTTAAATAATTACGATTTGTGTCATCAACAAGTTGCGCCTTCCGTTAACCAATTAGAATCAAGTGGCCGAGAATTAATTTCTAAATATCCATCACTGTTTAAACCAGAGCCCACATATTCGGGTTATCGAGTTGAACCTGCTATTGCAGTTAGAGCTATCAGTTTCATAAGACACCAGAAAACAACTATATCAAACATTCGAGTCAACACAATGGGCGATGGAGTGCAAGTTGGCAATGCCAATAAGACACCATTAACCTTCCGAAAACTGAATGATCCATTTTGTTCTCAGGCTGTAAATTCGCCACCCTCAATTTTGCCGCTGACTTCAAGGTGATGTTTTCACACTGATGATCATAACTAAAATTGGAAAGTTGCGGCCAAACAGAATGAATTCACAAATTTAGATAAACGAATTTAACAAGCATGAATGAGGAAGACTTGATCTTCCAACAGGATTTGAACAAATTAAAACAAAATGATGAAAATGAACTAAATTAAAAATTCAATAAAATTAAAAGAAGTAAAATGATGAAAGTGAACTAAATCAAAGATCAAGTAAAATTAAGAGTTTTTGCACTACAATATCAATGGCCCAATGTATACTATATCACAATTCCCTCTCAACAAAAATAAACAACGAAGTAGTTTATCAGAAAATTAATAAATATGTACTGGTTACTATAAATAATACCATAATGTTTGTAATGATTTTAATCAGAGTGACTTTCGTAGATGCGTTCCGGCTCACCAATTGTTGTTCATGTTTCGGGTCCGTCATATTTGGAGACACGTAGTATTGAGTTGGGAATGATTTTACCGGCGCACAGGGGCCTACTGTAAAAACGGATTCTACACTTTGATTATTGATGGCTGCTTTTTGAATCGTAGATACAATCGATTTGTTCTGTATTTGGTGTTGTTTAATCAATTGTCTTCAATTTTGATGTGAAGGTGCCGAAGTTGATGAAGCTGTTGGTGGACATGTTTGTGCGGATGCCAATGATTAATCAGATTCGGTTATTGATGGAGAGGAGCGCTTTCTTTTCTGAGACAGTTGTAGTGTTTCAATAGCTTTGGTTGCTGCCTTACGCTTGGGTCGGGTTGGTGGCTCCGCAATTACTCTACACGTATGTGGTAATGCAATTGGCGGTGCGAAATCGATTACACTCTCTTTTGGTGGTTGTTTAAACCAGAGCCCACATACTTGGGGTATCGAATTGAACTTGTTATTGCAGTTAGAGCTATCAGTTTCATACGACACCAGAAAACAACTATATCAAACATTCAAGTCGACACAATGCGCAATGGAGTGCATGTTGGAGCTGCCAATAAGACACCATTAACCTTCCGAATACTGAATGATCCATTTTGTCCTCAGGCTGTAAATTCGCCAGCCTCAATTTTGCCGCTGACTTCAAGATGATGTTTTCACACTCGAAAAGGATTTATTTTTGTATGTTTTTGTTTCACATTTTTCAAACACAACACGGTGTTTTTATCAGGACTATTCGAAAGACTAATAAGGTGCAGCTAATATTTAACTTCTGTAGTTTTCGAAAAGAATGTATCGGTTCACCCAATTTATGATTTTTAATTTTTTTTCAATAAATTCACTTCAAGTCAATTTTTTTCAGGCAGCAATTCTCGTTACAACATCGAACCAAATACTGGATACTCTGTTGTTATTAAAAACAAGGTTAAATGAATGAAATTGTTTCTATTCTACACACCTGTCGTACAGAAATCGTTTACTGTAGTCGATTTGCTTTGCGGAGCGAAATCAAGATACTTTGTTAAAAAATTATCAGCGATTTTGTAGAGCAAATTTACTATAAATTTTGTGCTTTGAATATCCGTCAGTCTCAGTTTCACTTTAGAGTGAAATTAGCGTCGCCAATTCAGCGTTGAAAATACACTAGTAGTTCGCTTAGCGAAAGTAGGCTTATTATGCTATTGTGGAATTGAGTGAGTAGCGGAACGAAATTTGGATTAAAAAGAGACAACTAAACTTGAATTCAGACTCGAGAAGAATGAATTAAATAAAACTACCAAATTGTGATCAGCAATTTGATCATAACTAAAATTGGAAAATTACGGCAAAACAGAATGAATTCACAAATTTAGATAAACAAATTTAACAAGCATGAATGAGGAAGATTTGATCTTCAAACTGGATTTGAACAAATTAGAAGAAAACGATGAAAATGATCTAAATCGAAGATTCAGTAAAATTAAAAGAACTAAGATAATCAAAATGAACTAAAGCAAAGATTACGCAAAATTAAGGGTTTTTGCACTACAATATCAATGGCCCAATGTATACTATATCACAATTCCCCCTCAACAAAAATAAATAACGAAGTAGTTTATCAGAAAATTAATAAATATGTACTGATTACTATAAATAATACTATAATGTTTGTAATGAGTTTAATCAGAGTGACTTTCGTAGATGCGTTCCGCCTCACCAACTGTTGTTCATGTTTCGGGTCCTTCATATTTGGAGAGACGTAGTATTGAGTTGGGAATGATTGTACCGGCGCACAGGGGCCTACTGTAAAAACGGATTCTACACTTTGATTATTGATGGCTGCTTTTTGAAACGTAGATACAATCGATTTGTTCTGTATTTGGTGTTGTTTAATCAATTGTCTTCAATTTTGATGTGAAGGTGCCGAAGTTGATGAAGCTGTTGGTGGACATGTTTGTGCGGATGCCAATGATTAATCAGATTCGGTTATTGATGGAGAGGAGCGCTTTCTTTTCTGAGACAGTTGTAGTGTTTCAGTAGCTTTGTTTGCTGCCTTACGCTTGGGTCGGGTTGGTGGCTCCGTAATTACTTTAGACGTATGTGGTAATGCAATTGGCGGTGCAAAATCCACTATATTCTCTATTGGTGGCTGTGGAGCTGCAGGTACCAGGCTTCTCTTTGGCTTTACTGGCATTCGTACTCGCAACGCTCTTGTCACATTTGAATGGATTGAAGAGGCTGCGCTCATATCATCGTCGATTTTCTTTTTCGTGTTACATCATATCATCGTGTTACATCTTTTTGTTGGCCTCTGGATTCCGTCTTGCCTCTCTTGTGTGCTGGTTTATAAGATCCTCTGTGGTTGTTCTTGATTGTATTTTTGGTCTTCTGTTGGCATAAATTTGAAAATTTGTTTGTCTTTCAGCCTTGGTTCCAAAATTAGCCAAATCAGAGTTTCTAATTGTGACTTCACGTTCCCTGATTCTTTTATTACGGACGTGCAGGGATCTGTTTTGATTCCCGATGATCCAGGCGCCAAAAACTCGTAAAGACCTTCCAGATTTTTTTGGATCTTTTACTTTTAGGTTTTTTCTTCGCTAATTTTACTGTTAGCGAGGCCTCCGTTCTGGGTACTACCAGACCAACATCTGGATGCACGATTACTCGTGATTTCTTCTTGGGATTTGCATTGCTTAGTCAATCTCTGTTTGCTTCTAGTTCGATGTCACTTCTTTCTTCCGTGTCCCAATGGTCCTCTGAGATCAACTATTCCCAACGAACTGTCTCCATGTCTAAGTATTTTGATAAAATTGGTTTACACGTGAGACCACTTGGATCAGGTTTAGTTGAAATTTTACTAAGTGGAGTATTCGCTTTTCTACCAAAATGTGCTTCAAACGGCAAGATATTACTAGTCTTTTGGCGGCAGATACGTAGTTGATAAATAATAGAGTTTATTGATGCTTTCAAATTAAATTGATTTCGCCCCGCCAATTTATTACAAGCTTAGCGATTCTTGATTGTTTGAATTAGTCTTTCAACAGGTTCGATTGCTCTGTGGTCGTGTAATGGAGCTTCATTTATTTATAATTTAATTTGATGACCAGTTTGGCACCGTGCTTGATCTAATCTAATCGAACGAGGTATTCCCTGAAGCAAAACATAGTCTTGAAGGAAATTCAAAGTATTATCTGCGTTTGCTCTATCAAACACCTCCGCTGTTGGAAATCGATCTTTACATGCGGGAAAATAGACTTCTTGATTCTTTTCATTAGAAATTAGTCCACCAAAAACAATTTGAATTTCTTCATTTGGTACTTTGCTTTATTTTAATGATGCTCATTTGTTAGCCAGAAAAATAAACTTTAAATTTTTACCAAATTTGACGCAAGGCTTACATTTTGCCGTTTTTGTGAAGATGTCACGATGCATGTACGGCCACCATGCATTTGTTGCCATATCCGTCATCCCCCAACTCCCTGGGTGTGTCGCTTGTATCGCTTCCACGTAAGCTTCATTAATTGAGTTGGGATGGCGATGCGATCGTCTATACACAGTATTTGAGTATTTGAGGCTTGTTTTATAAGCGGATTTCGCGTCGCAAAATCAATATAATTTTCCGCATTTAATAAAAAGCGTTTCGCGCTACGTTTAATTGCGTCCAATTTAGCAACTATGAATTGCTCATCATAAGCAGAAACATTAACGGCTTTTTGCTGTGGTTCGCGTGAGATATAGTCAACCAGTCCCATTTTTGCTCCGGTAAGGAGATCTATTGTAAAGTCAAAAGCTAATAGTCTGTCGACCCAATGTATTAGACGACTATTTTAAAGTTTGTTAGCTCTGTTTTCTCTCATTATTGATAGCAAAGCTCTGTGATCCGTGAATGGCTTACCATAAATGTAATACTTGAAATGTTCGATAGACCATACAACACCCAATAGTTCTAACTCATTGATGCTATAATGATCTTCTACTGAATTAAAAAATCGTGACGCAGAAGCTACAGTGTGCCAACCGTTTGGAGTTCGTTGCTCTAACGCACAACCCAAACCTTTGCGAGAAGCGTCGCGTTTTATACGTGTTTCGAGATCGGGATCAATATGCTTAATTTCCGTAGTTTCGGCAATCTTCTTTTTTATTAACTTAAATTGTTTTTCATGGTCATCTGTCCAGACAAATTTTGTGTTTTTCTTAAGAAAAGGTCTATGTAGATAACACAATTGTGATAGATTAGGGATAAATTTTCCCAGATGATGTACTGATCCCATGAAGGGTCGAAAATATCTTTGACAAAGCAAGGTTGAACGCGTCCGTATAAAAGTCATCTGTGGACGGCAAAACAACTGTTGTATTGTCCGTGTTTGGGGTAGATAGTGTTGCTGGTACTGAGAGAGCTGTGGATGGGCCTGCTTCATCGACAAACCGTACTTTGGATGGTGTGGAATGTTTCAGTTGCATGAGGGTTTCTTCGTCTGAGTTCGGCATCATTAAAACGTTTCAAAAATAGTTGGCAACTTGTTGGAAATTATTGAGATTTCTATTAGACTGATTTGCGGATGTATTTAGGGCAAAAAGCGAGTGTGGAATGTTTGCCTTCTCAATTTGGGTATCAGAATTCAAGTTATTTGGTGTTAATTTGATAATTGTATTGTCATTTTCCGTAATCGCAGAATATTCTCGATTTGGCGGTGCAAATTCTCTACTTAATATGTTACTTAAAATTCTCTACTAAATTCTCTACTTAATACCCTCAATTTATCCCTAATCTATCACAATTGTGATAGATTAGGGATAAATTTTCCCAGATGATGTACTGATCCCATAAAGGGTCGTAAATTTCTTGAGATTTGAGGGTGATGATAATTTTTCAATTGCATCAATTTTATTGGATAATGGTGTTATGCCTGTTTAAGTGATGCTGTGTTCGAGCCATTCAATTTTTTCGTTTGCAAAATGGCATTTTGCGAGATTGATTCGAAGATTTTCCTGATCTATCTTTATTAAGCATTTGCGTAAAAGATCGAGATGATGTTCAATTCTGCCTCTAATTACTATCAGTATATCGTCTAGAAAACAGAATGAATTGGTTAGGCCGGTGAGTGTAAAATCAATTGCTTTTTGAAATTTGTCAGGCATATCCGTGAGTCCGTAAAATCCCGTTTCGAAGCAATAAATGCCGGTCATATCTCCGCTTACAAGATTAAAGTTACAATGGCGCGTCGTATCGTATGTGAATTTAGTTGACTATACGCGTACTGCAAATCAATTGTCGTAAAATATGCCGTTTCTTGCAATGCAGTTGACAGTGTTTGTGAAATTGTTTGTATTAGAGCTTCGATATTCGGCATCTGGTTCCTATTTTTGTGAGTAGTATTGTTTAAGATTTTGGAGTCCAAGGCGATTTTGATTGATTGGTCTTTTGTGACTGTTATAACTACTGGAGATATGAAGAACTGGTCAAAACAATTTGCTATTTTTTCTATATGTCCTTCATTTAACAATTTTTTGAGATCAATCTTTGCTTTTGGTTGAAGATGGATCGGCACTTTTCTCCCTTTTTGGTGTGTAACACGATAATTTCTTTGAAATTTTGAGTTGACAGTGCGATGTTCCAATTTCCCAGTTCTTGAAATTAAATCTGGAAAATCTTTTGCGAAAGATTTTTTATTCTACAAGGATTTTCAACGTTATTTATCTCAATGTTCGGGCAAGGTTTTTGTGAAATAAATATTCCCAAGTGATCAAAGTGAGCACGTCCAAGAATGGGTCTAAAACCTTCCGCAACTACCGTGCTTTTTGCTTCTTGAATTTTCCAATTTTTACAACGTACTGGCGTTTTTAATGTTCCAAGTGTTTCAACTAAATCTTTAGAAAAATGTTTGAATTCGAGTGATTTTTTCTCCGACCATTGTGCTGGTCTACAATTGAACATTATTTCCTTGGCAAGCGACATATTTATGATAGTGCAGCCACTAACAAAAATCGAGGAGCAAATGACAATTCGTATTTCCAATTGTTATTGTCATGTTTTGCAGTGCAATTGGTGGCGTATTAACGCTTTCCACCACTGCAACATAATTATCATATGAGGAATCATAATCAGACTTAAACTGTTTATTATAGTTTATATAATTAACATTTTGATTCTCCGATTGTGTACTTTGTTCTGCAATTTCAGAATTTTGGACATTATTGATGCGATTAGTTTGACGAGAGTTTCGTGTATTATTTATTTTCTCCGACATACTTTTGCAAAATGATTGAATTGATAACAATCATTGCATTTCTTACCCAGAGCAGGGCAAACCTGACGATGTGTTGGAGTCCAATTTTGTTTACAATCTCTACACTCGCCAATCATTGCTCGAATGAGTGTATTTCAGTTTAACTGATCTCCACGTGTAATTGGGCCGCAAAATCTATAGAAAGATTGTATAGCATCGATTGCACTGCCAGTTGTGCTGTTATTGTTGTTATTGTTTGATGAAATCCGTTGTTGGTTTTGATGACCCATCTCCATATTAACTGCTGTACTGAGAGATTTTTCTGGGTCTATTGTGTCACGGAGGAGTTCCCGTTGAAAATCTTCATCCAACAAATTTGTGATGAAGATGTCCCTGACTATCGCCTCTTCTCAATTTTCAAAATCACAATTTTCCGCTGGTTTTTTCAAAATGCTGTAAAATTGTTTTACAGTTTCACCTTTTTTCTGCTTCCTTGAGAAAAACACAAAGCGGTCAAAGTGATACTTATGGGTCGTATTAAAACTATTTCCATCATCTTCCAGAGTTTGAGGGTAGTGAGGTCGTAGATGTTATCATGAGGAAAATTTTGTCAGAAGACGTCTTCTTTCCGTTCCGATACTGAGATACAAGAGCGAAACCACTTTTGGTCGCACAGAGACCATGGTCGTTCGCCACACAAAACGCCTGGCTCCGTTATTTTTTGGCACTTCAATTCCCATTGAAGCTTCAATTGATTATTCCGGATTTGCGGATCTCGTTCCGTATCCTCTGTCGCATCTTTGATGGCCATTTCATATATCGGCTCGACCGGTAGTCGTACATGCGTTGGCTTGGGATGTAAGAGCGTGTCCAGTGATATGTTTTTTCTTGCAAGTGTTGCCAGTTTTACTTGAATGCGCCACTTCTCCCAACGTGTTGGAGGATCTGATGTAGACCGGTTCCATTGAAAACGGGGTTTTTCGGGATTCGCGAGCTTGCTGGGCCACGTCTTACAGAAATCGTTTACTGTAGACGAATGGATTTGCGGAGCGAAATCAGGATACTTTTTGTTACAAAAGTATTAGGGATTTTGTAGAGCAAATTTACTATTAATTTGTGCGTTGAATATCCGTCAGTCCGTGTTTCACTTTAGAGTGAAATTAGCATCGCCAATTCAGCGTTGAAAATACACTAGTAGTTCGCTTAGCGAAAGTAGGCTTATTATAATATTGTGAAATTGAGTGATTAGCGGAACGAATTTCGGATTAAAAAGAGACACTTAAAATTGAATTCAGACTCGAGAAGAATGAATTAAATAAAACTACCAAATTGTGATCAGCAGTTTGATCATAACTAAAATTGGAAAGCTGCGGCCAAACAGAATGAATTCACAAATTTAGATAAACAAATTTAACTAGCATGAATGAGGAAGATTTGATCTTCAAACAGGATTTGAACAAATTAGAACAAAATGATGAAAATGAACTAAATTAGTTGGAAATCTGCGGACTATATCAAAGAATATTGCCAAAACAAAACCTGATGAACAGATATGCAGAGGTATACAGCACAAATAACATTAGTCATCCATTGTCATGGCTTTTGACAATTATGCAGGTAATATAAACCGGCAACTTCAATTTTTTCAGGACAGCCAGGATAAAAACAACAACTTAAATATTGAAACTCATCAAAATGATGTGGAAGCACACCCAATTCTGCTTGCCCTCTTTCCTAGAGGCACATTTGCAATATTGTTGCTTGTTGCGTTCCCAGGTTGAGGTGCCATCCGGAAGTGACCTCTGATCAGATCGAGCGCACACGGTGTGCTCCCAGACCGAAATTACAGTGTCTGAGATTGGTTCGGGCGCACAAAATTCTGGACAATAGGCTGGTTAAGATGTGGGCCAGGGTAGCATGAATGTCTGGACAATGGTCTGGGATGGACTGATCCGAGACAATTTCCGAGCTTCGGTCTGGGATGGTGTGATCAGAGATCTCCACTGTCTGGCTCCTCAACATCGGTTTTAACCAGCCGGTGGGACACTCGGAAAGACTGGCACTTGTCTCCTGTCACAGTTAAGCCCTCACAAATAATACAACATATATAAATGCGATAAATACAGATCAAGCGGCTAAGGAAGCGTCACAAAGACTACAAATTTCATGTCATCTCGCTAATGACAATAGATAATACTTTTCGAGCCGTCTCCATTTAACTGTTTTTGATCTTTTCCCTTTTTGATACGGTGTGTGGTCACCGCAAATATATAAGTTCAAACATAAATTATTGCAACCTTTTACTTTATTTTTAAAAACTATTTACTCTTAATTCCCTATTCATATTCTACTTCTGCTTAGATTCATACTTCTTTGTGTCCCGCCTTTTCACCCATACAGTTTCAAATGTTAGGGGTGAAAAAGCGAACATGCGAAACACAAGCGCACGATTTCATGGAGACTACGTTGCTTTTGAATAGTCCACAAATAGTTGGGTATCTTTAAAGAGCAGGGCTTCTAGGTTCACGGATGACACGCGGGTGACAATCCATGAGGACCACACGAGAGTCACGGATGACTCGAATGACATGACAGTAGTACTGTTGACTTACACAGCGCATGACTTACCTAATTTCAGGGCCCGAAAGCAGAAATCAAACAAAATTTCAACACCTCTGATAGCGTTTCTACACTTTCCTTAAATCGTTTCCCCATTTTCAGCGCGTCTCTTGCATAGTTGTCAGACCGCGAGCTCATTTTTAATGAATAAAACCACCCCAGTAGAGTTTCGAACCTAGATTCCAGCGCCAGAGACTCCTTTTCTCTCACCTCACTACTTGCCAACACAATAACAACTGCTTTTGAAGTAAAAAGACAGATTTGAATAATTTCACTGATTATTCAGCAATTTTCTTGCAAACTCACTTTTGAGAATTTTCATCATTTCCCCCTCAATTTCGCCAATTTTCTCCTTGCATTCCACAAAAAACTTATCCATTTTTTACTCTCTCTTACATTATTTCCACACTTTTAGCACAATTCTTACATTTCCCCCCACGTTCCATCATAAATTCTACACTCGCTGAATTTTATGCCACTATTTTCTATCCTTTCCTAACACTTTTCAAAACTTCTCCCACATAAAATTCATATTTTCATCATACAAAGTTTCCTGAAGTTCCTTGCATAGTTCCCACACTTTCTTGACATCCTATTTTTCCCTAGCTCCTAAAGTTTCATGATTTCCAAGCTTCAAAATTTTGTCTCTAAATAAAATCTAGCACTGAAAAGGTGAATCAAAGAAATTCTTGACTTTCTGTGTATTTATTCCTTCTTCGGCTTGCTTCGGAAAAAAACCTCACACAAGTTGATATAAAATTGTTCAATAACCTAGTCATTAGAAACAACAACAGCTAGTTGTGTATTAAGTTGTGCTTAAAGCATTGACAGTCTATTTTTGAAGTGCTGTATATATTTAAGAACTGCGCAGCAAATGAGTAGATTTTTGAGAAGCGTGCAAATTTCATGTTAGAAGTTTTGAATTTCCAACCTCCAATGGGTGGATAATTGTCCTGAAGTTTTTGCAAAAAAAATTGCAAATTTATGTAAAAAAGATTGAAAGCTCTAAATTCAAGATTTTCAGATGTGTTTAATATAGTTATCATAAAAAAATACGCAACTTAGTACTTATAAAAAGTGTTGCATAGCCTTAAATGCCTGGTAAAAGAATTATGCCTTAGTCAAGCGCTTTTCGCCCGAACAGTGGAACAAACAAAAGAAGGCAAACTCAATCGATGATTGTTTACATAATATGATTGTTTACGTAATTTGTTTACATAAAATGCGGTAAAAAATTTGGGTTCTTTTTATACAAATACAAATACAACTATAGGTTTAAGTGAAGAGACATACGGCCACAAAATTTAAAGGTCATTGACCCATTTTCAACGTTAGCTCCTCCAACACCAGAGTTTACTCCATCGGAAGAGCTTGATGCTGTCTCTGACCTCTGTCTTGGCGAGCTTGATTGCGACCTCTTTAATCTCTCTTCTGGCTGGGTCCGTTCAACAACAGGCACAGTAAATTGGTTAATTCGCTTGTAACGCTCCATCTTGGACGCAACAGTGGGAACCCTGGGCGTCGATGATGAGGTCGTCTCGTCGATAGAAGGGGCTTTGGGCAAATCCAGTGCTAGCGCTTAATGAGGATAAACCATGGGCTCCTCGAGCTGCATTAATCAAAATCAAATCTATTTGAATAATGAGAAAAAAAGAACGATAGAATTGAAATTACGACACGTGGTAGTTGACGGGAAGGTAGAGTGGGCTGAGGTGTTTGATAGCAACGTAAAACAAAAGATATTGTCGTTTTTAAAGTAATATAATCGTTTTTTAACCCTTCATTTAGCAGAAACACATGTGGGCAATTTATTGAAAAAAAAATTGTTTTTGAGATATGGGCGCTAGTTTATGATTAAATTGTCTGCGCATGAACCAAATAGGAGATGATACTGAAGAAAGGGCTGGTAAAATTCAAATTCTTGCTCCATGGGTTACGTATTATTAAAAGAAGGGAAGCAAAATTCTGACGTCAACGCTGTTGATGGGCTTAACTTAAAGCATATGGAAAATTTTTGATTAAAGGACTCTGAAAATATCAGAGCCAGAATTTGCTGACTTGGGGAGCAAAAACCACGGATTTCCTCCTGCAACCCTCTCCGGTAGCAAAGAAGCATCTCAAAGCATTCTTCTAGCTGTACATTTTCATTCCCTCTGAGTAGAATAGCAACAGCAAAATTGAGGTTGCCCCATGAGGGACGAGAAGCACAATTACCTGAGAGAAGAGCGCGACGTTTAGCAGAAGCGTTTGTTCTCGAAAATGTGTTGATGTAAGAGATAAGCAATCATTTCAAGAGAGGGGTTGAAGGTTATAATGTGTTTTTAAAAAAATCTCTGTCAAATGCTGACATTGTTTTTATTCTGCACATTCAGCTCCTAGAAATAAGCTCCCAACTAGTTCAACACTTTTCTGAAATTGTTTCAACAATCAACTGAACTTTAATTAAAAATTTCTTTTACACCCACTGGCATCTCCCCTGGTCTAGGCACAGGCTAATGAAAAGACAATACTTGACTAAATTGTGCTATGAAAAGACTTTAGCTGGACATTAAAACATTCTGGACTTTAGCTCGACTCCGATTTTTCACAAAAGACTTTTGCTGGACCCAAAATTTTAGAAAAGACTTTAGCTCGATTCAAAATTAAGGTTGTACTTTTACTCAAATCAATGTTGCAAAAAAGAGTTTTGCTAGACCCAAAATGCGTTGGAACAAAAATGGCTCTTTGGTTTGTCCACGCAGTCTTTGCGATGAATTGATCGCGTGAGTTTGATTGCGTTGCAATTAACTGGATCGACTGAGCAAACCTCCTCGGGCCAACCGTGAGGAGGCCTTAAGAGTGACAATGCATTTGTAATATAAGAAAACTGATATGAGTACAACCGGAATGTGAACACCTGGAAAGCGCCCGTAGACTTCAATGACGAAGACATCTGATCGCGCGCACTCATAGCAATCGAAATTCTTGATCTGAAACACAATCAATGAATCTCAGCCAACTTCCCACCCTCACAGCCGCCCATCCAAAACTCTAGCGCAATTCATCGCATTCCTAGGTATTTTCGATTAATTATCATGTAAGGATTGCAAGCCCAAGTTTTATGTGAAAAATTTTGAGTTGATTATTTTGCGAAATTCAGCTCATTTAAGCGCATAATTATGTAATTCAGTGGTTCGGCTAACTATACTGAGACTGCAGATCAGAAAAATTTCACCTATTTCGAGATCTCACAATTTAATTAGTCCATTGGATGTTTGTATTGTGTTATTGTGTTCGGCTGCTGCTCTGATTAAATTTTACTGAACTTTAAGCATTTCTTAATTTCGTGATCCAATTTTATTTTATATAATCCGTTCCTTAGCGGCCAGCGCCACTACCGCATAAGGTGGACCATTTGGTCCGTTTTGCTCTTGTATTCTACAAAACATATGTTGAAACATATCTTGAAGACCTTGGCTATAACATTGTTTTGTGATTTTTTTTTGTTTCTGAGGCTCTGTTTCGTTGAGACACAAAATTTGTAAAAGAAAAATTATCAGACTTAGCACTGCCTGTTGGTGTTTCCAAGTAAAATTTATTTTTTTAAAGGAAATGTCTCCTAAAGTTATACATTCAATGATTTTCGATTTTTTAAATAACCCAGTGATCCCATTCCCGGAAACCCTGCCGGGAAAGCCGGGAATCTTATAATTTCTCGGCAATCTTGGTGGGAAACCCGGGAATCTTATAATTTCTCGGTAATCTTGGCGGGAAACCCGGGAATACCATAATTTCTCGGTAATCTTGGTGGGAAACCCGGGATTTAATTTTTGACCGGTTTTCTTTGTGGGAAACCCGGGAACTTTTTTTTTCCCGGTAATCTTGGTAGGAAAATGGGGAGTGTCAACTTTTCCAATGATCTCAGCCGGAAGAAAGAGAATAGTAAGTTTTTTAATTAGTTGAGCTGGAAACCCGTTAACGTTGACGTTTTCTGGCCAAGCATGAGATTGTCGATTCAATTAGTAACAAAAACCAATAGACAAGAAACATTATCTCGTAAACACTCCTACAGTTTTCTTAAAAATTCAACTCTATGCACCGTATATGGTTTCGCACAAAAATGCTACTTGTACCCTAATCTTGGACCCTTTGACTTTCTGAGGTAACCCAGTGCTCGAACCCACGACATGCACGCCCAGTCCACGCAAGATCTTGGATTTCCACGATACCATTTCCAAGTCCAAGCAAGATCTTGGATTCTTTAATAACCACACGAGGGTTTCCAGGAAATTGGCAGGAACTTTCGTGGTTTTCCAAGTTTTACTTTTGTTTACAAATGCTTCTTTTACATCCCAAAAATTTTCAGAAAGACAAAATTTTGGTTCGACTGCCCTGCATAACAGTTAAAACTTAGAAAAAGACATTTTTTTTCGAGCTCACAGCAGCATTTCCAAGATCTTGACAGGATCTTGACAAGATTTTGCGTGATTTCTCAAGATTTCGATTTCTCTTATTTTTGTCATAACGGTGCCCTATCAGTGCCAGTTTAACTCAGAGAAAAAAGTTTTTGTTTGACGATAACGAAAAAAAGGCTTTAAGGCTGAAAAAAATAATTATGATTGAGTTCATGTCTGACCAACATACGAAGCCCGAGTTGTAAACTACGGAGCCCGAGTTGAACTAACAACCTAGCTGCCTTTCATTTCTGATTGGCAGGCTTCCAATCTATACATTTCCTCAATTTGTGATGAGGAGAATATTTTTCAGGAATGATAATTCAATTCCCGAATTCCAGACTTACACGATTTTGTCCGTGATGGAGGTGATATAGTAGAGTTGTCAAGTCTATGCTTCAGATAAAGTAATAAAAATTTCCCCATTCAGTGATGAGTATCTCCACAATAATTTTTGGAAACGTCTCTATCTTTTCCAATGGGCATCGTAGAAAAACGTACCCGTCCATGAGCGATTTTTTTTTATTTGAAACACAACTTCTCTTTCCGAAACGTCTTTATATACAAGGAGAAGATCGTTTTTTTTTCTAGATAGATCAGAAACAACTAAACCGCTCCTCACAGAGCATGCAAGCTGTTGATGCATGTAGTGTAATGTGTTTGTCCTCAAAATTTGTTGTCGAACGGTTATTTAAGGTTGATTCCTGAATAACATGTCTATCTTCAAATTTTAATGATTGTGTTGTGTTTTGGTAAATGAAAAGGATCTTCTGCGTGCTATTTGCGTTTTCCATACAATATTCTAGTACATGAAACAAACTATACCAGTGATTGCTGTTAATTCAACAATTTACTTTTTTCATGATTTCGGCAAGTTTCGGAGACTGTTGTTTTGTGTCAAACACACAAAACATCATAGCCTTCATGGCGAGGTGCGAATTTTTTTCCCACCTCATCATGAAGGTTTGACTCAACCAGGAACGCAAAGATAGACTGGAATTAGCCCCAGAAACACGACAGTTGTGCCATTAAACGCCGTCAAGCGTGTTTTTCGACAATTTTGGGCTTTTAAAATAGCTAAAAAAGTTGGGTGTAATTCAACAATTTGCTAATAACACCCAAAGTACTCTACCAAAAAAGTACATCACTGGAAAACTGGATTACAGTAATATAGAAGCGGTAACGACATACGGTCCTCAAGTAGCTTCCATTTTTTGAAGTCTTGCAGATTTAGATTTATAGAGGTACAATTTGTTGTTTTAATGATAAGTAGTCAAGTGCTCAGCAGAATTCTACCAACATAGTCTAATTGTATTGGCATTGTAATCGTCTGGCTCGTCATATATTGTACTATCCTAATTCGGCCTGGTAAAAAAGTTATTGATTGCTAAATTTGAAAAAAAAGTCACATTTCAGGTGATATTGGTGTTCACCAAATATGCGTACCTCAAAATACCATAGTATTCCTACATGTATTGGTTTGTTGGATTTGTATTGTAGTGGGGAGTAACCACATACACATTTTTATCTGGTTTTATGGAGTTGAGTGGGTCATTTTTTGCTCTGTAGGCGCCGAACCTCGACTTTCGGCCAATTTCGGCCATTTCGGCGGTGACATAATGTTGAATTTTTTTGATTCAAGATTACATATTATAGTGTTTTAGATTGCTCAGTTAATGGGGAGTATCACTATAAACAGATTGTATCTTTTTTACTAGTTTTGAAGGTTTATTTTAGCGAAACTTGATATTTGGTAGTCAAAATACGTCATTTGACCAAATGAATGAGTGAAGTGGTGTTGTTTGCAATTGAACAAGTTTTTGGGCGTGCGTTTTGTGTTTTCTAGACACTATTTAGGTTGCTGAAGCTAATTGTATCAAACAATGGCATTAATTCAACAATTTTTCTTTTTTCACGATTTCATCAAATTTTTGTTGATGTTGTTTTATGTCAAAACACACAAAACATCATAACCTTCATGGTGAGGTGGGAAATTTTTTCCCACCTCACCATGAAGGTTTGCCGTGACCTAAAACGTGGAAGTTAACCAGAATTACACCCACAAATACGCCGGGAACGCTGTTTCACGTTGTTTTACGTCGGTTCCGGAGATCTTGGTCTTCGATTTTAGCCCAAAAACTGGGATACAGAACAGTGTTTTGTTAATATCTTCTAAAGTACTGGACCAAATTAAACGGGAGTGGTCTCATTTTGTTAGCACTGAACCCCTCTTGCTTGCAGTATTTGGTTGGTTTCCCAAATCGGCCTAATCAAAAAGTTATTAATGTTCAAATTTGAAATAGTTCGAATTTTCGGGCTATTATGGGTGACCCAAATTTCGGTACTACAAAAGACGCGATTTACCCAACAAGTGTTAGTGTTTTAGAATCCCCAGTTAGTGGGGAGTCTCCCCATATATATTTTGTATGGTATTTTATGTAGTTGAGATTGTCAATTTGGGCTCTGAATGGCGGTCACCTCGCTTTTTTGGTCATTTGGTACGGTACCTTATAATTGCTATAACTCCTCGAAGAATCTACCGATCGGGCTCTTGTTTCAATATGATGCGTATCTCAAGCAGTGCTACAAACTGTACTAAGGGCGTTTATTTTTGTTCGGCCGTTTTAGAGAAATTGGCCAGTGAACTTGCCCTCGATTTTACCTCTAGAAGCGTTTGACAGGACTTGGTCCGGGTCTGGTGACTTTGAATTTCGTCACTTCTGGTATAAATTATACTGTTTTGAATAGCCAGTTTAATGCAGATTCCGAATATATATACTTTATATATCGTTTTCTGTGGTTTAGGTGTTCAATTTTAGCTCTGGAGGTGGTGTACCTCTCCTCCAAGGTCGTTTGGTACGGTACCTTCTTTTTGCTATAACTTCTTCTAGAGTGCACCAATTGGGCTCATTTTTAAATATGATGCGTATATCAAGCCGTGCTACAAACAGTATTAAGGGAGTTTGTTTTTGTTCAGCCGTTTTTGAGAAATTGGCCAGGTCAGGTACCCCTATTTTGATCGGCTGGAGCAGGGTACCAGTACACCAGAGCTCTGTCACATCATCTATAATGCGATTTAAATTTTGTTTATTGGTGCATTAGATTAGCCTGATGATGGGGATTGTTCCCATATATATTTTAGAGGTGGTTATGATGAGTGGTAATGAGTGGTTATTGGTTATAGTAGAGAAACAGGACCCGAAATGGATCGTTTTGGTCATTTGGTACGGTACCTTGATGTTGGAATATCTCCTCGTAGAGTGAACCGATTTTTGATCTGTCTTTTGATTTGAACTCAGCTTGAGCAGTACTTGAATCCCTGTATATGGCGTTTTGTTTCTTTCAGCCGTTTTTGAGAAATTGGCCTCGACACATACGGTCATTTTGTCCAGTAAGTGACTGGTACGTTTCACGTTTCTACATGTGAAATGTTGAAATTCATTACTTTGACTCCAGAAATTGGCTCATTGAACTCCATTTGTAATGGGAATTGTCCCCATATATATATTACACTTCATTTTATGTAGTTGAGATGGTCAATTTTAGCTCTGAATGTGCTGTATCTCTGCTCTTGGGTCATTTGGTACGGTACATTATATTTGCTATAGCTCCTCGAAGAATGTACCGATTGGGCTCATTTTTTAATATGATGCGTATCTCAAGCATTGCTACAAACGGTACTAAGGGCGGTTGTTTTTCTGCAGCCGTTTTTGAGAAATTGACCGGGGAAATTGACCCCAGATTGACCCCTGAGGAGGGGAAACACTACATTGATGACCATTTTACTGACATGTAGATCTCACTTTTAGAGTTGTCTGAGTTCCATGGCATTGATCCAGAACTCATGCCGAAATTTGGCGTTGGTCAGTTTGTGTTTTGGGGGGTCCTTTGGGGGGGGGTGGCGGTTTGGCGCCGGGGGGGGTCGGTGCGTGGGGTAGCAGTGCGTCTCGTGTGTTGTCTTTGATGTTCTTTTATGTATATTAACCAAGTATTTTTTCAGAGTTTGTTTGCTTGTCTTGTCTTCTCTTCTCTCTGCTGTCGTCTCTGCTGCCAGGTGAGTTCTTCCCGCTTCTTTGCTTGCTAGCTTGGCTAGCTGTCGCTTTCTTTGGGTCTGGTTTGCTCTGCACCGCAGAGCTGCGGTTTTCGGACCGGTTTTTTGGTCCGTGTTCCCACATCGCGGGAATGTGTTCTTGCAAAGCAAGAAGGTTCGCCGAAGCTTTGCGCTCTTCTTGGCTTTTCAATTTTTCGCTTTTTTTCGTTTGCTTCCGCTTTTTTTGGTCTGGTTTTCTGTGCAGCGCACAGTTTCAGTTTTTACAGCTAAGGACTTATTCTAAAAATTTGACATTCTACCTAAGAGTGTTATAGTCCTAGTAGTTTCTGAAAAAGAGCTAATTGCTGGTCTAGCTGGTCTGAGAAAAAAGTGATTGATACGTTGTCAGATTTTGAGCTCAAAAATTATTTTTGTGCGTTTTCATAAAAAGTGAATTTCAGTGCAGTCAAGAACATGTCCAATTGAATTGAGGTTATACGTAAGAGTGTCATAGTCCTTGTAGGTTCTGATAGAGGGCTAATTGTTGATCTAGCTGGCTGAGTAAAAAGTGCTTAATACGTTGTCAGATTTCGAGCTCAAAAATTATTTTTGTACGTTTTCATAAAAAGTGAATTTCAGGGCAGTCAAGGACTTGTTCAATTGAATTGAGGGACTAAGTATGAGTGTCATAGTCCTAGTAGGTTCTGATAGAGGGCTAATTGTTGATCTAGCTAGTCTGAGTAAAAAGTACTTAATACGTTGTCAGATTTCGAGCTCAAAAATTATTTTTGTGCGTTTTCATAAAAAGTGAATTTCAGTGCAGTCAAGGACTTGTTCAATTGAATTGAGGGTCTACTTAGGAGTGTCACAGTCCTAGTAGGTTCTGATAGAGGGCTAATTGTTGATCTAGCTGGTCTGAGTAAAAAGTTCTTCATACGTTGTCAGATCTCGAGCTCAAAAATTATTTTTGTGCGTTTTCTTAAAAAGTGAATTTCAGTGCAGTCAAGGACTTGTTCAATTGAACTGAGGGTCTACCTAGGAGTGTCATAGTCCTAGTAGGTTCTGATTGAGGGCTAATTGTTGATCTAGCTATTCTGAGTAAAAAGTACTTAATACATTGTCAGATTTCGAACTCAAAAATTATTTTGCGTTTTCATGAAAAGTGAATTTCAGTGCAGTCAAGGACTTGATCAATTGAACTGAGGGTCTACGTAGGAGTGTCATAGTCCTAGTAGGTTCTGATAGAGAAGTAATTGTTGATCGAGCTGGTCTGAGTAAAAAGTACTTAATACATTGTCAGATTTCGAACTCAAAAATTATTTTTGTGCGTTTTCATGAAAAGTGAATTTCAGTGCAGTCAAGGACTTGTTCAATTGAACTGAGGGTCTACGTAGGAGTGTCATAGTCCTAGTAGGTTCTGATACGGGGCCAATTGCTGATCTAGCTGGTCTGAGTAAAAAATACTTAATACGTTGTGAGATTTCGAGCTCAAAAATTATTTTTGTGCGTTTTCATAAAAAGTGAATTTCAGGGCAGTCAAGGACTTGTTCAATTGAATTGAGGGACTAAGTATGAGTGTCATAGTCCTAGTAGGTTCTGATAGAGGGCTAATTGTTGATCTAGCTAATCTGAGTAAAAAGTACTTAATACGTTGTCAGATTTCGAGCTCAAAAATTATTTTTGTACGTTTTCATAAAAAGTGAATTTCAGGGCAGTCAAGGACTTGTTCAATTGAATTGAGGGACTAAGTATGAGTGTCATAGTCCTAGTAGGTTCTGATAGAGGGCTAATTGTTGATCTAGCTAATCTGAGTAAAAAGTACTTAATACGTTGTCAGATTTCGAGCTCAAAAATTATTTTTGTACGTTTTCATAAAAAGTGAATTTCAGGGCAGTCAAGGACTTGTTCAATTGAATTGAGGGTCTACTTAGGAGTGTCACAGTCCTAGTAGGTTCTGATAGAGGGCTAATTGTTGATCTAGCTGGTCTCAGTAAAAAGTTCTTCATACGGTGTCAGATCTCGAGCTCAAAAATTATTTTTGTGCGTTTTCTTAAAAAGTGAATTTCAGTGCAGTCAAGGACTTGTTCAATTGAACTGAGGGTCTACCTAGGAGTGTCATAGTCCTAGTAGGTTCTGATAGAGGGCTAATTGTTGATCTAGCTATTCTGAGAAAAAGTACTTAATACATTGTCAGATTTCGAACTCAAAAATTATTTTTGTGCGTTTTCATGAAAAGTGAATTTCAGTGCAGTCAAGGACTTGTTCAATTGAACTGAGGGTCTACGTAGGAGTGTCATAGTCCTAGTAGGTTCTGATACGGGGCCAATTGCTGATCTAGCTGGTCTGAGTAAAAATTACTTAATACGTTGTGAGATTTCGAGCTCAAAAATTATTTTTGTGCGTTTTCATGAAAAGTGAATTTCATTGCAGTCAAAGACTTGTTCAATGGAACTGAGGGTCTACGTAGGAGTGTCAAAGTTCTCGTAGGTTCTGATAGAGTACTAATTGTTGATCTTGCTGGTCTGAGTAAAAAGTACTTAATACGTTGTCAGATTTCGAGCTCAAAAATTATTTTTGTGCGTTTTCATAAAAAGTGAATTTCATTGCAGTCAAAGACTTGTTCAATGGAACTGAGGGTCTACGTAGGAGTGTCAAAGTCCTCGTAGGTTCTGATAGAGAACTAATTGTTGATCTAGCTGGTCTGAGTAAAAAGTACTTAATACATTGTCAGATTTCGAACTCAAAAATTATTTTTGTGCGTTTTCATGAAAAGTGAATTTCAGTGCAGTCAAGGACTTGTTCAATTGAACTGAGGGTCTACGTAGGAGTGTCATAGTCCTAGTAGGTTCTGATACGGGGCCAATTGCTCATCTAGCTGGTCTGAGTAAAAATTACTTAATACGTTGTGAGATTTCGAGCTCAAAAATTATTTTTGTGCGTTTTCATGAAAAGTGAATTTCATTGCAGTCAAAGACTTGTTCAATGGAACTGAGGGTCTACGTAGGAGTGTCAAAGTCCTCGTAGGTTCTGATAGAGAACTAATTGTTGATCTAGCTGGTCTGAGTAAAAAGTACTTAATACATTGTCAGATTTCGAACTCAAAAATTATTTTTGTGCGTTTTCATGAAAAGTGAATTTCAGTGCAGTCAAGGACTTGTTCAATTGAACTGAGGGTCTACGTAGGAGTGTCATAGTCCTAGTAGGTTCTGATACGGGGCCAATTGCTGATCTAGCTGGTCTGAGTAAAAATTACTTAATACGTTGTGAGATTTCGAGCTCAAAAATTATTTTTGTGCGTTTTCATGAAAAGTGAATTTCATTGCAGTCAAAGACTTGTTCAATGGAACTGAGGGTCTACGTAGGAGTGTCAAAGTCTTAGTAGCTTCTGATAGAGGACTAATTGTTGATCTTGCTGGTCTGAGTAAAAAGTACTTAATACGTTGTCAGATTTCGAGCTCAAGAATTATTTTTGTGCGTTTTCATAAAAAGTGAATTTCATTGCAGTCAAAGACTTGTTCAATTGAATTGATCATTCTAGTCAAAGACTTTTTTGCTTGAGGATTTCTGGTATAGCTGGGCTAGGCAAAAAGTTGGGTTTTCATATTCAAGTTTGCGAACAGCTATTTTTAAAAATAGGTTTTTTTTATCAGGTCATTTATCGGGCTCGAAGTTATGTATGTCTGTATGCATGTATACTATATGTGTTTGTACATATGAAAGCTGGGTACGAGTGGGCTACGTTTTTCAAGAGGGTTAATTTATTGACCATCTTCACAGGTCACCCAAACTTTTTAATTTTCAACTCATGTTGTTTGAAAGGTTGTTTGTATCGAAAGCTCCATGATATTCAATCTTGTCGTCTTAGGTGTTGATATTATGTGTGTATGTATAAATAAAAAGTGGGTACGAGTGGGTTACGTTTTTTAAGAGGGCTAATTTATTGACCATTTTTACAGGTCATCCAAACTTTTTAATTTTCAACTGTTGTTGTTTGAAAGGTTGTTTTGTTTGTATCGAAAGCTCCATGACATTCAATCTTGTCTTGTCTTAGGTCTTGATATTATGTGTGTATGTATAAATAAAAAATGGGTACGAGTGGGCTACGTTTTTTAAGAGGGTTAGTTTATTGACCATTTTTACAGGTCAACCAAACTTTTTAATTTTCAACTCATGTTGTTTGAAAGGTTGTTTGTATCGAAAGCTCCATGACATTCAATCTTGTCTTGTCTTAGGTGTTGATATTATGTGTGTATGTATAAATAAAAAGTGGGTACGAGTGGGCTACGTTTTTTAAGACGCTAATTTATTGACCATTTTTACAGGTCACCCAAACTTTTTAATTTTCAACTAATGTTGATTGAAAGGTTGTTTGTATCGAAAGCTCCATAATATTCAATCTTGTCTTGTCTTAGGTGTTGATATTATGTATATAGAAAAGCTGGGCATAAACAAATTTAGAAAAAAGTTCAATTCTGTTTCAGCTAAAAATGAGCACTTTTACAGAGAAAAACAATGGAATTTTTGGGGACAGCCATGTTCAAAGGCTCCAATTACCCGAAAATGTTGTTGCCCTGGGCAAAGGCGGAGAGAGAGCCCGCAATTGGAGGAATTACACAAATGAGCTAAGAGGTTACGATGTATTAGTCATCTTGATTGGGGGAAATGATATTTGCTCCAGGGATATCTTTACACCCGCTGATATGTCCCTGAAAGAGTTAACAGCGGAAATCCGCGATTTGTTCAGTTACTGCCAGCAGAACAATACTGTAGTGTTGACGGCAGATATTATTCTGCGGTTGAACAATCCTGACGGAATCTGCAAAATGAATAGTAGGCTGCTGAACAAATACAAGAGAAAACATATAGAATTAGCGGAAGCCATTGGTCGCGATTTCTCTGATGGGGTTCACCTCAGTTCTTATGAGTTTCTGAGCCAATATCTTATAAAGAAGATCAAGCTACTCGCTGAGAATGTGAATTAAAGGTTTACTCGCCTGAATTTTGTAACTTTGTCGCGTGTGCTTTTGTTGTTGCACTTGAAATTAGTTTTGTGAATTACGTAATTTTGAAGTTTTGAGCTGTAGTTTGAGTTTTTTGACACTTGCTTTTGTTATGCCATTTTTGTCTGATTCAAAGTAATTAAAAACTCTCTCCGTGAACATAGTTTTGACTGAGCTGTTATATTACACTTTTGAATTTTTGCTCATTTGAGTATTCTGTGTATTTGGTGGAAGAATAGCATGAACCTAAACAATAAATAAACTGGCTTAAACATAAAGAAATAGTATTAAATAATAGCATTAAAAAAGAAATAGCATTTGAACAGCCGATCGCGTGGCTGGCTGAAAAGCCGACGGTGTGGCTTAAACAATAGGTAATTCGATAGTTTGAACAGCCGATTGTGTGGCTGACTGAAAAGCCGATTGTGTGGCTTAAACAATAAGTAGATAAATAGAATTTGAACAGCTGATTGTGTGGCTGGTTGAAAAGCCGATTGAGTGGCTTAAACAATAGGTAATTCAATAGTATGAACAGCCGATTGTGTGGCTGACTGAAAAGCCGATAGCGTGACTTAAACAATAGGTAATTCAATAGTATGAACAGCCGATTGTGTGGCTGACTGAAAAGCCGATTGTGTGGCTTAAACAAGTAGATAAATAAAATTTGAACAGCTGATTGTGTGGCTGCTTGAAAAGCCGATAGCGTGGCTTAAACAATAGGTGATTCAATAGTACGAACAGCCGATTGTGTGGCTGACTGAAAAGCCGATCGTGTGGCTTAAACAATAAGTAGATAAATAAAATTTGAACAGCTGATTGTGTGGCTGGTTGAAAAGCCGATTGAGTGGCTTAAACAATAGGTAGTTATATAGTTTGAAGAGCCGATTGTGTGGCTGACTGAAAAGCCGATTGTGTGGCTGAAACAATAGGTAGATAAATAGAATTTGAACAGCTGATTGTGTGGCTGGTTGAAAAGCCGATAGCGTGGCTTAAACAAGTAGATAAATAAAATTTGAACAGCTGATTGTGTGGCTGCTTGAAAAGCCGATAGCGTGGCATAAACAATAGGTAATTCAATAGTATGAACAGCCGATTGTGTGGCTGACTGAAAAGCCGATTGTGTGGCTTAAACAAGTAGATAAATAAATTTTGAACAGCTGATTGTGTGACTGCTTGAAAAGCCGATAGCGTGGCATAAACAATAGGTGATTCAATAGTATGAACAGCCGATTGTGTGGCTGACTGAAAAGCCGATCGTGTGGCTTAAACAATAAGTAGATAAATAAAATTTGAACAGCTGATTGTGTGGCTGGTTGAAAAGCCGATTGAGTGGCTTAAACAATAGGTAGTTATATAGTTTGAAGAGCCGATTGTGTGGCTGACTGAAAAGCCGATTGTGTGGCTTAAATAATAGGTAGATAAATAAAATTTGAACAGCTGATTGTGTGGCTGCTTGAAAAGCCGATAGCGTGGCTTAAACAATTGGTGATTCAATAGTATGAACAGCCGATTGTGTGGCTGACTGAAAAGCCGATCGTGTGGCTTAAACAATAAGTAGATAAATAAAATTTGAACAGCTGATTGTGTGGCTGGTTGAAAAGCTGATTGAGTGGCTTAAACAATAGGTAATTATATAGATTGAAGAGCCGATTGTGTGGCTGACTGAAAAGCCGATTGTGTGTCTTAAACAATAAGTAGATAAATAGCATTTGATCAGCCGATTGTGTGGCTGGTTGAAAAACCGATAGCCTGGCTTAAACAATAGGTAATTAAATAGTTTTAACAGCCGATTGTGTGGCTGACCGAAAAGCCGATTGGGTGGCTTAAACAATAAATAGATAAATAGTGTTTGATCAGCCGATTGTGTGGCTGGTTGAAAAACCGATAGCCTGGCTTAAACAATAGGTAAATAAATAGTTTGAACAGCCGATTGTGTGGCTGAGCGAAAAGCCGATTGGGTGGCTCAAACAATAAATAGATAAATAGTGTTTGAAGAGCCGATTGTGTGGCTGGTTGAAAAGCCGAAAGAATGGCTGAAACAATAGGTAAATAAATAGTTTGAACAGCCGATTGTGTGGCTGAGCGAAAAGCCGATTGGGTGGCTTAAGCAATAAATAGATAAATAGTGTTTGAAGAGCCGATTGTGTGGCTGACTGAAAAGCCGATTGTGTGGCTTAAATAATAGGCAGATAAATAAAATTTGAACAGCTGATTGTGTGGCTGCTTGAAAAGCCGATGGCGTGGCTTAAACAATTGGTGATTCAATAGTATGAACAGCCGATTATGTGGCTGACTGAAAAGCCGATCGTGTGGCTTAAACAATAAGTAGATAAATAAAATTTGAACAGCTGATTGTGTGGCTGGTTGAAAAGCTGATTGAGTGGCTTAAACAATAGGTAATTATATAGTTTGAAGAGCCGATTCTGTGGCTTACTGAAAAGCCGATTGTGTGTCTTAAACAATAAGTAGATAAATAGCATTTGATCAGCCGATTGTGTGGCTGGTTGAAAAACCGATAGCCTGGCTTAAACAATAGGTAATTAAATAGTTTGAACAGTCGATTGTGTGGCTGACCGAAAAGCCGATTGGGTGGCTTAAACAATAAATAGATAAATAGTGTTTGATCAGCCGATTGTGTGGCTGGTTGAAAAACCGATAGCCTGGCTTAAACAATAGGTAAATAAATAGTTTGAACAGCCGATTGTGTGGCTGAGCGAAAAGCCGATTGGGTGGCTTAAACAATAAATAGATAAATAGTGTTTGAAGAGCCGATTGTGTGGCTGGTTGAAAAGCCGAAAGAATGGCTTAAACAATAGGTAATTAAATAGGTTGAACAGCCGATTGTGTGGCTGAGCGAAAAGCCAATTGGGTGGCTTAAACAATAAATAGATAAATAGTGTTTGATCAGCCGATTGTGTGGCTGGTTGAAAAACCGATAGCCTGGCTTAAACAATAGGTAATTAAATAGTTTGAACAGCCGATTGTGTGGCTGAGCGAAAAGCCGATTGGGTGGCTTAAACAATAAAAAGATAATTAGTGTTTGAACAGCCGATTG
>NC_134474.1:21754121-21819458 GCF_964194025.1 Convolutriloba macropyga
GCACCGTTCGCTGACAGTTTTTGACAATCCAAAACAGATGAACACCATTTGACCGAAACGTTCTATTTTTTTAATACTTTAGCATTATATTTAACAACTTCTTCAAGCCCGCGAACAATTTTAATTTTTTGTACTACTGCAAGCAGTATTAAGTTACAAGAAAACATGTTTATGATAAAATAGTTTAGTGTTTCTGCATAAGACAGATAATTTCATTAAAACCAACGTCAAATTTCTCAATAAATTTCATGTCAACGTTTTTTAATGGCAATTGTAAAAGGATCAGAGGGATAATTCGACAAATCAAAGGGGCTCAGAACCCAGTTTGGCTTTTCAGAATGTATTCTATAGGAGATTGGGCTCTGAGTAAAATATGGAAGGCTCTCAGGGTTTACATTTGGAAGAAGGTAATTTTTTTGAACGCATGAAACGAATGAGAAAAGATTGCATTGAATTTTTCGAGATATTTGTTGCTAGTTTAGTGCATACATTTGAGAAAACTGATTTGGGTCGGGAAGATAATGCAATCAAGTTATCACCAATTACCAAGCAGCAGTCAAATTTATGACTAGATACTTTTTTTCAGGTGATTTGCATCACATGAGATAGTAATCTTTTTGCTGCGGCGTGTCTCTGTCTTCTTTTTTTCCATGGACTGAATTATTGAAAAGTTTTCTTCAAACAAGTTAGCCCCTGTTTGACATCTCTCATTGTTTAGAGTAATATGCGGCAATTTTTTTTCTTGGCGAGGTTACAATGCGGAACTTTTTGATTTCAAGGCCGTGCTTGACGTTGGAATTTAGCATTTTTTAATGCATGACATACCTGTCTTTGTCAAAGAATGTTTTCAACAATTTTCTCAGCAGAGATTTTGACGCTCTTCCGGGATGTTTAGTTTTTTACCAACCACTCATTTTCAACTACGTCCTTGATGTTGGCCAGGGAAAATTTCGACGATTTTTTATGAGGTTTAGGTAGTTACGAAAAGTTTGCCACAATGACAACATTTGCTCTGCTCAGCACTTTCTTGAATTAATATTTCTCTATTGAAAACAGTTTTCCTTAGCGGTACCCTAGTCGAGACCTAGAAATAACAAAAGACCGTCCTCGACAGATTTAAGGTATGAAGAGACTGTCCTCGACAGATATTGGGTATGAAATGAATTTTTCTGGACACAATGTGATGTCCTGGACTTTAGCTGGAACTAAAACAACCGTCCTAGAATTTGGCTGGAACTAAAACATACGTCCTGAAGTTTTGCTGGACAATAAAGGTGTTCTGAATTTGGCTGGACAATAAAGGTGTTCTGGAATTTGGCTGGACAAAAAAACATGTCCTGGAATTACGCTCGCGACCGTTATTATGACTTGTTTTCATTTTCCTTCAAAGTTAAGGACATATAGCGCAATTGGTTAAGCATTTGGTAAGATTGGAGAAGGTCACGAGATCGAACCCAGATGTTGTCGGAACTTTTCAGTTTGCCTCTTTTCGGCATATGAAAAGAATTTGGCAGGACTTTCGACAAGAATTAGCCTCTAATTTAACTAGGGTCCTCGACCGTGTAAATTAATTCAATACTTACCCCCCCCCCCCCACCTAGAGTTAATAGGTCTTTTCATAGGACTTTTTGCTAGTGAACATCTATGGCAAGCTCCTGCACTATTTTCACCGTTTTCACAAAACCGGCTCTGCATTCTTCAAAATTATTTTGCCAAAATTTGGTTAGCGATGGTGTCCTATAGTCAATGTAATTCTTGTGTTCCTTTAACTTTTGCAATTGCTTTGTCGCTCAGTCCAATGCATCCAGACAGAATTCAAAGGAAATATTTGAAATGAGACTAGAAACCAAGAAGTATAAACTGTGTGGCATAGTGATGTTTGGATTTGTAGGATACTTTTCATCAAAAGAGGCTTGCAAAGAACCTAGCAAGCGTTTTCGCTAATTTTCAAAATTATGGTCTTGAGTCTTTGTTGCCACATCCAAAAACAACTGGCAGAATTAGATAAAACACCGAGGTCTAAATTAGACAGATAGGATAGGAAAATCACCAGGTCAGTAATTAGGACATAGCGGTTATCGCCATGGCCATTTTTCAAAAAAGCTTTCTTTCAATTTCGAACTCACATGAGATCCTTTTAAGCAAAAAAGTTCCCCTTACTTTAAACAAACACGTTCGCCATAAAGTCACTTAAACTTCTTTTTTTCTGCAATGTCTCCAAAAACAATAAGTATGACAAAATCGCCGAATTGTTGAAGAATTACTGGTTTAGTGGATTTATTTCTGTTCTTTACTGGATTACTTTTGGTCTTTGGTCAAAAATTTTTGTTGACCAAGCTGCACAAAAAAAACTATCATTGCTTAGACCTTATCAGTGATCATATTATGTAAGCCGAAAAAACGCGTAGCAGTAACATTTTCTTGCAGCAAAATTGAGTTCTTCAAATTTGCAAGCGCATGCCAACAGTGAGCAGTCTTGTTTTAGGTAAGATTCCGATATTCTCGAAGTCTTCTAAAAAATCAAACTTTCCACATCTTTTTTGTTAGATAAGTTTCGAAAATGTTCACAAGACCACCGCCTAGTTGTGGTACACTCCATTTGTGGCACCTGGAACTATCAGTTATATAAAGACAGTGAGTATCTGAAAGTATCTTTAGGTATATCTCTAAGTAGCTGGTTTATCTTTAAGTAGCTAAAAATGTTTACTCACAATCGCTGGGAACTTTTTTTTCGATTTTGCTATTTTTGTGTATTTCGCATACTTGTTCTAGCAAGCAGCTCATGGACCGTTTCTTCTTTGTTTTTATTGTTTCCTTTTTTGAAGCAAAACGTTAAAAAGCACAAGAGATTTCCCTTATATTTGTTCTTAGTTGCTGGATGGTATAGCACAGGTAGTTGTTGTGGTCTCACAATTTCTCAATGATTAACAAATTTGATGTAGATCATAGCTCTTTAGGTCTAGGACTGTTGTGAGGCTAATATTTTTTCTGGGACTGTTGTGAGGCTAATATTTTTTCTAACTCTGTTAAACTTTTCGTGTGCCCACCCATAGAAAGGTTATTTGCAGGAAACTGAGCTGTTGAAGAATTTGTTTCCTTACCAACTTGTTTGCTTTTTGATAACATGCATCAAGTCTTGATTGGAGTTGTTTGCGACATTCCACACAATTTATACAAACACCTGATTCTTAAGAGTTGAAAAGATGTTCTCAACTCCCGACTTAACAGTTTTCGTCTCCCGTATAAGAATTTTCTCAACAATTTTGCAGTCTTACAACACTGAAATACTGGATAGCCTCCGAGTTCAAATCGTTCTTGCTCTTCGGATTTGTTATTCTAATCGGATGCGTTGACCAAAACATTTTTGTGAATTTTTTGAGCTTGTCTATTACAATTCGTGTTTTTCTGAAAAAGCCAAATCATTGAAGTTTGCTTTCAGCTGCCGGAAAATTGATTAGACCTTCCAAATGAATGTGTCATTTTTTTTATCAAGAAGTGTCGGAGACATTCAACGGCATTCTCTCTTGCATCTTCTGAAACATATACGTCTCTTCTTTCCCGTCTAAAACCTTCATTTCATAAAATTTATTAATTTTTTCTGTTACTTGAAATTGTTGGCCCTATGTAATACTCTAAATCTTTTATCTAGCCTTCAAAGGAAATTTTGCTTGGCAAAATGTCTGAAAACTTTGTGCGGATGCAAAATCATAAGTCTTATGACTTTCTTTTTTTTCCCTATATAAATTTTAGTTGCTTTTGGGTACAGATTTTTGGTTTGATTGCTGCCTATTCACCATTTCCCTTTGAATCAGCAAATCACCATCGAATCAAGAAAGCATCAAAATAAGAGTCTGTTAAGGAACCTACTGAACTAATATCCAAGAGGTTCCTGGGAGATTTTAACTGGAGGCCTATCCCGAAAACAAAACATAACAAAATCAAAATTTGCTCCTTGACTGTTAAGAACTGCAAGTCTGAACATTTCGTCTCTCTTAATCAAACAACAGTAAAAACTGCGCAAAATTTTGTATACAGAAACAAAAGTTATCATTGTCATGTGGAAAACTGCAAGAACTCTCATAATTGTTGTCACTTTGTAGAATAATGCGTCGAGAACAAGGTAAAGTATAGCTCGCTGAAAAAAATTCGTATTAATAAGCCTGAATCAACTTCGGAGCTTTTTTTTCATTGTGCCGATAATACATAAATTTGGTTCCAGATTTATCTCACTGTCTCAATTGACTAACCTTTGTGCTTACCATGCCCAAGGAGGAAAAAAATTTTGATTATCTTTATGTGATCCTTCAGAGCATAGTTAAGATTTGTTAGAATTGTACTGCTTCTGTTTCATATTATTGATTTTTGGTTCAAGTTGCTATGGCCTTGTTTAATTTATCTTAATTTTCCACTCTTTTAAAATTTGTACTAAGAAGAGATTGAATAGCGTTTAGGAAATGTTTTTCTTTTGATTCAAAATCACTGATGTGCACTTATGAAAATTCAACATGTATTTTGTGTTTTGGTTTGTCGTTTGCATCACTTTTTTGTCATATAAGTTCATCTGCTCAATTTGAGTTTTTATTTTCGTCTGTTTAAAACCGCATGGACATATTTTTACCGACCCTATCGGTATTCCTATTTATTATGTTCGTTCTCTGCCACTGCCCGTTCCAAGCACGGAATGAAAAAGGAGGATGTAAACACACAATAACATACGGGAAAAAGTCGATTCTCCAATTTTACTTTAGAAATTTAGAAAATTTTTTGACATAATTTCATCTTATCAATGACCTTTTTTTGGAAATCCATGCGGACAGGTTGTGTATCTTGCCCTATCAATATTCCTATTGGTCATATTCGAAATTCCGACGCTGCCGGTCCCAACACTTGAACGAAAAAGGAGGAGGAAAATTAACGATTTTGTGTTGCAAATATCAGAAAGTCAGTTTTTCAAATTGGCGCCTAAATTTGGGAAAATTATCCGGCTCGCCTTTCTTTATCTGCTCAATGTCGAAATTTTGGACGGCTGTTCGGGCAGGTTTCTACTGCGCACTGTCACTAATCCTATAGGTACTATTCTTAACTCAGTCAGTGCTGGTCCTAACCCAGGAGTACGCAAGAAGGAGGGAAAAACACAAATAATATGCTGAAAAAATTTCAAAGGCAAATTTTTAGATTGACTTCCAGAATCGAGAAAATCTTCCAACATGCTTCTATCTATTCAAAATCAAAGTTATGTGCGGACAGGTTCCTAATGTGCCCTAGCAGTATTGCTATTATTCACATTTGTAAGTCCGTCACTGCAAGTCCCAAACCCGGAACAAAAAACTATGAGGCTAAATTACAAATAACATATTGGGAAAATCTCAGTCGATTTCCCAATTTGACTTCAGAAATTCCTCCGATATATTTTGTCTACTTAATGACAATCTTTATTATCGTAGTTTGTGCGAGCAGACTCTTACCGTGCCCTAGCAGTATTCCTGTAGGTCGTATTTGTAACTCCGCCAATGCCAGTTCCAAGCTCGGAATGCAAATGCTGGAGGGAAAAAACAGATGACGTACTGGAAAAATCTAAGTGGATCATTGTAAATGACTTCCGAAGATTGATAATCTTTCAGAATACCTGTATCTTATCAATGTTAAATTTTTGGAAGTCTTTACGGGCAGGATTTTACCGTACCCTATTAGTATTCGTGTAAGTCATATTCGTGACTATGACGCTGCCTGTCCCAGGACTTGAATGAAAAAAGAGGAGGGAAATTCAAGATTTTGTTTTGCAATAATCTCAAAGTCAATTTTTCAAATTGAAGCCCGAATTTGAGAAGAACTTCAGGCATGCCATTTCTTATCTGCTCCATTTCAAAGTTCTTTTGGAAGTCTGTGCGAGCAGGTTTCAACTGCGCTCAATCAGTATTCCTATAAGTCATAATTGTAAGTTCATCACTGCCAGTCCCAAGCCCTGAACAAAAAAAAACGAAAAAACTGAGGTTAATTGAGGTTAAATTACAAATAACATATTGGAAAAATGTCAAAGATTTTCCAAATTCACTTCAGGAATTTCTCCGATATATTTCGTCTACTCAATGACAATCTTTTTTGTTGTAGTTTGTGCGAGCAGACTCTTACCGTGCCCTAGCAGTATTCCTGTAGGTCGTATTTGTAACTCCGCCAATGCCAGTTCCAAGCTCGGAATGCAAATGCTGGAGGGAAAAAACAGATAACGTACTGGAAAAATCTAAGTGGATCATTGTAAATGACTTCCGAAGATTGATAATCTTTCAGAATACCTGTATCTTATCAATGTTAAATTTTTGGAAGTCTTTACGGGCAGGATTTTACCGTACCCTATTAGTATTCGTGTAAGTCATATTCGTGACTATGACGCTGCCTGTCCCAGGACTTGAATGAAAAAAGAGGAGGGAAATTCAAGATTTTGTTTTGCAATAATCTCAAAGTCAATTTTTCAAATTGAAGCCCGAATTTGAGAAGAACTTCAGGCATGCCATTTCTTATCTGCTCCATTTCAAAGTTCTTTTGGAAGTCTGTGCGAGCAGGTTTCAACTGCGCTCAATCAGTATTCCTATAAGTCATAATTGTAAGTTCATCACTGCCAGTCCCAAGCCCTGAACAAAAAAAAACGAAAAAACTGAGGTTAATTGAGGTTAAGTTACAAATAACATATTGGAAAAATGTCAAAGATTTTCCAAATTCACTTCAGGAATTTCTCCGATATATTTCGTCTACTCAATGACAATCTTTTTCGTTGTAGTTTGTGCGAGCAGACTCTTACCGTGCCCTAGCAGTATTCCTGTAGATCGTATTTGTAACTCCGCCAATGCCAGTTCCAAGCTCGGAATGCAAATGCTTGAGGGAAAAAACAGATAACGTACTGGAAAAATCTAAGTGGATCATTGTAAATGACTTCCGAAGATTGATAATCTTTCAGAATACCTGTATCTTATCAATGTTAAATTTTTGGAAGTCTTTACGGGCAGGATTTTACCGTACCCTATTAGTATTCCTGTAAGTCATATTCGTGACTATGACGCTGCCTGTCCCAGGACTTGAATGAAAAAAGAGGAGGGAAATTCAAGATTTTGTTTTGCAATAATCTCAAAGTCAATTTTTCAAATTGAAGCCCGAATTTGAGAAAATTTCAGGCATGCCATTTCTTATCTGCTCAGTTTCAAAGTTTTTTGTGAAGTCTGTGCGAGCAGGTTTCAACTGCGCTCAATCAGTATTCCTATAAGTCATATTTGTAAGTTCATCACTGCCAGTATCAAGCCCTGAACAAAAAAACGAAAAAAACTGAGGTTAATTGAGGTTAAGTTACAAATAACATATTGGAAAAATGTCAAAAATTTTCCAAATTCACTTCAGGAATTTCTCCGATATACTTCGTCTACTCAATGATCAACTTTTTTGTTGTAGTTTGTGCGGGCAGATTCTTACCGCGCCCTAGCAGTATTCCTGTAGGTCATATTTGTAACTCCGCCACTGCCAGTTCCAAGCTCGGAATGACAATTCTGCAGGGAAAAACGCAGATAATCTGTGTAGAAATCTGTGTCAATAATTGAAATTGATTTTCAAAGATGGGAAAATAATGTTTATCTTTTTTTGGAAGTCTTTGCGGGCAGATTTCTACCGTGCCCTATCAGTATTCCTGTAAAACTTATTCGTAACTCCGACACTGCCAGTCCCAAGACTTGAATGAAAAAGGGGGGGGGGACACAAAAACTGTACTGGAAAATTTGGTTTTTCAAATTGATTTCAGAAACTAAGAAAATCTTTCGACATATCCTCATCTATTCAAGAAACGTTTTTGGAATTACGTGCGGGCAGACTCCTTTTCTGCCCTATCGAAATTCCTAAAAATCATTTTTGTGACTCCGTCACTGCCAGTCATTGCCCGTTACGAAAAAAAGATAAAAATACAACTATTATTTTGGAGAATTCTCATCGATTTTTTAAATTGACTTCAGAAATTGAAAAATTCCTCCGAAAATTACTCCTCCAAATTCATCTAGTCAATGTCAAACTATTTCTTAAGTCTGTGCGGGCAGGTTCTTACAGTGCCCCATCACTATTCCTTTAGATCATATCCGTATCTCCGCCAATGCGGGTCTTGCAAAGAACTTACAAACTCGTACATATCTTGACGTTTTCCTGCTAATAAACTTACAAAATTTTACCTAGATTTTTCAAAGTTTATCATGCTTCTTATCAAGTTGTTTCAAGTTTCAATTCACTGAGCAGAAATAAAATAACTCAAAACATTACTTGCGCTATGAAATTTTAAAAGCAGTCAAACAATGTCAACACAAAAAAAACAAAACAAGCAAAGAGTAACTCCAGCAGATGCACTGGACCAACTAATGTTCTCTTTTAGTCCCTAATGAAGCACAATTTTCACCCGTACAGAACTTCAAGTAAGAATCAGCACTGGGTACGTCTAAATGCAATTCCTTATCAGTACTGACTAATGCACTGATTCATGTCAATTTTTAGCGTGCCAGACGTGCGTTAATGCTAATTTTACAATAGTCAGACTGGGACCAATTACAAAATTAAAGTTCCTTACGGAGATCGAACCCACGATCTCCGTCTTCTTTAACGTTTGTTCTCCTTACTGCGCCACCATAAGTCCTAAATGTATGTCTTTTGTGCCGTAAATATACCTTGAAAGAAGCAATTTTTAAGCGAGAATACGAGCAAAATAGATTACATGGGGGACTTGCATTTACAATTGCCCTGTACTGATTTACACCTGGAGTTCTGTTCGGGTACCCACCCCAAAATTTTCATACCTGACCCCAAAATTTTTACCCTCACTTATGAGTTGGCTTTTTTCATATGGCCTTGTCAAGATGTATGTTTCATCATAAATTTATTCGTCTTTGTTCGTCCCTTCTATAGAACTTTAAAGTCTTTTCATAGTTCGAGATCTAGTCAAGAGTATAACAGTTGAAAACCTATGATCAAAACGTACGAACTGTAGAGGGTCAATGTCTTCGGGGTAAGGAATGAATTGCCCGAATTGAAGTTTAATAACGAACTCACCATAACTAATTCGAACAATGACTTGTTTATGAAGAGACTTGAGTATTCACTGGGCAAGGGATCCGGTTCCCCCTTGAATTGGTTGGAGCCAATGCCAGGAAGAGAACCAAAAGAGAGATCAAGTGCTGACTGCATGGTTGTGGCACCAAGTGAATCATACAACCTTAAATAAGTTCAGCAATAAAGTTCAATTAATTCTTTACTATAGTGATCTGTTTAATCTATCCACATTAATTGCAAGCCAAAAGCACAAAAGTCAAGATTAAATTGGGTTTTCCTCGAGCGTACAAAGTTATCAATAAATCCCCACATAACGGCACCTGTTATATAACCACTAAACAATAAAGTGGAAAGGTTTGCTGTTGCTGAAAGGCGCACAACATCCTGGAAGGCAGTAAAGAAAGGAAAGAATTTGTTCTCTTTACCAAGAGGGGTTAAAACAACTGGTACCATTTGCCGAAACTGAAGCCAAAATAATTGATACTCTTGAGCAAAAGGAATCCAAAACTATGAAGATTTTAGGTGGCCATTTCATGGCAAGGATACAGGGTCAACATTTGATTTCAACATCAGGAATCAATTCGAACCGACCCATTTGCTGCCTTTGCGGTACCATTTGTCTGTTGAAATTTTGTATCAATATCTAATTTGATTACTAACATATAAAACAAAACCCTGAATGTGTCATACTGAAACGTCTTTCGATTGGTGACGATGCACGTGATTATTATAATCATTTATTTGCAGAATTCATTATATCCTCTAACTCCTTTTTTTCTGAGCACATTATTTTGATTAAAGGGATTTGTTTCCGTAACCATGAAAACAGGTTTTTCCACTTCTGTATGTTGATTAACCTACGAAGTTTAAGTGGAGCCTGTAAAGATTTCTATATATTTGGTAGATTGTTTTTAAGAGTCTACTTTTGAGAATTAACCCACCTATTGTACCCACCCAGACATTAATATCACTTTGCGGACCACATTTTCAAGATAGTAGGTTTAGGTTTCAAAAAAAAACACTCCAATAAGGGCGGTTCAGACCGGGTATTTTATGTCTGGGTGGGTAGCCAACCCCGACAATGAGTTGTGAGTTTATCTTTCTTACACATCAACCCAGTTACTCAAATCATGAGCCCATTTGTTTCAGTCGAAACAGTCATCGAACCAAAGTTCCCAAAAGATGCACCAAATCGACTCATATACTCATTTGCTGTAGTTCATAGTCTTATTGCATAGAATTATAAATCTGCTAAATTGAATTACGATACCCTTTTTCGAACGTTTATTTCTTCCAGATTGTTCTGTTTCCAAATTTGATTTCTATGAACCAACTGAAAACGATAGCTGAGATTACTCGTCGTAACATGAGCAACACTACGATATGTCAGCCGCATTAGACAAATCTTGCGCAGAGTGGTAAAGTGGCTCCAAAATAGTCAAACTGATGTGAAATTACATAGGTACTATGAATTGCTTCACTACACATTTTAAAAAAATCTGGCAAACTTTAAACTTTTTTCACACCTAAACCGCTGCGATCTCAGTTTCTCCTACATGTCTTGTCAGGGCCGCAAAGCTTAAGTGCAGTGATGAAACTCCTGAGTCACTGACAGCAGTTGCAGATGGAGCTGGCAATCTCAACAAAAGAAAAAATAGCTTATGTGTTTGTATCATTAGCAAAAGAGTTCTCGCATACCAAATGAAACATGAAAATAGTTATCGCTCAAGAATTGCTCACTGAAATTTGTGTAATAAATTATTCACTTATCCTAACTTACATTTCAAAGTTTGAATGGAACAATTAGTTAGATGTTGGTGATGCTTTTGCTCAAAAAAGAAAAAAAACGTGAGAGCAATAATTCTATAAATTTATTGAGAAATTTTATGAATGCCAATCTATAAATATGTTCCTGGAACACACCCTAGGGAATAATTAGGTAATCCTCAAAACCGTGAAACAAGCTGACTCTCATCAATTGTTTACTCAAATATTTATTCATTTGAAACAGATCAGTTCTTAGTCGGTAAACGTTGATAATCAACTTTTAGACAATTATGATGTCAGGTCACACATTTATGCAGATACCGTATTCTTGTATCTCTACTTTCTATCTGGTCAAATTTCAGAATGAAAGTGTTTTCATAATCGCAAATTTCGAAGAATTCCTGGAATTCGACAAAGTACGTATAGAGAATATTAAACGATTGGCGTCAGGAAAACACAGAAATTTAATTTTTTTTGAACCCGGAATTTTTGTTGATTAAAATTTGGAAATCGAGCTTATCACTTTTTATAATTATTCAATTGGAATCGAAAACCTCTAGAAACTGTCACTTGACGATGGTCAAATCGTACAACTAGTGAAAAAAGGCAACTGTGTCGGCCAAAACGAGGTATAGTCAGCGACTGCACCTTTGCTGAATTTTAAGTTGAGATGAACTCTCGGTCACAATTAACAAAAAAAATGCATATTTTTTTCGAAAAACCAGAAAACTGACTGAAAAACAATGGTGAAATATGGTTCATGTAAATAGAGATGAACGCGAAAGAGAATGAGGGAATTGTTTGAAATTTTTTCAAAATTTCAAAAAGAAAGATCGAAGTCTCAATCAACAGCAGTTCCCGGATTTCGTAAATTAGAAGCAGTGATAACCATTATTTGAATAGTCGTTTTATTGTATTTCGTTGAGTATATGCTTAACTCTAAATCTTTTTTCTTTAATAGTACCAAAATATTGGGATACTTTTTTCAAAAAAATACAGTTAATCGTGAAAATATTTTTTTTTGCTATAACAATATTGAACACATATTCAGGTCTTAGACTTCAACTAACGTCTAATTCAGAAACAAAAACTTTGATCAATCGGCTTTTGGGATTTCGAAAACTCAAATAAATTTTAACCTGAAAATAATTCGGTTGAGAATGTAAAATACGGGAGATTACTCTATGACTCTAGCAAAACCATTTCGTGTAATCACTGGCCAGAACTCTTAATTTTGAATCAATTTTTTTGTAGTAATTTTGAGGGGAAAAGTCAATGTTTAAAGTTTCAGGAAAACCAAAAAATGCAGTCAAAACGGTGGTCGATAAAGAAACAAGCTTCTGTCATATTATAATTAATCTGGCTATATTGCTGAACTTTTTTTTTCATTAAAAAATGGATTATAATACTTGTGTGCATAATTGAGCTGAATTAAATTTCAATCATGACTAGATGGATACAAATGGGCGGTCAAAAGTGTGAGGCTTAGTGACAGCAACGATTGTTTTTTGAAAAATTTTTGTGAATATCGGGAGTCGGTTTCGCCTTGTTCTTTTAAGACGAAAATTCATTTACCAAAATAGTGATTTGGATTTCATGCAAACATAAAAGTACTAATAACAATTTATTGATAAATGCTTAGATATGAGCATTTTAGGAATACAGTAGAATGAGATTTTTTTTACACTTTTTCACTTTTTACAAAAATTGAAATAAACAAGGTTTGCAAGTTTGACTAGCTTAATTAACAAGGAAAAGCTGACAACAAGTATGGGAGAAGGAGTATGTCTGATCACATTGTTAGGAATGTGGAATTCAAAACCTACGTATCATTTGATATTTCCTTCGACTTAACCAAGATCTAAGAATTAAACATTTCAAGTCATGCAACCAAAAAATTGCAAAAATTTACTAGGAAACTGGTTTTTTACCTTTTAATTTGTGCTTCTCTTGAAAATCGAAATCTTCAATAAGCGATTTTGAGGGCTTAATATTAGAAAAAATTTACAAGCATTACAATTTTTTTTCTAGGAGACTCGATTTTAAAAATGTAATTCCTTTAAAAAAGATTTTTGTCAGCCCACCTTTGCGATTTGAGTCAATGAAAAGAAGCATAAAAATCATTCAATTTTGCAGTGAAATTGCACTTACAAAAAAGCGGCAACATTTTTCCAGGAAATATAAAGGTTAGTTGTTTTTAGAAACTACTCTTTGCCGATGAAAAATTGACAAAGAAAACTGGGCATCCTGACTTCAAAGACAGGGAAGAACTTGAAAAAGAGTAAACAACCTACAAAAAGGCCTCTCTGTAGTCCTCTCAAGAGTAGCGAAGAAATTTTCAGAAAACGTTGAATGTGTTTTTTTGCGGCGTCTGTTTGTTTTTTCAAACTGAAGTTCGTCGACTGTCGTGGTATTCACGTCTCTCTTTTTAGTCATAATCATCATTTATAGGGATGCCTTTCATTTAGACATGATTAAATTAGCTTATACGCTTTGATTAAACAAAAAATCGCTCACAAGTATGAAACTTAGATGTGAGCAAGTAATATTTGGTGTAATTAAATGAGATCAGGAAAAATTTTTTTTGATTTTCTGTCGGTTCTGTAAAATAATTTCGGAAATACTTCTTTGAAGACGCAAGTCATTTTATTACTTTTTGGAAAAAAATTTTTTACTTGTCCAAAAACAATTTTTTCCGACAAATATTTTCCGGCACCTGAGGAAATACATATGCGAGTTGTATTGATGAACCCGAAAACAACATTTTAACGTCAACTGAAGATTTTTTTTTCAAAACTAAAAAAATTAAAGACGCTTGATTTTTTCAAAGAGCCACACAGATCGCAGAATATCAAAGCGTATCTCAAAAGAATTTTTTTCCCCCAGAGGTGCCTTAAAAAGTGTTGGTTGTGTTTCGGTTGTAATACTTCACTATTAATACACAGAGTTTTCCACACAGCTTTGGTACTTTTTGTTATTTTTTTTGAAAAAGACAATAAAATCACCTAATGCGTCCAAATTGGCAAACCAACCAAATTAGAAAATAATCGCAAAAAATTTTTTCTTTTCAGACGTGTTGACAATCTACTTCGGACTGAGCATTCAGAACGGTATCTCTAAATCTCGCAGTTATTTTTCTCGATTTGTTTAGAAACGCATGTTAGAGGAACTTATTCATGCTGACATCCGAAATCAGACCCAGTTGGGGGTGAATGGACCAAAAATAGTCACCAAGAATAGGAGCAGTGGAACATTTAGGTCTCCAAGCCTTCAATACAACCATTCTTTGGTGTGTAATTTGTGATGAAAATGATTGAAAAAAGTTTTGAGAAATAAAATAATGAAGTAATGAATTGAAAATTTTTCAAAACAATTCAAACAAATTGATTTGCAGAAAAAAAAGAATAATTTTTAACAAAAGAATAAAAAAAATTACAATGAAAATTTTATATAATCTCCCTTTAGGAAATTTAGGAATTGTTATTTTTTCTTAACGAAACTGCAATTATGAAAGATGGGTAGAAGCTTCATCAATTGTAGTCTCTTATTTTAAAAATCGAGACTCGATTTTAAAAATGTAATTCCTTTAAAAGAGATTTTTTTCAGCCCACCTATGCGATTTGAGTCAATGAAAAGAAGCATAAAAATCATTCAATTTTGCATTGAAATTGCACCTACAAAAAGGCGGCAACATTTTTCCATTAAATATATGGCTAGCTGTTTTTAGAAACTATTCTTTGCCGATGAAAACTTGACAAAGAAAACTGGGCATCGTGACTTCAAAGACAGGGAAGAACTTGAAAAAGAGTAAACAACTTACAAAAGGCCTCTCTAGTCCTATCAAGAGTAGCGAAGAAATTTTCAGAAAACGTTGAATGTGTTCTTATGCAGCGTCTGTTTTTTTAATTCAAACTGACGTTCGTCGACAGTCGTGGTATTCACGTCCCTCTTTTTGGTCATAATCCTCATTTATAGAGATGGCTTTCATTTAGGCATCATTGAGTCCACTTATACGCTTTGATTGAACCAAAATTCTCTTACAAGTATGAAATTTAGATGTCAGCGAGTAATATTTGGTGTAATTATTAAATGAGATTATGAACACATTTTTTTTTGATCTTGTGTGGCTTCTGGAAAATAACTCCTCAAATCCTTTTTTGACGACGCAAGTCGTTTTATTGCTTTTTGGAAAAGATTTTTTATTTTTCCAAAAACAGATTTTTCCGACAAACATTTTGCCGCACTTTGGGAAATACATATGCAAGTTGTATTGTCGAACTCAGAGACATCATTTAAAGTCAATTGAATTTTTTCAAAAAGCAAAATTATTGACGCTTGGTTTTTTGAAAGAGCCACATAGATTGAGAGCCACATAGAATGACAAAGTATATCTCAGAAGAAATTCTTTTTACCCAGAGGTGCCTTAAAAAAGTATTTGTTGTGTTTGGGTTGTCAAACCTTTCCTTTAATATACCAAATTGTTAACAGAGCCTTGGTAGTTCCAAATACAAACCAAAAACACCGAACGAGAAAAAAAAAGAAAAACGAAAACCAGAAAGGATAAATTACAATTTTTTTTACTGTTCCGTTTTGTGACCCAACAGTCATCTTGATTTGCAAAAACTCTTCTTCAGCTCTTTCCCATGTGCCAAAAATGAGGCAAGTTGGGGTGATTTCTCAAAAAATTGTTTCCAACTGAGGTTGTTTGAGGAGACCTATCGATACACAAGATGCAAAAGAAGAATTGCAACAAAAGAAAAGGATTTCTGAAGTTCTTTTAAAATTTTTTTCCAAAATAGCAATTTATTGTGACCAAGTAAAAACAAAAAAAAAATCAGGTAAGAAAAATGACCTTTTAATCCGATTGATCAAAAGAAAACATATAAATTTTGTAAAAAAAAGTATGTTGCAAAAATTTCAAACAAATTTTTTGTTTCTTAGTTACATTTCTTTTCCCGTTTTGTTTTTACTCTGAGACGTCTCAGAGACCGTCAATTTTTGTTCCAGTTTTCATTGTTTTAGAATGCAGCATTTTTTGATTTGTGTTTGATTTTCGATAAATAAGTAAGTCATGTGAAAGCAAACAATGAAAAAGAAGTTTCGAACTATTACTGTAAAGTCTCGTATCTTATCTAATTAGAAACAGGTAATTTGGTGAAATCACATTTTATCTGATTCTTTACGCATTTTGTTAATTAGTGTCGCAATAGACACCAAGTTTTTGTCTCAATTATTGTTTTCTAATATACTATTTTTATGATCTTCATGTCTCTTAATTTCATTAATGGCAAGTCTTATCGGCCCTCTAATCCAGCATTATTTTTTTCACTTAATTGTTTTTTTCGAAGGATATGTGAAATTTTGAAAGTTTTCCATCGGTTCCTCATTTGGTAGACAATTAAATAAAAACGTGGATGAGTGGGGTCGGAATTTTATGTGGCAGCGCATATTAACGAGCCTCCTTGTCTATTTAGGAATCCACTAACACAGAAATTAGCAATCCCTGCAGTGCGTTCGTCTTCAGTATGGACATACCCGCTGCGGGACTTTAACCTGGGTGATATTTGGACGCGTTTATTGCTAAGAAAAATTAATTTTTTTGATATATCTTTTTGTTTTATTTATTGTCATGTCTGTTCGTTCAATACTTTCGTTTTTGAAGATCTGCAGAGATCATCCGTGCGTATGGTCTGGGACATTATTTCGAGCGCACTTTAGTCTGGAAAATGGTCTGGAATTCGTCTGATCAGAGGCGGCTTCGAGCGCACTTCGAGCGCGCAATGATCTTCGAGAGCACACTCGTCTGATCAGAGGTCACTTCGGTCTGGGACGGTCTGATCAGAGGTCACACTTGTCTGGGATGGTCTGATCAGGGGCAATTTCAAGCGCGACCTCAACATTGGGATGAACCTCTCTGCAAAGACAGAGCGCTACATTGCATTGCTTGTACCAGAAAAGACAAGTAATCGTCTTTCTGTGTGCGTTGGCTTGGAACAACAAAAATTGAATTTGTTTTTGGTAATAATATAGAATTGAAAGACGAGTGCAACCGCAAGTCACAGTGGAGAACAAAACAATTTGTTTAGCTGAGAAACTTAGGCAATCAACAGAATTGAAATTACTAATTACCTAGACAGGCTCCTCTAACATTCCATATAATTTGAAAAAAAGTCTAATTTGCATTTTTCAGAGCTCTGATAAGGTCTAATTTTTGGATACAAGGATTAGCGAGCTACCCAACTAAAAATGGACCCATCTAATCTCAGAGAGGCTAATTTAGCTATAGTTTTTCTTCAACAATTGTGCTTTTGAAAAGTCACCACTTCAATTAAAAAGAGCGTTTTAAGTCCATCGTTGTGTTTAAGATATTTGTCATAAAGCAAATTGAAACTGATTTCACAGTGACATCGCAAGCAACCAGGAACAGTTTGTGAAGGGTACAAAAAGGTTTGTATCTCCTACCCACAACCAGGAACAGTTTGTGAAGGGTACAAAAAGGTTTGTATCTCCTACCCACAGTCCTCCTGGTGAAATGGGAAAAAGTAGAATTGCAACAAGGAGGCTCGCGGTAATTGTGGGTTCGCAAATAATGTTCTGACCCCCCCAGGTCGAGATGTCACCGCCATTCAGCGCAAAATTATGTAAGATAAGCGGTGAATGCGGTGAAATTACATGAATCAGGCGGTGAATGCGGTGAAATTACATAATTTCGCCGCTGAATTTAGCGGTGATAAATTACATAAATTCACTGCTTCGAAAAAAAGTGTCCAAATTATGTAAGATAAGCGGTGAATGCGGTGAAATTACATACATTCACCGCACAACTAGTGGTGAACTTACATAAATTCACCGCTTAGAAAAAATTGTTAAATTTGTGTGAGATCAGCAAAGAATGCGGTGAAATTAATGGGGAGTAAATTAGATTTACCCTCCCACTAAAACTACCCCTTAATCTTACATCTTTTTCTAAGCGGTCAGTTGATATAATTTCACCACTAGAGTAAGCTTACAAAAAATCACCACATTTCACCGCTGAAATAAGTAATTTCACCGCTAAAAATCGCAAATCCTACAAAAATTCACCGCGCATGTTTTACAGAAAGTAGAGTGAATTCGATTTAAGTTCAAAACAAAAATATTAGAAGCTAGTGAGAGTTGGCGTAGTGGAAGAAGAAGTGGATGACATGCAGAAGGTGAAGGGTTCGACCCTTTGTAAGGGCAGTGAAATTCCATATTTTAGCGGTGAATTGTGATGAATTTTTGTAAGATCACCGCTTACACTAGCGGTGAACTTACATATTTTCACCGCTTTCACCGCGTTTCACCGCAAAATCATGTACGAAATTGCGGTGAAAAAACTAATTTCTCACCACTTATCTTACATTTTTTTCCAAATTTTTCTCGACCCGGGCCGCTCACCCACGTTTTTGACATAATTGTCTACCAAATGAGGAACAGATAGAAAACCCCCCAAAATTCAAGTATTATTCAAAAAAATGGTGTACGAATTAAAAGATTACCTCCAACGCAAATAACTCAGTGGAGTAAAAAATGCCGCATTAGATTGATGAGATCTGCAATTATTAAGAAAGCGAGTGTCAGACGAACAAATAAAATAAAAAAAACAAATATTAATCACATCCAAAGTTTTATGACCTATTAAAAAAAACTTAATGACAAAGTCAAAATAGCGTCAGATAAAACTGAAACCCATAACTTGTACTTCAAATTATAACTTGCACTTCACAGGAAAAGGTATGGGACCAGTCCATAATAAGGCGCCGAAACAATTAGACAAAAATAACAAAAACAGCGATGTTTAAAAAATCTCTTATATTTTAGGAAACAATTGTTTTCAAAGTAATGGAAACCATTAGATATAACTGAAAACATACAACTAATTTATGATCGCTTAAGCCCATATAGGAAGGCTTTACTACATGTTATTATTCGATTTTTTTATGCGGTTACAAAGAAAACAACAAATAGAGACAACAAACAAAAGTTCAAAAAACTTGCGAGAAAACGCTGTGGAAGTCTTAAATTCATATTTTTCCCCTCAAAATTAGTTTGATTGCGCCTTCTTCGAGCGTCAAAAATGTGGTATGTGACCTCTCAAAAATGAGACCAGGGAAGAAAAGACAAAAAAGAGAAAAAAAAGGCAGAATTAAGAAAAACTTTTGTATTTTTTGAAAACCAAATTCTTTCAAAGTCATGAAAACCATTAGCTTCAAAAAGAAATCTTAAAATAGTTTTATGTTTTTGTCTAAAGGAAGCCCTTGAAACCTGTAATTGTTCAGAACATTGAAGGGTGCAAAAAGTATTTTTCAATTGCATCTTCTACCCGCAGTCAGTGAAGAGAGTCAAACTGGTCTCACTGGAGGAAGGGGAAAAGTAAAAATGTAAAAAAGAGGCTCGCGGTAATGTGCGTTTGCACAGAATGATCTGATCCCGCTGATCCACGTTTTTGGCATAATTTTCTACCAAATGACGAACAGATAGAAAAACCCCCAATATTCGAGTAATTTTCAAAAAAATTGTGTACTAACTGAAAGATCGCCTCCAACGCAAAAACTCAGTGGAATAAAAAATGCCGCCTTAAAATGATGAGATCTGCAGTTTTTAAGAAATCAAATTTAAGACGAACAAGTAAAATAAAAAAATGATCACATCCAATTTTTTTGTCCGTTTTTTAAAATTAATGACAAACACAAAATAGCATCAGATAAAACTGAAACTCAACAAAATAACTTGTTATTCACAGGAAAAGACATGAGACTAGTCCATAAAAAGGCGGCAAAACGATTAGACAGAAAAGGAAAAACAATTTTAAAAAATCTCTTATATTTCAGGAAAAAATGGTTTTTAATTTAATAGAAACCATTAGATATCAACTGAAAACGTAAAACAAATTTATGATAGCTTTCGCCTCTATAGGAGATATTTAATACCAGCTATTATTCAACTTCCTACGGGGTTACAAAAAAAAACAACATATAGTGACAACAAACAAAAGTTCAAAAAAAAAATTGCGAGAAAACAATGTCAAAGTCGTAAATTCATATTTTTCCCCTCAAAATATGTTTGATTGCGCCTTCTTTGAGCGTCAAAAAGGTGTTATGTTACCGCTCATTAATGGGACCTGGACAAATAGACAAAAATAAGAAAAGAGGGCAAAATGAAGAAAGTCATGAAAACATTCAGCTACAAAATGAAATGATAAAAGAGGTTCGTGTCTGTGTCTAAAGGAGGTCTTTTAAACATTTTATTATTTAGAACATGTCCTACGTTTACCAAAAACGTCAAGTACAGACAAAATTCAGTAATCAATTTGTTTTTTTTTGTTGGAAAAACACATGTCGAAGCCAGAAAAGTCATAACGAGTTCTGTAAAATCATTAAATTTTATTCACTTGCGCCTTCCGTAGACGCCAATAATATCTTATGTGGCCTATAATTATCGAAACTATGTATTCAATGGACAAAAAAATAGAAACATGAAAAACTAAAAAGTGTGTTTTTTGTGTTTAAAACAATTGTTTTCTAAGTCATGAAAGCCACGAGCTATCAACTCTAACCAGAGTATAGTCTCAACTATTTTTCCATTTAAATTAAAGAAAACTATCATTATCGAGGATTTTTTATAGAACTAAAAAGAAAAAAACCACAGCTACTAACAAAAGTAAAAAATTCAATTAAAAATTCGAGAAAGTGCTGTCGAAGCCGTTAACACCATAATCTATGACTTTTAAAGATTTTGATATGTACAAGTTTGCCTCAATTTGAACGGCTGTGAAGTGATATGTCAACAGTAAATATGAGAAAAGGTGACAAAAAGAGGAAAAAACCGTGAAAATTGAGCAGATGCCTAAAAGTAAAAAAAATTATGAAACCTAGTAGCATCAAAGCCAGAAAACCATAACAGAAGGCATAAAACATCAAAAAATATTGAATTTTATTTCAATAGAAAGAGGAAGCATTTTTTTGCTGACACTCAGCTAAAAGATGACCAAATTAAGAGAAAAATAGTGGCGAAGCTCAATGAGACTTTGTTTATTTAAAAGTCAAATATTTTTGAAACGTAAAACAACCCTAAGCTTCCAACTAAAGACAACTAGATACATTAATTTGGAAAAACTTAGGAAGGAAGCCAATTGAACTTGTTACCTCTGATCTTTGATTTGATTCGTTCTGTTCTTTAATTAACACAAAAACGATCGAAATTCTTTTTCAAAAAAGTTCGACTGATTGCAATCCGAATTATCTTTGGGTTATAACAGTGTAAGCTTGGATCAAAACTAACATTGCTATTGATGTTTGTCCATTAAGAATTTCGATTGTTATAGAACCTAGATAATTTGTTAGTTAAAAAATAAGAAAAGAGCTGCGTGTTTGATAATCACCGAGTAAAGTTAGCAAAAAACGGCAAAAGTTTAATTCCAGACTACTCTCAATGGAAAAAGAAGTAGGACTAGCTGCCGTTGAAGTTTATAAAGATTGTGTTAGTTGTTTTTCGGAGCGCACTTTTGGCAAATTTGATCAAAATGGACTAAAGAAGCTTTTTTATGAAAAAGGTTGAATTCTAAAATATTTAGCCAAAAAAATTAAAAAAATAATCAACAATACTTCTTGTCTTTAAAAATAAACCCAACAGTATTATTGTTCAGTTGACAAACATTTTTTCAGTAGTTTTTGGGTGTGTGTTTCCCCGCAATTTCAATCAAATTTGATTAAAGAAGCTTAATTCGTCCAATTTTTGATGAAAAAGGCTTAATTTTGAAATATTTAGCCAATTTTTTAGCCAAAATATTTATTGAAAAGGGTCAGAAAATCAAATTTATTTTTTTATTTAAAAAGAAATTCAACCACATTATTGTTAACAATTTAAACGTATTTTAGCAAATTGACGAAATTGACAAAATTGACGAAATTGACGAATTTTTAATTCCATTTTCTACGATGGACGGGCTTTTTAATAATACCACAAACAAATCTACGATGAAAATATGGATTGGCCAAAATTGACTGAACAAAAAAATCCATTTGAGTATATAGTTCCTTCCTTTATCAAGAGGGTTCGGAACAATGAAACCACGTATTGTAGTCCATAGGAATGGTAGAGAAGTAAAAGTCAGAAAGTGTTGTATACTTTTCAGTTTAGCCGCTGTCTGTTTTTTTTCAATGCCTCATTTCAATGACGTAGAGATGGCTTTTATTTAGACTTTACTTGAATCAGCTGATATGTTTTGATTAACGAAAATTGATCCACAAGCATGAAGCTATTTAACTTACTTTTAAGGAAGTAACAACTGTCGTAATAATTAAATCAGATTAAAAAAGAATTCTTTTGTTTTAGCGCACAAAAGAAGCCGCCAATGAAGATATAGTTGCAATGGTATTCCTGATGAGGCCCATGATTAAAATCGTCATTGTTTTACGTTAAACGACAATAATGCTCCGTAATTTTTTCTGAAAAAAATTGAGTAAAAAAACGCTAGGTAATCTTTCCTTGTCGGTCACATCTTTCCGTTTGTTTACTGATCGTTGATGAGACATCACTTTGAAGCCCCTGTTTACTGTAGTTTTTTTAGAAAAATATCGCCAGTTTTATTGGCATAACTGAAATATGATTAAGATCTGGAATTTTGAATAAACACTGAAAAAGAAAGAACTCAATATGAGCCGCAGGGTCCAATGAGAGTTGGTCGAGTATTTATAGGCTTTTTCAGTTTTGGCGATCTTTTAAATTTTTAGTTGTGCTAACTCCGCCTATGAGAGTGGAGCATTACGTGGACAGTGTCCAAAAAATCGAGTATACATAATAAGTTTTATCAGGATTTTCACCCTTATTAGGTTAGTTCCACATTTGTTCATCTAATTCCATCCTTAAGAATTGATGAAACAACGGTGTAAACAACGTTTGGTATCCCCCTTCCAATCCACTCTTGTTGCCTACTTTTAAAACACCTGGACCTCTCAAGGCCAAATCTAGACGTATAGAGCTGAATCTAGTTTCACCTCTAAAGCATTGTCGAAATCCAAAATAACCGCAGCTGCTGCAGTTGATTCTTTTCTTTCGCCTGCTTTCTCTTTTTCCTATTTTTTATCCTCTTCATTTCTGGGGGTTCAAGCACCCTTCATCGGCTTTCTTCTCCGCCTCTTCCAGTTGCTCTGATATTGATTTTGGGTTTTCTGGTTGTCTGTCGTATTCATCATGATCTCCGTTATCATTAACCAGGTTGAGGCCGACGTCCAAAAAGACCTATAAAAAATACCCATTGAGGTCATTTTGTTTATGAAAATACCCATACAGACCGAAAATGCCTTCCATCCAGACTTTGGCTCGTTCAAAACCCTTACCCGGGTCGAGATTTTTGCGTGAACTTTTGTAAGAAAGGCGGTTAATGCGGTGACTTTTGTAAGGAATGCTGTGATTGCGGTGAATGCGGTGAAAAATATATTTCAACGCATTTCACCGCACTTATTACCAAAATTCACCGCAAAAATTCACCACAATTCGTACAAAACATTTACTTAAACACCACAATTCGTACAAAACATTTACTTAAACTCACGGGAAATATCAAAGAAGTAAGTGACAGTTGGTGCAGTGGAATACGAAGTTGAAGACATGCAGGAGTTCAGATGTTCGAACCCGAGTATGGAAGTTTCTTTTTTTTCAGGAATACTGAGAACGCGGTGAAAAGGAAAAATTCGCCGCGATTCACCGCATTCAACGCGAAAAGATGTAAGAAATACGCGGTCAAAATTATTTTTTTCCACCACATTTCACTGCATTTCTTACAAAAATTCACCGCCAAACCTCGAACCAGGTGTGAAAAGACCAGTCACGGCCAAAAAGCATATGATCCAGATTTGTGATCGTTCAAGATATGAAAAGAACAAAAAAGTTCATGACCAAGACATTTCCTCGTTCGTTTTTGAAAAAAGACGATTCTTTAAAACAACACCATGACGAAAACAAGCAATTCGTTAGGCATTTTTGTTCGTTTCCCCTAATTATTAAGAGTAGTATTAGTTGTAGTATTAGTTGTAGTAGTAGTAGTAGTAGTAGTAGTAGTAGTAGTAGTAGTAGTAGTAGTAGTAGTAGTAGTAGTAGTAGTAGTAGTAGTAGTAGTAGTAGTAGTAGTAGTAGTAGTAGTAGTAGTAGTAGTAGTAGTAGTAATAGTAGTAGCAGTAGTAGTAGTAGTAGTAGTAGTAGTAGTAGTAGTAGTAATAGTAGTAGTAGTAGTAGTAATAGTAGTAGCATCAGCAGCAGCAGCAGCAGTAGTAGTAGTGGTGGTGGTGGTGGTGGTGGTAGTAGTAGTAGTAGTAGTAGTAGTAGTAGTAGTAGTAGTAGTAGTAGTAGTAGTAGTAAAAGTAGTAGTAGTAGTGGTAGTAGTAGTAGAGGTAGTAGTGGTATTAGTATTAGGAAATTGCGATCCAGATGTTGAGGAGAGCCTGCACCGGCTTGAAGAAACTGCAGAAATGGTTGGGAGACCAAGAACGTTAGGAAGACCAAAAACATGGGAGTATTGTTTGAACACCCTGCGGCTTCAACATCAGCACAGCAAAACCAAACGGAGATTATAACAGGATGCTACAAAGGACAAATTGGCTTTCTCAGGGTGAAGAACAAAATCTCATGGAGAAGAGAAGTAAAGAAAAAAAACAGGCTGGTCTGAAAACCCAAGTGGCGCCAAGATCCCTTTGAAACAGTTGACATGCGAGACCAATTTCAATGGAACATCGTCAAAACCTACCAATGGACCAAAAGCATGCTCCAATTGTAATCGTTGCTTCGATACGGTAGATGGAAGAAATGTGCACGAGTCGATATATTGTAGGAACGTCGAAAAAAATAACAATCTTGAATTAGTGAATCCCACTGGTGCAACGTTTGAAAACCTTGAAATGAGCATAAGGTGCAGTAGTTGTCATTAAAAGACAATGTGTTATGTCGAAAAGTTCATGAAGCGAGAGACTGCGGTAAACTAAAAGACAATGTGGCTAGAATTTTTTCTAGCAGCATGAAGGATTCTTCTAGTACCAAACTTGAGATCATTTGGCTTTCAAGTACTTAGGATCCGTCAAATTACAGGAGGTTGATACAAAAAAAATTAGCTGTAACTTGGCTGAAGGTAGACAACGCTTCTGTGATTTTTCGAACATCTGAAAGAAAAGAAGCTAGCGACATTTTTGATGTGCAAGCTTTACAGAGCGTTCGTTCTGTCAGCATTGTTGAACAGCTCAGAGACATGGAAAATGAACAAAGTGTTGAATAATAAATTGAGTGCTTTCACAGTACATGCTTAGGTCGTATACTTTGTTTGTCTTACATGACGAAAGTAAAAACGGGTCTGTGCTCAGTAAAACACAGATGCCAACCATTGTGAAAAAGTTCAAGATTAGACGCATGAAACGGTGTCGACACTTACAAGGGAAAGAGAGACACAGAATGCCACTGAAAGCTCTTGAATGGAACCATACTGAGCATAATCCAAACACCGTTGGAGGACAGTGAAGGACATGGCTAGATCAACTATAAAACGATTGCAAAATAAACAATTTCCAGTTTTCAGTGGTTCAAATATGAGCTACCAGCAATTTGAGATCAGTCTTCAACAAATGCGTCAAGGAGAAGTTTCTTGATTAACTAAGAATTTGGCGTTGATTTATTATATTGGATTTCACATTTATATACGTGTTCTTAATTAATGCTTGATTGGCGCTAAAAATGAGCGTAAAAAATTTATTGGGGTAACTTCCCGTAAAAAACAAATAATTTTAATCCTTGACGGACATGAGTTTCAAAGAAAATTAGAAACAAAGACTACGCATTGGAAATGCTTGCAAATGAAGGCCCTATAAATGTTAGACTACAGCCATTATTACAAGAGACCAATTATTAAAAAAGAAAAACAAGAACTTGAAATTTTTTCCGGAAAAATGCATGCGATACAAATTTTCGTCCAAAGGAATGAGACCGCATTTACTGAGCAGAAATCAGTCAATAGTATGATAATTGCCAGCAGTCTATTGCCGATCCCGTCAGATGTTGCAACACAGCCGACAATACTAAACAGATAGGCAATAAGTAGGACGCATAACTAACAGAAAGCGTCTTAAAATATACAACAGCCGACAAATAAAAACAGATATTTTGAAGTTTTACCCATGTTTCAAAAACTCCGGCTTTATAACAAGAGAACAACTGAAAAAAAGGATATGCTCATCTTTACTTTGGCTCTGTGACGGACCTTTCACAATTTCTCCCTCTCCAGTTTGTATATACGCTTCACTAAGCATCAAACGAGAAAACACGTATCGGAAGCTTCTTGTAGGCTTGCATGAACTTAGTGGTGGAATTTCGCCAGACAATGTTCCTCTGAATTTCGAAAAAAGCGGCAATCGATTTGTTGGCAAAACAATATCTGTGTTATTTTCACAAGATCAAAGTTTTTACAGGAAAAGAAATAAACTGGGCCGCAAAAAGCAGCCTGAATTTGCGTTGATTCCATCCCCAAGTTTTTCCCTGAAAACAAAATCCCAATATCCTTTGGCGCTCTGGAGTCATAACAAAGCTGCGGCTGAAGTAGTATTAGCTGGAAATAAAAATGCAGAGCCAATTTCTAGGGACGATTTTTTCTCGATGCTGCGAATCATAGGTTCAATATTATCAGAGCCTTAAGCGGAAAAAAAGCAGAAACCAACAAAAAAAAATCGGAGTGCTAAATGGTAACGTTAAAAAGATTGCCAAAAATTTTTAAATCTTATGATATTGTTTTTTTAACGTTAACTGGCTTATTATATTCATTTCTGAGCTTCAAAATAAATTATAGTAGTTTTCGTTATTTTAGCAAAAAAACGTTTTTCGAAAAACTGCTACACAAATTAACTAATTAGACGGAAATTGAATAAACGAGAGGCAAAATTATCAGAATAATCTAGCGTTACGAAATATGTTGAGGCGTCATTCTACACAATACATTTGACAAAACCTATGCGCTAAAAATAAACGAAATGAATTGGGATGACTCCCAGTAGAACCAATTATTTTGTCCATGACGGACAAGTATTTCAAAGAAGATGAGAAACAAAGACTACTACGCATTGGAAATTCTCGAAATGGAGCCCCTCTAAATGTTAAATTAGAGCCAATACCACCAAATACAAATGATTAAAAAAACGAGCACAAACATGCGATTGTTCCCAGACTAGTGCTTTCGAAAGAGACTCGGACAAATGAAGGAAACCGCGATAACTGAGCAGAATCCGGTCAATAGTATGGTAATTGCCAGCAGTCTATTTCTAATCGGGTAGGACGCATAACTAACAGAAAGCGTCTTAAAATATACAACAGCCGACAATTAAAAACAGACATTTTGAAGTTTTACCCATGATTCAAAAACTCCTCCTTTATAACAAGAGAACAACTGAAAAAAAGGATATGCTCATCTTTACTTTGGCTCTGCGACGGACCTTTCACAATTTCTCCCTCTCCAGTTTGTATATACGCTCTACTAAGCATCAAACGAGAAAACATGTATCGGAAGCTTCTTGTAGGCTTGCATGAACTTAGTGGTGGAACTTCGCCAGACAATGTTCCTCTGAATTTCGAAAAAAGCGGCAATCGATTTGTTGGCAAAACAATATCTGTGTTATTTTCACAAGATCAAAGTTTTTACAGGAAAAGAAATAAACTGGGCCGCAAAAAGCAGCCTGAATTTGCGTTGATTCCATCCCCAAGTTTTTCCCTGAAAACAAAATCCCAATATCCTTTGGCGCTCTGGAGTAATAACAAAGCTGCGGCTGAAGTAGTATTAGCTGGAAATAAAAATGCAGTGCCAATTGGCATTTGAGCGTTACATCTCTTTTTCAAGACAATTCCTTTCGCATTTGGAGCTTTCTAGGGACAATTTTTTCTCGATGCTGCGAATCATAGGTTCAATATTATCAGAGCCTTAAGCAGAAAAAAAGCAGAAACCAACAAAAAAAAATCGGAGTGCTAAATGATAACGTTAAAAAGATTGCCAAAAATTTTTAAATCTTATGATATTGTTTTTTTAACGTTAACTGGCTTATTATATTCATTTCTGAGCTTCAAAATAAATTATAGTAGTTTTCGTTATTTTAGCAAAAAAACGTTTTTCGAAAAACTGCTACACAAATTAACTAATTAGACGGAAATTGAATAAACGAGAAGCAAAATTATCAGAATAATCTAGCGTTACGAAATATGTTGAGGCGTCATTCTACACAATACATTTGACAAAACCTATGCGCTAAAAATAAACGATATGAATTGGGATGACTCCCAGTGGAACCAATTATTTTGTCCATGATGGACAAGTATTTCAAAGAAGATGAGAAACAAAGACTACTACGCATTGGAAATTCTTGAAATGGAGCCCCTCTAAATGTTAAAATAGAGCCATTACCACCAAATACAAATGATTAAAAAAACGAGCACAAACATGCGATTGTTCCCAGACTAGTGCTTTCGAAAGAGACTCGGCCAAATGAAGGAAACCGCAATAACTGAGCAGAATCCTGTCAATAGTATGGTAATTGCCAGCAGTCTATTTCTAATCGGGTGCGATGTTGCAACGCAGCTGACATTACCAACCAGAACGGCAAAAAATAGGAGGCTTAACCACTAGAAAGCGGCTTAAAACGTACAAGAGCCACCAAATACAGACAGACATTTTGAAGTGCAGCATATGATTCAAAATTTACGCATTAATGACACTAGAACAATTGACAACAAGGGTATGCTCATCTAATGAACGTTACAACCTTGGCTCTGTGACGGAAATTTCACAATTTCTCTCTCTCCAGTTTGTATATACGCTTTAGTCAGCATTAAACGAGAAAACACTTATCAGAGGCATCTTGTAGGCTTGCATGAAATTACGGGTAGGATTTTACCAGACAATGTTCTTCTGGATTACAAAAAGAGCGGCAATCAATACTTTGACAGAGCAATATCTGTGCTAATTTCACAGTGTCTTAGTTTTCGCAGGAAGAGAAATGAACTGCAATTAAAAAAGCTTCAAAGAAGCAGTCCTGAAATAGCGTATGCGTTTCGATTGATTCAAGTCCCGAGTTTTTCTCTGAAACCGTAACCCCAAAATTTTTTGGGACACTGGAGTCACAACAAAGATGCAGTTGAATTATTAACTAAAACTACAAAAACAGTGCAAGTTACTTCCCTCTTTCAAAACTTATTGCATTCAGACTTTTCTAGAAAAAATTTTCTCAATGCTGCAAATCATTATTTCAATATTATCAGAGCCTTAAGCGGAAAGGAGAACAGAAAACGAAAGAAATGCAGAGTTCTAAAAGATAACGTCAATCACATTGCCAATAAATTTTAAGCTTATGATGTTGCCTTTTTTTTTATACATTCACTAGACTAATTTACGCAATCCTGAGCTTCAATATATGTAATTTTAACTTTTTTGTGTTAGCAAAAAAATGGTTTTTAAAAAACTTTCAACTCAAGAGAACAGAAGAAATGGAGAGTTGATAACTTGATGGTGGAATTTCTATGTGCTATGGTCTTATAGATTCCCATCCCCAGCCACTGAGAGCACCGTCCACGGCTCGTAATGGCTGGTTTTCAATTTTTTCCAATTTTTTCCAGTTTTGTTTCCGATTAAAATAAAAATTCGAGTTTCTTTTTTTGAGTTTTTTTTTCAAATCGCGGCCGTATTTTACGTTACATGAAATAACCACTGAGCCAATTGAGCTTCGAGCGTACATTGATATTGACATTGATATTCTGAATAATCATTAATTTCATGACAAAACTTGACATAAAACGGCGATTTGGTCTGAAAAGTGCTTTGACCTAAAAGTAAGTATTACCTAAAACCGGAATTTCATGTTGAACTTTTTTTTCTCTTTTTAGTTTTTTTATTCAAGTGTTATAGCAGCTGACGTCATTTTGCATAGTTTTTTTTCTTTGTTCTCACAATTGGGTTGTTCCGATTTGCCTTTGAACATAGAATGAGCAATTTATATCAAAGTTAGCGTCAAAGTTATTAATGTTGTTTTTGTTACATTTGGATATATTGGCGTTAGATAGTTTGGCGTTGGATATATTGGAATATTGGGTATAATGGAAATGGGTATTTTAGTTTTCTGTATATTGCTCTGATTTGGGTATATTGTTTTTTAACAGAAATTATCTTAGTTATTATTTTAGTATTATTGAGTAAATTTTTCGTCACAACAGGGGCGGAAAAAAGTTTGGAGATAGAGAGCACACGCGTTCTGTTTCATTCAGGCTACATTTTAAGAAATATTAACCATTTCACACACACAGCGCACATTTACATAAAAAAATTGAGGTTGTTTTCCAAACAAAAGACTGCTTTAGCAACTGCACTGCCTGAAAAAAGGCAATATATGTGCTTCAAAGGGTTCAGTTTTATTTTTTTTTTTGAAATTGGCAAGTATCTGCTGACTTTATCTTGGTTAGAAATTATATGAAGGTTTAGCAGTGAAAAATTACACTCGTTGACAAAGGTAAACGCACAAAATGCAATTGTACATTGCGAACTGCCTGTATTGAAAGAAAATTTCAGTGAACATAACATCGGTGGTTTCCTGTGATTTTTATAACAATCGAAGAATATTCATAGGAGGTTCAATTGATTTGAATTCAGAGAAGCTGACAGGTCACCTTACTGGAAAAATGCAGATAGAAGTAAACAGCAGTGTAGGCTTGCATGTACTTAGTGGTGGAACTTCGCCAGACAATGTTCCTCTGAATTTCGAAAAAAGCGGCAATCGATTTGTTGGCAAAACAATATCTGTGTTATTTTCACAAGATCAAAGTTTTTACAGGAAAAGAAATAAACTGGGCCGCAAAAAGCAGCCTGAATTTGCGTTGATTCCATCCCCAAGTTTTTCCCTGAAAACAAAATCCCAATATCCTTTGGCGCTCTAGAGTCATAACAAAGCTGCGGCTGAAGTAGTATTAGCTGGAAATAAAAATGCAGTGCCAATTGGCATTTGAGCGTTACATCTCCTTTTCAAGACAATTCCTTTCGCATTTGGAGCTTTCTAGGGTCAATTTTTTCTCGATGCTGCGAATCATAGGTTCAATATTATCAGAGCCTTAAGCAGAAAAAAAGCAGAAACCAACAAAAAAAAAATCGGAGTGCTAAATGATAACGTTAAAAAGATTGCCAAAAATTTTAAATCTTATGATATTGTTTTTTTAACGTTAACTGGGTTATTATATTCTTTTCTGAGCTTCAAAATAAATTATAGTAGTTTTCGTTATTTTAGCAAAAAAACGTTTTTCGAAAAACTGCTACACAAATTAACTAATTAGACGGAAATTGAATAAACGAGAAGCAAAATTATCAGAATAATCTAGCGTTACGAAATATGTTGAGGCGTCATTCTACACAATACTTTTGACAAAACCTATGCGCTAAAAATAAACGATATGAATTGGGATGACTCCCAGTGGAACCAATTATTTTGTCCATGACGGACAAGTATTTCAAAGAAGATGAGAAACAAAGACTACTACGCATTGGAAATTCTCGAAATGGAGCCCCTCTAAATGTTAAATTAGAGCCATTACCACCAAATACAAATGATTAAAAAAACGAGCACAATTATGCAATTGTTCCCAGACTAGTGCTTTCGAAAGAGACTCGGCCAAATGAAGGAAACCGTAATAACTGAGCAGAATCCTGTCAATAGTATGGTAATTGCCAGCAGTATATTTCTAATCGGGTGCGATGTTGCAACGCAGCTGACATTACCAACCAGAACGGCAAAAAATAGGAGGCTTAACCACTAGAAAGCGGCTTAAAACGTACAAGAGCCACCAAATAAAGACAGACATTGTGAAGTGCAGCATATGATTCAAAATTTACGCATTAATGACACTAGAACAATTGACAACAAGGGTATGCTCATCTAATGAACGTTACAACCTTGGCTCTGTGACGGAAATTTCACAATTTCTCTCTCTCCAGTTTGTATATACGCTTTAGTCAGCATTAAACGAGAAAACACTTATCAGAGGCATCTTGTAGGCTTGCATGAAATTACGGGTAGGATTTTACCAGACAATGTTCTTCTCGATTACAAAAAGAGCGGCAATCAATACTTTGACAGAGCAATATCTGTGCTAATTTCACAGTGTCTTAGTTTTCGCAGGAAGAGAAATGAACTGCATTTAAAAAAGCTTCAAAAAGCAGTCCTGAAATAGCGTATGCGTTTCGATTGATTCAAGTCCCGAGTTTTTCTCTGAAACCGTAACCCCAAAATTTTTTGGGACACTGGAGTCACAACAAAGATGCAGTTGAATTATTAACTAAAACTACAAAACCAGTGCAAGTTACTTCCCTCTTTCAAAACTTATTGCATTCAGACTTTTCAAGAAAAAATTTTCTCAATGCTGCGAATCATTATTTCAATTTATCAGAGCCTTAAGCGGAAAGGAGAACAGAAAACGAAAGAAATGCAGAGTTCTAAAAGATAACGTCAATCACATTGCCAATAAATTTTAAGCTTATGATGTTGCCTTTTTTTTATACATTCACTAGACTAATTTACGCAATCCTCAGCTTCAATATATGTAATTTTAACTTTTTTGTGTTAGCAAAAAATGGTTTTTAAAAAACTTTCAACTCAAGAGAACAGAAGAAATAGAGAGTTGATAACTTGACGGTGGAATTTCTATGTGCCATGGTCTTATAGATTCCCATCCCCAGCCACTGAGAGCACCGTCCACGGCTCGTAATGGCTGGTTTTCAATTTTTTTCCAATTTTTCCCAGTTTTGTTTCCGATTAAAATAAAAGTTCGAGTTTCTTTTTTTGAGTTTTTTTTTCAAATCGCGGCCGTATTTTACGTTACATGAAATAACCACTGAGCCAATTGAGCTTCGAGCGTACATTGATATTGACATTGATATTCTGAATAATCATTAATTTCATGACAAAACTTGACATAAGACGGCGATTTGGTCTGAAAAGTGCTTTGACCTAAAAGTAAGTATTACCTTAAACCGGAATTTCATGTTGAACATTTTTTTCTCTTTTTAGTTTATTTATTCAAGTGTTATAGCAGCTGACGTCATTTTGCATAGTTTTTTTTCTTTGTTCTCACAATTGGGCTGTTCCGATTTGCCTTTGAACATAGAATGAGCAATTTATATCAAAGTTAGCGTCAAAGTTATTAATGTTGTTTTTGTTACATTTGGATATATTGGCGTTAGATATTTTGGCGTTGGATATATTGGAATATTGGGTATAATGGAAATGGGTATTTTAGTTTTCTGTATATTGCTCTGATTTGGGTATATTGTTTTTTAACAGAAATTATCTTAGTTATTATTTTAGTATTATTGAGTAAATTTTTCGTCACAACAGGGGCGGAAAAAAGTTTGGAGATAGAGAGCACACGCGTTCTGTTTCATTCAGGCTACATTTTAAGAAATATTAACCATTTCACACACACAGCGCACATTTACATAAAAAAAGTGAGGTTGTTTTCCAAACAAAAGACTGCTTTAGCAACTGCACTGCTTGAAAAAAGGCAATATATGTGCTTCAAAGGGTTCAGTTTTATTTTTTTTTGAAATTGGCAAGTATCTGCTGACTTTATCTTGGTTAGAAATTATATGAAAGTTTAGCAGTGAAAAATTACACTCGTTGACAAAAGTAAACGCACAAAATGCAATTGTACATTGCGAACTGCCTGTATTGAAAGAAAATTTCAGTGAACATAACATCGGTGGTTTCCTGTGATTTTTATAACAATCGACGCATATTCATAGGAGGTTCAATTGATCTGAATTCAGAGAAGCTGACTGGTCACCTTACTGGAAAAATGCAGATAGAAGTAAACAGCAGTGAGTTGAGTTCCCGTAAAAGATGTTCAACTTTATCATGCATCTATAACTTGAGGCCAAAGTTTGTATTGTAAAGAACTTATTGATCACGTTGATCATGATGTTTACAGAAAATTGACCATTTTCTGTCGGGATATTTCCTGCAAGGAGGCCAGTCAATTTCTTTGGATTCAGATCTATTGAATTTTTATGAATATGAGTCGATTGATGTAAAAGTCATAGGAAACCACTGATGCTATCAATGAAATTGACATCAAAATCAATCAGTTTAACATGAAAAGTTGCATTTTGAGCGTTTAATTTTGTCAACGAGTGTAGTCATAAAAATATTTTCTCGCACCAATTTGAAGTTGGAAAAAATGTCCATGCCCTAAAATTGCTCGCGTGTTCGCCTTTGTTACTCCTTTGGAGAGGATATGATCACCACGCCTTTTTGACTTTGATCACTCAAACTTGAATTGAAAAATGTGTGGGCAGGTGTTTAAAAAAGGGACAGAGCTCAAACAGAATCAAGAGAGTAACAGCTCCGTAGATCGATATCTGCTATAGGAAAACTGGCACAGAAAACAACTTAAGTTAAGATATTAGATCAGTGAATAAGATGGTGAGCTGAACAATTAAAAGGTAAGAAAAATGAAACACTTGGAAATTTTGGGCTTCGTTTTTCTCGAAAAATCCAAAACTTAGAAATGTCGCTACAACAATCGATTCAGATTTTGAGAACAATCGATTCAGACTTTTCATTAATACCACTTTTGTATACATGCAACTATGTGTATAGTCAATAATACCACTTCAACAAATATCAATAAATATCAGCAAATATCAATAAATATCAACAAATATCAATAATACCACTTCTGACATATTATTTAGCATCTAAAATAGTATATTGCATCAAAGATCTTGTATTACTTTAAATCTAACTTTTTGAAAAATCACAGCAGTGATCATCAAGTTAATTGAGATCGAAATAACTCTTGAAAATAATGATGATAATAAAATACACTACAATCGAAATTGTCCAAAATATTGGATCATAGAAAAGTCAGGGTTCCAACTTGCCTTGGATTCCCGCTTGTACAATCCTTTTTTTTCAGTTTTGTTTGATCCAAAAGAAAAATAGGACAAATACGTTTACTTTCTTCTTTTGAAATTCATAAACCTAGTTGCAGGCTATAGAAAAATTAGTATGACCTATCGACTGGCCGCTATGGACTGACTTGGATTCTATGGTAGCCTAGCCCAACCACACCCCTACAACTTTTGATTTTGTATTTGAAGACTTATCCAAGCATAATGTCTTACTCTATGCATAATGTTCATGAATGATAACAAAAAAGTGACCCCACTTGAAAAACAGACAACAAACGGTTCTCTCCCAGTTTAGCTCCCTGATCCCCCTCGCAAATATAGCCCCCCCCTCCCGAAATTAAGCCCCCCTGCTTAGTGAACAGATCAACCATAGCCCCCATTATGAAAAACCCCCATCATAAAAACATACCATAATGAGGGGCAATAATTTCTGGGGGAATAAAATGGAAATGACCCATCAGACATATGAGGTTTAATTATTGATTCAGCTTTGACATGAGCGGAAGCTATATTTCTGAAATAGGCACGGAATTGATTGAAGAAAAACCCGACTACAGTTTAATTAAGGCTTTAGCAGATTTTTAGTGCCTGCCTTCAGGTTCCAGTGTAGCTAGATCTAGAGGTCGGCGACCAGGCAATTTTGCCAACTACTCGCCAGATGACGCCGCTATGGGTGCGTTTTGACCATTTTTTTGTCATTACAAACGTGGTAAATTAAACAAATGCAAGTTAATAACATTACCGAGAGGCCAAAATTTACCTGCCTTTAGAATCAAAATTAAATATTAAAATAATCAAAGTAATGCATTATTCCATTAATGACCATCTGGTTATTGATATACAAAAATAAGGGCCAAATGATCTTAATTGTTTGTCAACTGATATCTTTTCAACTTGACATTGAAAAAACTCCTGGAAAAACAGAAGTTTGAAAGGTAAGTTGCTTTTAAACTAAAAAAAGTTTTTTCTTCCACTTTTTTATGCTCTTCAAAACCAAAGATCTTATACTCGCTTAGTATGCTTATGCGTTCTTACTATCAGTTGTATTGGCCGCTTGTTGTGCTGTTAATTATAGGTTCCCTGGATGTCTTTCTGGAAGTTTTGGCAAATTTGAGCACTTATTTGGAGTCTTGAAAAACATTTTTAACTGTATTAGCGCCTTTCTTCTAGAACCTTTTTCACATTTTTCCGCTCTTCTCTTCTTCATCTTTGAGTGGTATCAAATGCTCTCACTCTGAAGTTAAATTTGTTACTTAAGTAGAAGCGATAGTCGCAGCAGAGAATGCTGTGGTCTGGTAGTAGATTTGTGAACTTTTTTTGTGAGAGCTGCGGAGGTAGCTGGTTAAAACCTAGCGTGGTCGATAATTTTCAAATAAACAAAATTTTATCCAGGCTGCAGCTCTTGAATTATACTGCACCGTTTAATGCAGGTTTTCTGATTGACCATTATTAGTCTGACATTTTTATATCCCTTATCCTCATAAACGGTAAAATAGCTAATGCCAGAAAGGTATTAAGTCTTTGAGCGGCTCTCTTAGAACTCCATTGATCTCTAAATGTAAAATTCATTGGAGCTGCTGAGAAGAAAAAACATTGTAAAATGCAATTTGTTTTTTGTTTTGACTCCCCCTTCACTACCACCACACCCTCACTCTTTCAACACTCACCCCATCCACTCTTTCGCCGCTTCCTCTTTTTCGATGGGAGAGGGTTTTATTTATCGTGCAAACAGAAAAATTTCCACTACACTACAGATTTTTAAAATTTTTTCTGAAAGGGATATTGCTCTTACACAAGCTTTGCATTGAGTTGGATTTATTTTGGGCATTGTTTATTGAAGATACATTGGTAAGCCAAATTTTATTTTTAGACTATGTTCATTTGGAGGATCTTCGTTTTTTGGTTTTAATCATTTTACGGAGCTTAATATAACAAATTGCCGAAAACAATTAATTTCTTCTAGATCCGCAGTTTTGATTAGTGTTGGAGGGTTTTGAGAAAGTGTGTTTTGGTTATGAGAAGATATTTCATTATTATTTTTGTGTTATCATACTGCCTCGTTATTCGACTGTTAATGTTTCGCAGTTTGATAAATTGTCCACAGTGAAAAAATCTTGATACAAAAATCAATTTTTTTCGCAAATTGTTGTTTCAAGGACTGCTTTACAAAATTCCTTGAGGCAGAATACACCCTGAAATTAGAAAACTCCTGACTTTATTTATTAGACAACGAAGATCAGAACAAAACAAAACAGAAAACTGAACGTTTGTTATCAGCATTAACCCCCATTTTTTTTACTTCTAGTATAAAAGTGATCAAGCAACATAAAACCAACTTCAGAAAATACATTTCTTTTTTTTTAAATGTCCTTTATATCAATTCGTTAAAGAAGAAATTATGGCCAAGATCGGTTAATGAGAAGTTCTTTTAAGCTATGGAACTTTCTTTCTTGACGTCAGTTAATGTTGTCAGCTTTCCACGTATGTTTTTTCGTCTATCAGAAAACTTTATTTCACCTTGGTTTGACCGCTTTTAAGATATTGGCCTGAATTTTGTTGTCGTTTCTGTGCTAATTGTAGTCTATGTTCGAAGTGATTTTATTCTGTTCAAAATGCCGTCTGCTTAATTTATGTCTATCCAAAAGAATCCAAAAAACGCTAACATTTAACATTTTTTGTAAAACACATTTTTCTTTTGGTTTTTGATCCTAATCGGAGTCTATGAAATGAATGGCGGCTGTATTTCTGTAATATTCCAAATAGCAATTTAACAATATGATAAAATGAAAATTACGAGTATTTTTTTGGGTATTTCAGTCTATTTTGTATTTAGGCATTGGTCATTTTGTCTCGTTACTAATAAATCTCGAAAACATCTTGGTAAGAACTAGATGAGAACTTATCACGGTAAACCATTAAGGTTTCTTGATAGCATTTGAAATAAAAACGTTTCAAATTATGGCTCCCGTTCCCAGTGTTGGAGCCCTAATGCTAAATATTGCTAAACTGCAAGAATTGTGGTGAATGCGGCGAAAATTGAAATCTATTTTGTCACCGCTCACCACAATTTCAAAGCAATTGTTACAAAAGTTAACAGCTAAAGGATTTGAACGTTGGGGATGAAAAATATATTGGGACCACTAATCATAGAAAATTTTACGTTAATTGTCTGCGCAAACTGGGCGAGTGTTTTGTTTCAATTTTGTCCCATTAAACTCCAATTATGATATCTGCAGAAACTTTCAAAAAATTCCACATCAACAGAATCTTCCGAAAAATTCTACCTTGGTTAGTCTGGATATGGGCGGGACATCGCTGTAGCAGTTGGTCGGAACATTTCCCGGATGATCAAGACATGTCTGGCATCGGAGCATCAGGATACCAGGCTCCCAACATTCAACTTAATGACGAAAATTCTAATGATGACCATTATTTGTACGAACGGGGCACGTACGGTAAATTATCAATCTGTAGCAGTAGAAATACTGGATGTACACCTCAAATCAACCTGAGACTGAGAAATCACTATTCTCTTTTCAATTGCACTAACTCCACAGTCAATCTATTGAGTAGTTGAATGATGTATATAAATCTGATTCCAGCGCTATATCATTATTTTACACACTTGAATTGAGATAAAAAAAGGAAACACAATCCTACCAAATCATTGAATACTAATTAATCTACATGTAAAACACTAATATATATATATATATATATATATATATATATATATATATATATATATATAAAATGAGCCACCACACCGTCCAAACATCATCACAATCGGATGCACATTCCGATGAATTACAATTAGCTGTTCTCAAACAAAAGAATAAACGCCTCATAGCTGACATAAAACCTTTGAAATCAATAAAATTCAAAGAGCAGACGAGTTAAACCTATTATTAAATACAAACTTACAACTCAAAAACCACTACTTTAGAATTGAACAACAGCTTCTTCCCCTCAGCCAGAAAAAACATAGCAAATTTCGCGAGTATCTTTCTTTCATATCTCATAGAGAGCCATGGAGCACAGCTCACAAAAGGCACAACTGTTTTCATTTGTGATCCCATCACATATGACACATTATTTAGACCATTATCGGTTACACTTTTCGAATTATTGAGAGGAGTATACACAGAACTACACAATACTGACCTAGGATGTGCATTTAAAAAGTTATCATTTGAGTTTCAAAAACAACTGGCATCGACAGTAAGCACTGCTGCTGTACAATCACGAAAGGAAAGGTTACAAAAAGAAGCAAGGCAAAAAAATAGAAGGCTTTAATCACTTCAAAAAATAATTTTAAGTTCGGTAAAAGATGCAGATTTATTGAAAACCGAACTTTTTGATGTTCTTACACTGATATCATGGTCTATAAATTACTTGTGGAAAATCCTTGTACGTCAAATATTTTCAGCTACAAAATCTATTATATATAAATATATATATATATATATATATATATGTGTGTGTATGTATATATATATATATATATATATATATATATATATATATATATATATATATACATATATATATATATATATATATATATATATATATATTAAAAATATATATACATAATTATATGATCCGAAATGGTTCTCAAAAAACTTCATAGCAATTACAGTTCCGTCTGAAATTAAACAACAATTAAAAATCGTTGAATCACAAATCACGTTAAGGAGCAATAACGCTGAAAATCAACCATTTACATTTACAAATATTGCAGAGATGAACACAAAAACGTCTCTGCAAGCATAAGCAACGGAATAAAATCTATATACAATAAAGTTTTTACAACCAAGGGATACAAATCCAAACGAAACTACTGAAACTGTTTTAAATTCCACATTACTAGATGTTGGAACATTAATTCCATCACATACAAAAAACACCTGATCCCCAATTTATATCTAGAAATTAAAAAAAATACAATAATAATTATAAAAATTACCAAAATCAACAACCAATAAAATCATTTGAAATAACAGAAAGTACAGATCAATTGAAAGCTGCCCTCCCAATTTTACCTAGCGTGCGTACACCATTACCTCGACTACACAGACAAAATTGGGTCTGTTTTAACACCGGACCAGTAAATTTAGTTACGTCAGCCCAACCTTCGTCAGCGAATAATTAAAATGTCCAATTAACACCACAACAATTAATTACTTTCATTAGACGATTATAAAAAAATAACCAACAAACAACAAACCTATAAGCAGTATCAACACAAACACCTTCACCAGTTATAAGGAGAATTTCACAAAAAATATCCTCCTACTTAGGGGGCTCAGAACCTGTGCAAAATCTCTACGACCATTCGACGGCACTGATACATCAAAGAAGACTTTCTCAATGCTATCATAGCGAACACGGAAAGGACGGCAGGACCAGAACAGAATGACTCATCTTATCATGAAGAGTGGATTCTTAAACGAATCATCAAACGCCATTAATAGGCCATGGACAACAATGGTATCCGCACTTACCACTTAATATCAAAAAAAAACTGGCATGCATTTTGCCTTGAAATCCTAAAAACATTTGACAAGCAACAATAGCAGAGGCAAGCGAATATACTCTTAGAAAGTATCACAAATGCTTCAGGGGAACAAATTAAAACAGTAGCCCATCGAGCAAAATAAATAGCAAAAAATTACGCGAGCAGCTCTCCCGATGTGCACTGATGAATGACTAGCAACATCATTAGACCCACAATCAGCAGGGATAGCTCTAAGAAAGATAGCTATTCACAATGCGACAGCATTGGAACCACAACTTCTATTTGCTCACTTACTAAAGAAAATACATCAAGAATATATCACAAGAACACAAATTGATCGACATAAAAAAAACGCAAATTCTACTTTTTCATCATCTATAAACAATATATCCCCGGAAATACATAATCTCAAACTAGATGATATCAGAACTATGGAACAAGATATCACTTATTTAATCAACGTAGTACAATACAAGTACTCAAATTATCCAAATTTGATAAGGTCAATTTTCAAAAACAGACAACCAAACAAGATATGAATAGAAAGCAAAATCTCCCTTATGAAATGGTCACATCAAATAAAATGACCGGGAAACCATTTCCTTTTAGTTATTTTTCAAAAAGTAACAGTAGAGATAATCAAGATGCTTCCCAACATCCAAGAGCTAATAGAACTTCCAATTCTAGCACAAAACCATATTATGGAAATAATAGCTGGAAACCACCAAGCAGATCGGGTTCACCATAACCAAAAACGCAAAATTATGGTAAATCACTTTTTGACTAAGCACAAGCAGATAATACAAAGTCTCACACAGAAGACACTGAATGTACTAAATAAAGGCACTTGGAAAGAAACAAGAGACTTTTTCAAATTCCAATTAAAAACATCGAATTTTTTCTCTTTGCAGCGAATATCACTAATCTACATTCCCACGGAACGGTAACACTTGATTTATACCCGGATGTACCGAATGCACCGAATGTACCGAAATACAGTTTTAACACTCACATTTCATGTCTCAACTACAAAATTCAACAATCTAGAAAGGCCATTCCTAGTAAAATATGTTTGATACATAAAAACTTCTTCTCATACACAAGATTTAGAACACAACTTTGAAACAAAACACTTAGGAATTTCTAATTCAGTTTTTTAGGAATCATCGATGAAACTAACATAATATTATTCTCGATTATTTCCAGTCCTTGGAGTCCACTCATTTTTTTCCAACCGTTTGATCATCGCATTCTAACCAATTCTCTCTCCGCATATGAATGCAAAAGCAGCTACGCAAACGGACCGCCACTTTTCAAATCAGATATATAATCTACACCACTACATGAAAATATGTTTTTTTTCTATAAAGGATATTAACGATCTAGAATATCATTTTCAGTTTTTTATCCAAACCTTGATCCAGGACCCTCTAAATCAATCACTCACACTTACCAAAGGACATATTGGGTATGCACAACAAGATATTTCACCAATCGATTATCAGACCACAAAATACCATATCAATAAAATCACAGAATTTATGGATGCTTATATGGCAAACTATTTAACACTTGCTACGTCTAAAACATTCAAAGTCTTTTAAATCAACGTAGTACAATACAAGCGCTCAAATGACCCAAGTGTTGAAGTGAAACCATTGTTTTTAAACTTCTGTAAGAAGTGCCTACGGTCGAGACATAGTCTACCTGCCCTGATAAAAGGTACGCGAAACCATTTGATAAGCTCAATTTTCAAAAACAGACATGTAAACAAGATATGAAGAGAAAGCAAGATCTCCCTTATGAAAATTTCACATCAAATAAAATGACCGGGAAACCGTTTCATTTTACTTATTGTTCAAGAAGTAACAGTAGAGATAATCGAGAAGTTTCCCAACATCCAAGAGCTAATAGAACTTCCATTTTTAGCACAAAACCATATTATGAAAATAAGAGCTTGAAGCTACCAAGCAGATCGGGTTCAACATACCCAAAAACGCAAAATTATGTTAAATCACTTTTAGACTCAGTACAAGCAGATAATACTCAGTCTCATACAGAAGACACTGAATGTACTAAAGAAACCAGAGGAAAGAAACCAGAGAATATTACAAATTCCAATTAAAAACATCGAACTTTTTCTCTCTGCAGCGAATAACACTAATCTACACTCCCACGGAACGGTAACGATTGATATATAGCCGGATGTACCGAATGCACCGACTGTAGCAAAATACAGTTTTCACACTCACATTTCATGTCTCAACTACAAAATTCAACAACCTAGAAAAACCGTTCCTAGTAAAATAAGTTTACTACTTAAAATTTTCTTTTTAAGTTTATTTTAAAAATTTATTAAGATTATTACTTAAAATTATATTTATAATCTATACCACTACATGAAAATATGTTTTCTTTCTATAAAGGATATTAGAACGATCTAGAACACCATTTTCAGTTTTTTATCCAAACCTTGATCCAAGACCCCTAAATCAATCACTCAAACTTACTAAAGGACTTATTGGGTATGCACAACAAGATATTTCACTAATCGATCATCAGACCACAAAGTACCATATCAGTGAAATCACAGAATTTATGAATGCTTATATGGTAAACTATTTAACACATGCTACGTCTGAAACATTCAAAGTCTATAATGTTTGAGCTTAACAAAACAACAAGATCTAGAGTAAACAGCACAAAAAAAAACGTTTCAAGTAACGTTTTGCACATATCTGTTCACAGAAACCGGAACAATCTCTCCTCAAAGGTTTAAATTTGAACACACAAAACTAAACCAAGAGCAGTTCTAACAATTAATTGCTTAACTTTAGATTTATTACAAACACTGCTACACAACTACTTAAGTTGATGTGGGGAAAATCCTCGTAGAAATGAACCTGCCTGTTATGAAAACAGCAGTCTTCAAAAAACAATGTGCTACACGTTTCCTTCCACAATTACAAGAATTAGTACAACATCTACCCAATATCCTCATATATTTTGACATAATCATTCAAGTGGACACATACACTAAATACGAGGAACGCATTTATTAACGCTGTGATAAAACTCAAAAAAAGAGAATCACTGATAACTGTTCTAGAAGCTCGTCATTTAAACACTATGATTGACGAAACCAGCTGTAGTTGGCCAAAAGAGCCCATGCAATTTATACTAACACGAATTAAAGACAGGGTTGTCATTGCAGGAGAGCACTACTGCTTCCAACGCTTATTTTACGGTATTTCCGTCGGCCCAATCGGCTTTTAATCAATTATGAGTAGTATATTGATACCTCTAATACGCTAAAACAAAATCATTACATATTTAGACGATGTTTTCATTCAAGACGCCACAACAGCCACCAAGTTTCAAATTCTTGACAAATATGACCAAATTCTAAAAAACGAAAACGCTAAAACTGCACCGGATATTTCAATTTTCTTCTTAGAAAAAAATCTTGGGACACCAGATAAAAACAATCACATTCATCCTCGAAAATCAAAAACCGACGGATTTTTGAAACTTCAACCATTGAGGAAAATGAAAAAAACGAAAATTTGTGTTAGATTTCTCTCATTTATCTCAAATTTCTTCTCATTTATCTCAGATAATTCTAAAACTCTTCTATCGCCCACTTAGTGATACGGTCGATTTGAAACGGACACCGGAATTACAACACACTTTTGACAGAATTAAAAAGGAACTTAGAGACGGTGCACTACGTTTTGCCATCTAACGCTGAAAAATCATTTTATATCCAATGCGATGCCTAAAATCACGGCAGAGGCGCTGCATTGCTCCAGAAAAATCAATTCGGGAAAAAGGGTTTGATATCAGCAAACTCATGTCTTTTTTCAGCAGCACAATTTTGACTCTCTAGCGTTCTACGAGAATGCTCTGCAATAAATTCTACATTTTCAGAATATGAATTTCTAATGTAATGGTCTCGTCATCCTATCATATTATACACAGAGCAAAAGCCAATACTCTGTCTATTCACATACAGGAATAAACATAACCACAGAATTTATAAATTCCAACTTTTTTAATGAATATTCCAAATTTACTCACCGTTTGGACAGAAGGGAAAAATCTATCACTTCCAGACTTATTAAGTCGCTCATTATTAAAAACAACACAAGATGAACACGGTCTAAAACCAAATAGAAATACCAAAATCTCCTAATTTCTTCGTGGCATATCGTCAACAAACTCCACCAATACGGTGTCACTACGCCGTTTCAACAGAATACGTTACAAACATAACTATAGAATCCACAGTAGCATCGCCACTCTTTCCTATATATCTCCAAAAAAGCCAATTACTTCAAAGTAAAACTTGGAATAATGTTTATTTTCTTGTATTTTTACTCCATACTCAACACTGGCACAAACGCTAGAACATATTCAAAATTAGCCAATTAAATAATCCCAACAAAAACAAATTCACGCAGAAGTACACCCATTATTACAACATACAGATATTCACTAAACATTAATAAAAAAGAACCAATTACGGCTCACTCGCAAAATGCCGATTATGCAGAGAAAATATATAGCATAAAATTCTCACTCACAGCGATGAAAACTTTTAAACCTAAATCAACAGAAATTCTGAATTACTTTTTCACAGAGAAAGCGGACCTAACTGAGTTATCTTTATGCAAAGCACAACAAAAAGATCCATTCCTAAGACAAAGTTTTCTTTGGAAACGTATAAAAATTGTCCTGTTACTCCTACACTATCAATGAGAACGAACACGCACTAGCAAACTATAATAGACGTTTCCAGGATTTAAAAACGAACGAATCAAACCAATTAAAATTTTGCATTCAAAATATAACCACCCAAAGTCTGTTTGTAAAATTCTATACTTTTAACAATCTTTCATAAAGAACAAACTCACGATCTTACAGGTCACCCTGGCCGAGAAAAATCTCACGTCTCAATTACAGGAGAATTCTTTGTTTTCCCTAATTTTATTACAAGGATGGCAAATTTTAATCAAAATTGCTTGGATTGCTAAACAAGCAAGTCCATGCCAAACCTCTTAAGGGCCCTTCAACAAGATTTCTTAAAAGTTTCACCATACATCAACTAAAGTATCTCATTGGATGCAAAAGGACCAATTACCCCATCTTTAGATGGAAGTTCATAAACCTAATTTATTGTAGACTCATTTTTACAATATGTAGTTCTTCAACCTTTCATCCTTCAACACGAAATGATGCAGTAAACGCACATAACGGACTTAACGTCCTATTTGAACACTGGATTGTTAAACTCGGAATTCCAGACAACCTTTTCCACATTTATCTTCTAAAATCGAAACTCGACGGATTTTCGATTTTAGACCCCAAGAACAAGATTGATAGACCCCAAGAACAAGATTGAAACTTCAGCCCCAAGAACAAGATTGAAAGAAAAAGTTATGTTGGATTTCTCACATTTATCTCAAATTTTATCTATAATTTGCAAGTAATTCTACGACCATTCTATCTCCGACTTAGAGATGAGGTCAATTTCGCACGGACACTGGAATTACAACACAATTTTGACAGAAATAAAAAGCAACTCACAGACAGCACACTACGTCTTGCTATTTCTAGCTTGGAAAAATCATTTTATATCCTTTGCGATGCCTCATACTACGTTTAGGCGCTGCATTACTCCAGAAAAAATAATCCGGGTAGCGGAAGTTGATATCAGCAAACTCCAGTCTTTTCTCAACAGCAGAACTTCGACTCTCTTCTATTCTACGAGAATGCTCTGCAGTAATTTATGAATTTTCAGAATATGAATTTCTAATACAGGGGTCACGTCACCCTATCATATTATACACAGACCACAAGCCAATACACCTTGTTTTTACATAAAGAAATAAAACCAACCACAAAGTTTATAAAATTCAATTTCTTTTGACGAAATTTCCAAATTTAAACATTGTTCTCACTTTCGGATTTATTAGGTTGCTCATTAACGTCAACAATACAAGTCGAATACCGCTAGAATTACAAGAAACACATAAATTCTTCATGACACATAGTCAACAAACTCCACCAATAGGGTGTCTCTACGCCGTATGAAAAAGACACGCTTACAAAATAATTAGCCAGTCCAAAAGAAAATTGCCAAACTTTCCTTTATATCTCCGAATAAATGACAATTATTTCAAATTAAACTTGAAATTAATGTTTATGTTCTTTTTTCTTATACTGAATACTTAACAAAAGCACAACCGCTAGAACATATTGAAAAATTGACGGATGAAAGAATCTCAACAAAAACAAATTCACACAGAAGTATACCCAATAGTACAACATACAGATGCTGCACTAAACATAAATGAAACAAAACCAATTAAGGCTCGCTCGCAAAATGCCGATTATGCAGAAATAATAAATTGCTTAAAATTCTCACTCCCAGCAATGGAAGATTTTATACCCAAGTTTCCACAAACTCATAACTATTTCTACAAAAAAAGAGCAGAGATACTTGAAATATCCTTATGCAAAGCGCAAGATACAGTCCTAAGACAATTCCTTCTTTGGAAGCGAGATGACTTCTGTTACTCCTATTCTAACAATAAGAGCGAACAAGGGACTCCTACTTAATTATCGCTTTTTTGCAGGATTTAAGATTGAACGAATCAAACCAATTACTATAATACAACCAGGAAACAGAACCACACATAATCTGTCTACCGATTTCTCTAATTCTATCAATATTTCATACAGCTCACACACAAGATCTTTCAGGTCACCCTGGTCGTGAAAAATCTCACGCCTCAATTACAGGAGAAAATTTTTTTCCTAATATTGGAACACGGATAGATTGCTTGCATTGCCAGAAAAGCAAGTCCATGCCAGACTTCTTATTGGCCCCTTTACATTTTAACTATTCTTAGAAGTTTCAGCATACATTATTTACCGAACCTCAATCGATACAAAAGTACCAGTTACCCCATTTTCAGATAAAAATTCATAAATCTAAGTTATTGTAGACGCATTTTCACACTATGTAATTCTTCACCCTTCTTCACGAAGCGATGCAGTAACCGCACTTAACGCCTTTTTTGACCACTGGATTGTTAATTTCAGAATTTCAGATATCTTAGCCACAATATTAGTTACAGATAATTGATATATTAACAGCGAATTCCAACATTTATTCCGAACAATTTGAGCTAAGTACACCTTATGCGCCATGGTCAAAGGACCTTGTAGAAAATAGCAACAGACAGTCAAAAACATTTCTTCGCACTAATTTAGATAGTTCTCTTTATATATAGTTCTATATTCTCAACTTGTTGTCTTCTTATATAGTCACAAAAAGTAAAGGTTTTATCCTATTCTTTTAACTCGCAAAATTGAACCAATATGGGCCTTTCCCCATATGAAAGTGTTTTTGTCATTAAACCGAAGAAACCGATAATGTTTAGCTTATCATCCACAACAGATAATATTGGAAATTTAAACATATACAACAATCTCCGTGTAATTTTCTTCTGAAACATATTCATACGGACCACCATGATCATCATCCACAGATCAGAAGGATACAGAAAAGAAATTTCGCACATTGGTTCGTTTTTAGAGAAAAGACACAGTAAGATGTCTGTATTGTAGCACACAATTATTTAAATTAAAATAACACCTCGGATCATTAGTAAACCGCCGTTTTGGTACAGCTCAACTACACCAAATTAACTCTTATTTATTAATTGCCAACAAAGCCCCACAAGTAGGCGTATTGACAATAATCCAATCAAAAAAATCGGTCCATGCAATGTAATGGATGCTCCTACTATAGTAACATATAAGCTAGTGGACTTTTCAGGCAATCAAATAGTTCGTCATCGAAGTATTATAGTTCCATATAACCCAAATATTGTTTTGTTCAAGAACAAATTGTGAAATATTTCTCCGATAACTCTCTTTTAGGACTTCATGCACGCAAAGCGACTATGAACGAGTCAAAATCTATCTTCTTTAATCTAGACAGCCCAAGTGTACCATCAGACACAAATCAGCCTTCCCCCAACCCTCATATAAGCAGCGTAGACTATCCCGTACTGAGTCTGAAAACTACAGTACCAGAAATATCTTTCAAAAATAGCCGACAAAAAGACTACAGAGTCTCCACACCACAGACAAAAATTTCGGTTTCACGAAAGACAAACTACTAATGTACATATAAACCAATTTATATGGATTTCATCTTTCATCTCTCGCTTTACTTAGGCGAATCCAATTGAGCATAACACACAAAATACCCCATAAATGGAACCTACACAAAATATAAAAGTACATTGCTCAAAAATGCGTGGGAAAATTCTGATAGATCCTTCACCCCTCTGCCCCTTAATGCAGTTTCTTATACAGGGGAACTTTTACAAAGTAATTACCCCACGATATCTCCTCTCTAGAACTGCCTTTTCACCTGTTAGCGTAACCACCTTACCATCAAGAAATGGAAAAGATTGGAAATCAAGACATTCACCACGACTACAAAAAAGAGTAAATTACTCAAAAATTAAGTTAACAACAACCCAGAGATCGATACGGAAAAAAATCCTAACCTAAATAACTTAACGAGATCTCTCTCGGTAACTTTTTTCTTCCCGAGAATTAACCGCAATCAAATCGAACAGTATCGTCTAAAATCACTTCACAGTCTTCTTCGCTTGCAACTCAGTTGTATCCCTCTTTCAAAAAACTTCTCTTGTCTTCTTTTGTCTGCAACTTGTTCTCTCAACTTTCTCTCTTTCTATTTCAAATTTCGTTTCTTCGTAAAAATTGCGATCTCCAAAAAACCTAACAACACTAATTTACACTTTCAGAATTCACAAAGAACTGTCTCACTGAACAGTTCTTATTCTACAGAAAGCTCCTCCCACTTCATTTTGATCTGATCAACTTGTTCATAGCAGAAATCATCAAATTCAGTATACAACCTCTCCTCTACTTCAGAAACAACTTTCAGTTCACTACACTGAAAGTTCTACATTGCAAATGATCCCACAGGCATGCAAATTACCTCTCAGCAGAGACTTGAAGTTTTTATTTCGCAGAACCCCTTACGCCGACAGTTTAAGGTACATACAAAGTTTCAAGACTAAACATATAAGATTCCACGATATTTTTATTATCTTGACCACATTCTCTACTCACACACTTGTTGCGAAAAGTTCTCTATATAAGAGATTTTAACAACGATCAACTGCTCTTTTCTATTTACCAATCTTCCCACATCAAAAAACACCAAAAATCTCTGTATTACTTTATACTGCTACAGTATATACAATAAATTTGGATGCTCTCCCAGCTTCCTATGATATTAAATTCTTTTAGGAACTCTCAAAATTGGATGCGCAACAACATAAATTCTCAAGCCAGAACTGAAAAACCGCTTTTTGTTTTCTCTTTTGATAGAAGAGACTATACAGTAGAAGAACTACTAAACGTTTTCTACTAACCAAAATCCCCTTCGCAGCAATCAGAGTTAGTATACTTCATCTGAATTTTCTAGTAATCTTAATCCCATCATTCAGTCACTATAAAGTTTTTTATTGTGATAATTTTCCTACTCTGGGACAACAATTAACTTCACAATTGCGTTCCTCAAGTTATAACTCAACACAAACCCCAGTGCTCCCACGTTTTTAGAACCACCAAGCTGTTCAAATAGTGACGCCAATAAACAATCCAACCCCAAAAAGTCACCATTTAAGTTCTTTAATAAAAAAGTCACCAGCACTAAAAACCGATGAACACCCTCACTTGGTCATTACTTCTAACAAATCTACAGATAGACTTTGTCCTGCTCACCCTATCCACATATTGGAGTCAAACATAATTACACCAAGCGCAAACACAATAACAACGATTAAGTACACAGGCCTTACTACCATAATCAGTCTTTATTGCAAACACAGTTTTGTAACAAACAACACTCATACCTGCTCCACCACGAGCACCACAGCCAGAAGTTTTGAATCATTCTAACACGCCACACTTCTCAACTCAGCCAATTAATTTTTAAGCACTAGCCAAACTCAAAGCTCAGAACTCCCTCAACCAACAACAATGCATCCAATGTAAGCGAGCCTCAAAACATTAGTCTAAATTCAGAAAGCTCAAATTCAGAGCCCCTGAGCTCTCAATTTTCTTCATCAACCCTTTCATAAATTACAAGTAACCCATTTAATCCACCACAAGGTCCAGTGACTAACATTGATCGATTACTCTCACAAGCTCATTGGAATCACTCATTTATTATAGTAAATTCGTCACAATCATTTCAAAGCTCTTTACCACTCAGTTTTCACGGTGCGCCACCAATAATAACGCTAAGTTCAAATTCTCCAACCCCTGATCCAGATCAACATTCTCGGCATTGTATTGGAGAACAACTAGATACCACAAGAACCGATCCTACTTTATATCTAAAATTCCGACAAAAGTGTATCACTTGGGTAAATGTTTACTGCTTTCTGTCGCAATTGATGTATATTTTTTATGGAGCAAGACTTAGTGTGCTCCTCTAAAACTGTTAATGAGAATTTTGACGAGAAACTGTTTTGAAAAGATAGAGACCTTTTTAAAGAACACCTTGCAGTATTTACTTGACGAAAAATACTATTTAGAGTTTTTCCACGATTTTTTAACCTTTTCGTATAATTTTGCGACACAAAAAATCTCAGCCATACGAGAAAGAAAAAAAGAAAGGGCCTACTTTTAACCAAAACTTGGATGAACGACGAAAAACAGGATTGATTATGGTTTCCAATTTTTGGATCAGTTATATCAATAAAATATTTTTGTTGTTGTTGTTGAATTGTCCAGAAAAATGGAACGAGAACCCTGTTTGAAAGACAACTTCCAAAACTTTTTTCCGCTTTTATGATCTTTTACTCGTTCTCTTTTTTTATTCAGCCTAATTCTGTAGTTTGTTCTTCTAAGTCACGCCTCTGGAAAAAATCTTATCGTGTTGACCATTTTCTGTGTGCCCAGTGTTGCGTCTGAACGAACAGTTTTCTAATTTGAATTACTTGATGAATTTTCACTACTCCTGTTACTTACGAGTGTATTCGAATTCCATGAATAATATTTTTCGAAATATGTATATACTGGTTGATTTCGACAGTTTGAGCTGAAATGAATTGGTTGACAATTTGTTTAAACTATGCTTTGTTTCATCCTGAATGTATGTCATCATTCAGTTGTTTGACGATGGTTTGTTCTACCAGGCCAGTGGTCTCGTAATGAGGAAAACTCCTTTTCAAAGTTTTCACTATACAGTAACTTTTCATTTGGAATAAAATAAGGCACTAACCTAGATCTGCAATTATATTTCTTGGGGTGCCGTTAGATTTTTCGTACTTCTCTTAAAATTTTGTTGCTCCATCTGATTTCTGGTTAAAGTTAACTGTCTTTCGTACTTGATGAGGAAAATATTTTACTAATTCGAATACGTTCTAGCATTCTGTCGGTTATTTTTTACATCTCAAGACATGTAATATTGAAACTTGAGTTCTCTCAGTGATCTTCATTTTTGTTCTCTCATGTTCCAACCTAGAGACAGATTAATTTGTATCACAAAATCACTTCCACCTATTCTAAGATACTGTTGCAATTTATAGTTTGTGTTGTGTCATCCAGTTTTTTTTTCAATAATTATGGGTTCCTTGAAAACTCTTTTTTTAAACTTTTTTGTTTATAAAAATTTTTCTGTTTATTTTTTGGATAGATTTTGAATAGAGAGTTAAATTTCAGGTTTATGGACTTCATGGGAACATAGAAGTTACTCCGAAAAGCCAATGGGAAGCTTACATTATGTTGTTGAAAAAAGTAATATGCAAAATTCAATAAACCGCTCAGCATCGTCGTTAAAACTGTCAGTTAATGTTGATAATGAGTAATGACAGCATTCGAGACGCAGGGGAGAAAACAAACTCTTGTATATTATACTGCATAAGTTTCAGATAAAAATTATCGGCTGTCTTTGATTGAATTACTTCGATGTAGAGATTTATAAGAGACCTATCAACAAATTCAGAATAAAGGTACGTTAAGTAAGCATAAGGTCAACACAAAAGTGAACTTGATGAATTAATCTAGTTTATATTTCAAGAGGTGCGACCTACTCTATAAGTTCAAGTGATTCGCATCATGATCAGTGATATGCCGCGTACCACATTTCTTCCTATTTGAATATAAAAAACTGTAATGTTCCTTTATTGTTTCGATAATACGCCAAAATTAATCAAGTCGGATACTAGGCAGAAGGGGGATAAGCTTTAGAGCTTTTGTTGATCGCAAATTTTTTGTTCTTTCCCTGTCGTTTACGATTTCTTTCCTGTCAATTTGCATCCTTTGGACGCGCTATATCATGGCTGTTCAAAGAATCACTTGAGCTGTTCTGCCCCTGCTTGATTTACGTGTGTGTGTGTGTGTGTGTGCTAGTACTGGTCTCCATGGCATTGGGGGGTCTTAGGATACACTCTCAACATTCGCTTGCTGTGAATCGTTTGTATATTTTGTTCTAATGTCCCTTGCGGGGTGTTCGGGTTTATGACCTCCGCAGGCTGTAGATCGCAAGAAATTGTCATAAACAGATACTGCGAGTAAGTTAGATAATTAAGGTTAACTTAGACACGCTAATTAGGTGTTTGAAATAAGCGTTTTTTCTAAAATGATAGTTGAGTGATATATCTCAAACAAACGAAATGATGAACAAAAGCATATTGAGCTGTCGATCTATATCGTTTGCTTAGCAAAGTTGTGTTTGTGCATAAGGCCAAAGTCGAAATGAGTGTTTTAAATTTAGAAGAAAACTGGAGCGAACATTTGACGTGAACCAGATACTTTTAAAAGATTTGGAATTTCAATTGAAATGAATAAAAAGGCGATTTCGAATTTGCAAAATAATGGGCAACCCCAAACTTGGTACCTCTTAACTCTTTAAGATATATTCATCATTGCACTCTGAAAATTTGTGGGCATGTTCCCCTAATGATTTTCCATATATAATAGGGATGCGCGGCAAGTTACAATTTTTCGAACTGAGTTATTAGCACCGGAAGTGGCGTTATTCGACATCTTAATTAAAAATCTTATAGTTTAAGGATATACGGTATAAACCAGTCTTACTAGCATGTATTTGTGCAGAATTTTATTGGGTGATCTTGGGAATGGTTTAGAAAGTTGTGAGAGAAATTTATTTGTTTTTTTGAAACAAGAAAAGTCATTTTATCAGTTTTTCGAAATACCGTGGATACATAACTTTTCCGACCCCCCCCCCCTATGATGGGAAGGAGTTATTGGTTGATAACCTCATTGATGGGAGGAACCGCCAATGGTCCTCTATTGCGGGTATAATTTTCAGGCCAATCAGACCACTCAGCCTCCTGTTATTAACACCGGAATTAGTGTTTTTTGAAGATTTTTGGGTATTTTAATGTGAAATATGACTGTTTGAGTCAAAATTAATGGGATTAATCAGTCGTAATGTCAGGCACGTATGAATTAAGGTTTCGCATGATCTTAGAAAGTGTTTAAGAAGTAAAATGACAATTTTTGAGAACATAGTAATTAACACAGGAAGGTAGTTAGCACCTAAATTGAAATAGTATTTTTTGGAAAACTTGAAGTCCGATTGACCTGACATTTAGGGGATAGACCAATTTGGAGTCGATGAGTCCGACTTTATTGTCAGATTTGACCCCAGATCATTCCCCACGAAACTAACCCACGCCGGTACTGCGGGATAACCCGAGTGCCGAAAATTGGAAATTGGCCCCTTTTGAGCGGCCGAATGAGTTTGATATGGAAAAAATATGATGAACCAGGATAGTCAGTGACAAAATATACCCATGCCGGTCACTTTTCCCGAATTCGGATATTAGTCAATACAACTCCTTAAAAATTTTCAAATTGCAATCGACTCGCAACTGCAGGCATTGATGATACTTGGCAGGCAGGTTGGTGGCACTCTAAATTTACTAAAAAAATTACCCGAAGTTGTTCTGGCTACCACTTCGCGAGTTTTTAACTTTGGAATTTTGGGGTAATCCGGGAGGTCGATGAAAAATGTGCGCGGTAATTGCTTGGGAGTTCTATTGGGAGTTAGGCCATTAAATTTAGTGGGTAGGTGCAACTATAAAAGTACTGTCTACGACAATAATTTTATTCAGACTTTTAGGAAAATAGGTCTCATCGGCATGTGTATTTGGATGTGGAATTGAGTTTAATTATTCATTCAACACATGATTTTTGACAGGTTTTGATTGCAGCTAGTTAATTTGATAGCGGAAAAAGAAGAATAAGACCCTTTCAGAGAAACTATTAAAGTTTACTAAGCGAAAAAGGATTGACATGTCAAGTGCACTATGCGATAAAGAGAAGTGGCTTTGCTACATAAGAGTACAAAAGTTGTTTTCTTAAGATGAGGAGATAATTTGATTTTCATTTCTTTGCAAAGCAAACAAAGACCTCCTACAGAATGTAACAGATTTCAAGTGTACGATGCAATGTTTACTTAAGAGATTAAGGTTTGTTTGCATAAGATAAGAGCGTATTGGTTGAGTAAAAATTGAATGCCACAGAGAAATTTTGGCAGACTGTGGAGAGTTTTGAAAAATTTCTGAAGTTTGGACAGAGAAAATGTTTTCGCACAAGCGAGAGGAAGTAGTTGGTTTAGTGGGACTAAACTCTAAAGATAGTGCAAAAAGCAAGGAAGAGATGAGAGTGAGACTGAACTCTGGAATTTTGTAATTGCAATACCAATTGGGGTACTTTTTTGATTTAGTTCAAATGGAAAGTGAACCGTGGATTTTGTTTTTCTTACTATTTTAATTACTATTATAATTGTCTTAAGTTTGTCCTTTCCATTGATTTGCAAGTCTTACATTTTTCTTACATTTGTTATCCATATAACTAGAATAGACATTACGAGTCCCATTGTGCATTAAATTATTTCAAGGCAATCTATTAAGCAACAGCATACAACAGTGGATGAGGGGAAATATCAGAGTAACAAAGTAACGCATGCTTCACCAATTCGAAACCTTTGGTTTATTTTAATAGATCGATCCTCTGTTGAGTCTAGCAAAAATTCAAATGACAAAACTGGCGCTCCTGGGTGGGTTTCTTTTCTTAGCTACTTTTTACTGTGACACAATTTTGAATTAGTTGGAGAGCGTGCTATATTTTTTTTAATCAGAGAAACTGCTGAAAGCACACTGAAAATTGACTTACCAATTGTTTCATTATGTTTGGTTATCACTTAGTGAAAGGTTTTCTTTCATCGGGCTAGGAAGTTTGGGAAGACTGGCGTGAATATTCTTTGAGCACTGGTATGAAGCTTGGATGGACGGACCAAGAGATGATGAAGTGGTTGACTACAACCTCTACAACAGTAAGTGATTTAATAGGAAGTTATTGGTGGTCGACTCCAGGGAAGCAGGCTTGGACTCTGACAGAGACCCTGTATCAATTTGATATACAATTGTCTGATCATCCAATTTTTTAATGAGCAAAACTGCAATTTGTTTGTTAAATGGAAAGCGGGAAGTAGGGCGGACTTCATTGAAATCAGTGATACTAAGGATCAGAAAAGGCGACAGCAGTGTTCTCAAAGGCAGGTGATTGATACAAGTAGCGTTGACACTTCTTAAATGGATAAATTTCGGCAACCGGGCAAACGTTCTGACGGGTTTGGCATTAGGTTTAGCTGTGGTGTATCAAGAAAAGGAGTTTTTAGTAAAGATCTGTTAGAGAAGTTGAAAAAACGAGAATTGCTCAGAGTGGAAGTAGAATAAGAATTTCTTTTTACGGAGTTTACGGAGGAAGTTTGTGGTCAAAAGAATTAGGAAATTTATAGAGAAGCGCTAAACAAATATGAAAACAGTGGATTCATAAAAGTTCCGACACAAGAAAAATTCATTGAGCGGAGTTTTGAGTCTTGTGGACAAGATGAGCATCATGCTATGGAAAAGAACTATGTACTGTCACCAGAGTCTGAGGAGCTAAGCGATGAACATTCGGATAATGACTATTTGTCTGAAGATATTCCGGATACAGATTTTTTGGATATAGAGGAACTTGATGTCAACGATGCGAGAAGCGAGAAAAATTTAGCCGCAAGTTTGAACTCAGTAGCATGCGACAATATAACTACAATAGCGAGCAGTTTTGGCGGTGGTCAAAGCTAGCAGAAACAATATATTGGGAGCCTGGGGCTTGATGGACCTAAAGACGGGAGGTTTGAACCAAAAGTTCTGCAATGCTACACACGTGGCTGATGAGACACAAATGTGTTCCACTCAGTGCACTGTGGACACTTTGAAAATTGGGACACGTTCAGGAGGAATTGATTGGTAGTTGGTATTTGAAACACAGAAGGTTCAAAACAACAAGGCAGCGGGTGACCGAAGTAATTTTGCACAGTTGGGAAAGGAGCTGGAGGAATGGGCGCAATCGCAATTGAATTAAAGTCAGCTTAATGATAGTGTTTTGGTCAAATCAACGGATGAGCATCAACGGAATGTCTGGAATTGAGAGAACAGGGAATTCAGGACAAAAGGTGATTGCTACAGTGTGGCACATTTGGGTTCATCATGATAAATAGCCTAGGAGGGAGGACTCTAGCGGGTCTTCGATGGAAATTGAGCAGTAAGTGGAGAGAAGGATTGCATCGCGTTTTCCAGAGATTGCAACGCTGTTGCTGGGGAACCGGTCGTTGATCCAGAAAGAGAGGTGAGACGTTTTAAAGCATCAAAGCAGCAGTCATGGAAGGATTACAGGAGAAATGGCAGCTACAGTGGAAGAAGCGGTAAACATCCATTCAAGCATCAGAGGAAAAAGGTTTTCATATACAGGTGCACGAGTGTATGATGAGAGGGACGTTGAAAGTTAAGTTATTCCAGCCTTTTCCACCCAAATTTTTCGTCTATTGCTTTAATTGGCTTTATTAGGACAGGTTGATCAAGCAGAATAACCGTAGCAATTTTTTTTTTCGAAAAATGGTTTAGGGAAACATGGGTATAACTACGTGTGTATGTTTAGCTTTGGTGTTTAATAAAAATTGGTTTTTCCCTTTATGGATGGTGAGGTTCGCGAGAAGTTCTATGATCGCAGCAATAGAGTTTGATCAAAAATCTTATTCTTTGGCTGGTTCTGATTATGTATAAAAATACGATTATTTTTTGTGGTATAAATATTTTCAGACAATCTTTGGTGTAGTTAGTTTATATTAACCCGGGTCTAAATCTAAGTGGTTCACTTCACTGGTCAACCATTAAAAAAGTACGTAGAAGTTAGTTAATCTGGTCACACAATGACGGCATGCAATTATTCGGGAGAATAATTTTCTAGGATGGAGGAGTGTAGATCGCAGAAAATTGTCACGAACAGATACTGCGGGTAAGTTAGATAACTTAGGTAAACTTAGACAAGATAATTAGGTGCTTGAAATAGGCTTTGTTGCTTAAAAGGTTATTGTTAGGCGCCAGAGAGAGGAGTTGAGTGATATATCTTAAACAAACAAAATGATGAACAAAATCATATTGAGCTGTCGATATATATCGTTTGCTTAGCAAACATCAAATTGTGCATCACGCCAAAATCGAAATGAGATCTTTATGTTAAGACAAAAACTGGAGCGAACTTTTGAAGTGAACTAAGTACTTTGAAAAGATTTGGAATTTCAATTTGAAGTGAAGAAAAGTGCGATTTCTAATTTGCAAAAAAATGGGCAACCCCAAACCTGGTACCTCTCAACTTTTTAAATTATATTAATCATTGCACTCTGAAAAAATATGTTCCCCTAATAATTGTCCACATATAAGGAATATATAATAGGGATGCGCGGTCAGTTACGCTTTTTCGATCTGAGTTATTAGCAAGTGACGTTATCCGAAGGTTTTTTGATATCTTGAGTAAAGTTTTTATAGTTTATGGATGAGATAACGGTATAAACCAGTCGTACTAGCAAATACTTGTGCAGTAATGTATTGGGTGATCATGGGAATGGTTTAGAAAGTTTTGGGAGAAATTTATTTTCTTTTTGAAACAAAAAATGCATTTTAACAGTGTTTTGAAATACCAAGGGTACAAAACTTGTCCGCCCCCCTAGGATGGGAAGGAGTTATTGGCTGATAACTAATCATTGATAGAAGGAGCCACCAGGAGTCCTGTATTGCAGGTATAAATTTCAGGCCAATCTGACCTCCAAACCTCCTGTTACTAACACCGGAATTAGTGTTTTTTGAAGGTTTTTTGGTATCTTAATGTGAAATATGACTGTTTGAGTCAGAAATAATGGGATTAATCAGACGTAATGTCATGCACGTATGAATTAGGGTTTTGCATGATCTTAGAAAGTGTTTAAGAAGCAAAATGACAATTTTTGAGAACATAGGAAATTAACACAGGAAGGTAGTTAGCACCTAATTTGAAATAGTATTTTTCAAAAAGTTGAAATCGGATTGACCTGAAATTTGGGGGATAGACTAATTTGGGTAAGAGGAATCCAATTGTAATGTCAGATTTGACCCCAGATCAAGTCCCAAGGAATTCACTTAGTGAAAGGTTTTCTTTCATCGCGCTAGGAAGTTTGGGAAGACTGGCGTGAATATTCTTTGAGCACTGGTATGAAGCTTGGATGGACGGACAAAGAGATGGTGAAGTGGTTGACTACAACCACTACAACAGTAAGTGATTTAATAGGAAGTTTTTGGTGGTCGACTCCAGGGAAGCAGGCTTGGACTCTGACAGAGACCCTGTATCAATTTGACATACAATTGTCTGATCATCCAATTTTTTTATGAGCAAAACTGCAATTTGTTTGTTAAATGGAAAGCGGGAAGTAGGGCGGACTTCATTGAAATCAGTGATACTAAGGATCAGAAAAGGCGACAGCATTGTTCTCAAAGGCAGGTGATTGATACAAGTAACGTTGACACTTCTTAAATGGATAAATTTCGGCAACCGGGCAAACGTTCTGAAGGGTTTGGCATTGGGTTTAGCTGTGGTGTATCAAGAAAAGGAGTTTTTAGTAAAGATCTGTTGGAGAAGTTGAACAAACGAGAATTGCTCAGAGTGGAAGTAGAATAAGAATTTCTTTTTACGGAGTTTACGGAGGAAGTTTGTGGTCAAAGAATTAGGAAATTTATAGAGAAGCGCTAAACAAATATGAAAACAGTGGATTCATAAAAGTTCCGACAGAAGAAAAATTCATTGAGCGGAGTGTTGAGTCTTGTGGACAAGATGAGCGTCATGCTATGGAAAAGGACTATGTACTGTCACTAGAGTCTGAGGAGTTAACCGATGTACATTCGGATAATGACTATTCGTCTGAAGATATTTCGGATACAGATTTTTTGGATATAGAGGAACTTGATGTCAACGATGCGAGAAGCGAGAAAAGTTTAGCCGCAAGTTTGAACTCAGTAGCATGCGACAATATAACTGCAATAGCAAGCAGTTTTGGCGGTGGTCAACGCTAGCAGAAACGATATATTGGGAGCCTGGGGCTTGATGGACCTAAAGACGGGAGGTTTGAACCAAAAGTTCTGCAATGCTACACACGTGGCTGATGAGACACAAATGTGTTCCACTCAGTGCACTGTGGACACTTTGAAAATTGGGACAAGTTCAGGAGGAATTGATTGGTAGTTGGTATTTGAAACACAGAAGGTTCAAAACAACAAGGCAGCGGGTGACCGAAGTAATTTTGCACAGTTGGGAAAGGAGCTGGAGGAATGGGCGCAATCGCAATTGAATTAAAGTCAGCTTAATGATAGTGTTTTGGTCAAATCAACGGATGAGCATCAACGGAATGTCTGGAATTGAAAGAACAGGGAATTCAGGTCAAAAGGTGATTGCTACAGTGTGGCACATTTGGGTTCATGATGATAAATAGCCTAGGAGGGAGGACTCTAGCGGGTTTTCGATGGAAATTGAGCAGTAAGTGGAGAGAAGGATTGCATCGCGTTTTCCAGGGATTGCAACGCTGTTGCTGGGGAACCGGTCGTTGAGCCAGAAAGAGAGGTGAGACGTTTAAAGCATCAAAACAGCAGTCAAGGAAGGATTACAGGAGAAATGGCAGCTACAGTGGAAGAAGCGGTGAACATCCATTTAAGCATCAGAGGAAAAAGGTTTTCATATACAGGTGCACGAGTGTATGATGAGAGGGACGTTGAAAGTTAAGTTATTCTAGCCTTTTCCACCCAAATTTTTCCTACATTGCTTTAATTGGGTTTATTAGGACAAGTTGATCAAGCAGAATAACCGTAGCAATTTTTTTTTCGAAAAATGGTTTAGGGAAACATGGGTATAACTACGTGTGTATGTTTAGCTTTGGTATTTAAAAAAAATGGTTTTTCCTTTATGGATGGTGAGGTTCGCGAGAAGTTCTATGATCACAGCAATAGAGTTTGATCAAAAATCTTATTCTTTGGCTGGTTCTGATGATGTATAAAAATACGATTATTTTTTGTGGTATAATTATTTTTAGTCAATCTTTGGTGTAGTTAGTTTATATTAACCCGGATCTAAATCTAAGTGGTTCACTTCACTGGTCGACTATTAAAAATGTACGTAGAAGTAAGTTAATCTGGTCACACAATAACGGCGTGCAATTATTCGGGAGAATAATTTTCTAGGATGGAGGAGTGTAGGTCGCAAAAAATTGTCACGAACAGATACTGCGGGTAAGTTAGATAACTTGGGTAAACTTAGACAAGATAATTAGGTGCTTGAAATAGGCGTTCTTGCTTAAAAGGTTATTGTTAGGCGCCAGAGAGAGGAGTTGAGTGATATATCTTAAACAAACAAAATGATGAACAAAATCATATTGAGCTGTCGATATATATCGTTTGCTTAGCAAACTTCAAATTGTGCATCACGCCAAAATCGAAATGAGATCTTTATATTGAGACAAAAACTGGAGCGAACTTTTGAAGTGAACTAGCTACTTTGAAAAGATTTGGAATTTCAATTTGAAGTGAAGAAAAGTGAGATTTCTAATTTGCAAAAAAATGGGCAACCCCAAACCTGGTACCTCTCAATTTTTTAAATTATTTTAATCATTGCACTCTGAAAACATATGGGCATGTTCCCCTAATAATTGTCCACATATAAGGAATATATAATAGGGATGCGCGGTCAGTTACGCTTTTTCGATCTGAGTTATTAGCAATTGACGTTATCCGAAGGTTTTTTGATATCTTGAGTAAAGTTTTTATAGTTTATGGATGAGATAACGGTATAAACCGGTCGTACTAGCAAATACTTGTGCAGTAATGTATTGGGTGATCATGGGAATGGTTTAGAAAGTTGTGGGAGAAATTTATTTTCTTTTTGAAACAAAAATATGCATTTTAACAGTTTTTCGAAATACCAAGGGTACAAAACTTGTCCGCCCCCCTAGGATGGGAAGGAGTTATTGGCTGATAACTAATCATTGATAGAAGGAGCCACCAGGAGTCCTCTATTGCAGGTATAAATTTCAGGCCAATCTGACCTCCAAACCTCCTGTTATTAACACCGGAATTAGTGTTTTTTGAAGGTTTTTTGGTATCTTAATGTGAAATATGACTGTTTGAGTCAGAAATAATGGGATTAATCAGACGTAATGTCATGCACGTATGAATTAGGGTTTTGCATGATCTTAGAAAGTGTTTAAGAAGCAAAATGACAATTTTTGAGAACATAGGAAATTACTCAGGAAGGTAGTTAGCACCTAATTTGAAATAGTATTTTTCAAAAAGTTGAAATCGGATTGACCTGAAGTTTGGGGGATAGACTAATTTGAGTAAGAGGAATAATTGTAATGTCAGATTTGACCCCAGATCAAGTCCCAAGGAACTAGCGCACGCCGGTTTTGCGGGTTAACCCGAGTGCCGAAAACCGGAACTTGGCGTTTTTGAGCGCCAAATGAATTTGATATGGTAAAAATATGATAGCCCAGGATAGTCAGTGACAACATATACCCATGCCGGTCACTTTTCCCGAATTTGGATTATAGTCAATACAACTCCTTAAAAATTTTTAAATTGCAATCGACTCGCAACTGCAGGCATTGATGACACTTGGCAGGCAGGTTGGTGAAACTCTAAGTTTACTAAAAAATTTACCCGAAGACGTTCTGGCCACCAATTCGGGAGTTATTAAGTTTGGAATTTTGGGGTCATCCGGGAGATCGATAAAAAATGTGCGCGCTAATTGCTCGTATTCTATTATGAATTAAGCCATGAATTTTTGTGGGTAGGTGCAACAATGAAAGTAAAGCCCGTGACAATAATTAGTTTTATCAATCCGACCCCTCAATTTCGACGGGCAACCTTCGGATGATCCCTAGATTTCAAATTTTCAGGTGTTTTAGAAAAATGGTCTCATCGGCATGTATAATCTCAGGGAATTGCATGAAAAGGTTTCAAAATTGGAAATTACAATTGGTCTTTGGTTTAGGTTGAGTTTAGTTATTTATTCGACGCATTATTTTTGACAGGTAGTGATTGCAGCTAGTTAATTTGATAGCGGAAATAGAGGAATAAGATCTTTTCAGAGCGCAAATGTGCGATCAATGTCAAGCGCAAATATGCGATTAACCGAAGTGGGTTTGTTTACATAAGAGTACAAAGGTTGTTTACTTAATATAAGGATAAGGCTGAAAAATGGTTGGTAGCAGTTGAATGACAAAGCATAATTTGATATTGATTTGTTTACATAGCAAACAAAGCCCTCCTACAGAATGTTACAGATTTCAAGTGTAAGTTGCAATGTTTATTTAAGAGATTAAGGTTTGATTGCTTAAGATAAGAGCGTATTGGTTGAGTTTAAATTGAAGTGACACAGAGAAATTTTGGCAGACTGTGGAGAATGCTGGAAAATTTCAGAAGTTTGGACACAAAAGAGGTTTTTGCACAAGCGAGAAAAAGTAGTTGTTTTAGTGGGACTAAACTTTAAAGATAGTGCAAAAAGCAAGGAAGAGATGAGAGTGGGACTGAATTCTGGAAGTTTGTAATTGTAATACCAGTTGGGATACTGTGAGCGTTTTTGATTTAGTTCAATTGGGAAGTGAATCGTGGATATTGTTTTCATACATTTGTTATCCATATAACTAGAATAGACATTACGAGCCCCATTGTGAATTAACTTATTTCAAGGCAATCAAATTTGCAAAAGCATACAAGAGTGGAAGAGGGGAAATATCAGAGTAACAAAGAAGCGCTTGCCTCACCAATTCAAAACCTTTGGTTTATTTTATTTGATCGATCTTCTGGGCGACAGTTGAGCTCACTGTTGAGCCTAGCAGAAATTCAGAAGACGACACTGGCATCTGCTTAAGCGAAGACGCCAACGCCTCTGTGCACTTTTCTGATCTGCTGTGTTCTTTGTAATCGTTGTTTCTCATAATGCGTGAATTCTATGCTCTGTTCTGTTTGTTGTGATCGTTATATTTGGATCCTGTTCGATGACGATTGGGCATGTTTTCATGTTTATACCTAATGCTGTGTCTTGTGCCTCTATGTGGTCTATTAGCTTCGGCTTCGTGAGCGGTATTCGTTCCAGCTTGCTTGCTTCCAGTGCGTCCGGGTGTTTTCCTTACGCCAATAGCTTTTGGTAAAGTCGTTTGCCCTGCTTGCAATGTTATTGTTAGTATTTACGGCAAGCATTATTTTTTATTGATGGTATATATTTTAAATTGATTATGCAACTGAGTTTTGCTATCGGTCTTTCCGAATAGCGATGAGGAGACCAGTGGTGTCTTGTACACTGGATCCGAATCATCAATCAATTCCTCAGAATTCTCCTTTAGTTCTCATATTTTAAGTCTACAGTTTATTCTCCTAGTCACTCCTCTGGACAAATCTTTTGGTGTTGATCAGGTTTTGCGTGCCTAGTGTTGCGTCTAAGCCAACAACGTTCCAATTTAGATTTTTCGGTGTAGTTTCACTATTCATGTTACTTATGAATCTATTCCGAATTATGTATTCCGAAATATATATTCCGAAATGTGATTTCCGGAAATGATGTTTTTCGAACTGAGTAAATAATGGTTGACTTCGACATTTTCAGCTGAACTGCATTTATTTATTTTTTCTGCTGATATTTTGTTTTAAAAGTGCTTTGCTTTCTCCTCATCGTATAGAATCACCTAATTTTTGCATGTGCCTGTTGTCTTTTGTACCCAGCCAGTGGTCTCGTTTGCGGAATAATTACAGTTCAGAGTTTTCACTATACAGTACTTTTGTTTTTAAGGAGTTAAAGCTTGAACCAAGATCTGCATTTATGTTTCTGGGAGTGCCGTCAATTCTTTTTATAGTTCTCTTGAAATTCTTCTGCTCGGTCTGATTTGTTGTCAAAATCAAATGGATTTTTTACCTAATTCTAGTTTAACTAGTTTACTAATTCCACTATTTACGTATTTTATCAGCTTTTTCTTATATCTTGAGACATATTATACTGAAACTTGAGATCGTTGAGTGCTCGTCACTTTTTTGGTCTGCATGTTGTTTTTGTTCCAACCTAACCACAGAACAATTTGTTACACTTAAACCAAATCTCTTCCTTTTTTTCTAAGATACTGTATTCAACTAAACTAAAGAGGTTTTTCCTCTTGCAATAAAAGCTTTGTTTGTGGGTTAGGCTTTTAACAGAACAAAAGTTCTGAGTTATTTTGGGTCGCTGTATTATCACAACTCCTAGAGAAGTATTTTGACCCCGTTTTTAAGAATCGAAGCCAATACTTGACAAATAATAATTAGTGCCACATGAGAGAAAAAATCGATATGTTTTTCCTGGATGTCACAACTGAAGAGCCAAGAGAAAAGAATTCAGTTCTTGAATGTGTGAAGGAGTGGGTGCGTGTTTTTGTATGTGGCAAGGCGGAGGCGCATGTTGTTGTTGTTGTGTGTGTGTGTGTGTGTGTGTGTGTGTTTGTGTGTGTGTGTGTGTGTGTTTGTGGTGTGTGTGTGTGTGTGTG
>NC_134474.1:21819658-21868860 GCF_964194025.1 Convolutriloba macropyga
ATTACATATCTTTCCGCGAGTGACGTAGTTTGCATCGGCAATCTTGAGAAATTTTTCTTCGCCCTCCAAAACGAACCGATTCAACCCAGGTCCCTTCAGCACACTGAATGTCCAATTGCTGCTATTTTCCTGGGCCTTTAGCCAGGATTTGGGCAGGGTCAAAAAAGTGTCCCAGTTCATCATCATCATCAATGTGGTCTTCAAGTTTGGGAGAGCGTGGCGAAATATTTGCGAAGAAGATACCTTTCCTGAATTGATAAAGAACGCCTGAAGTGTTGATTGAAGCTTATGTTTGGATACTATTGAAACGGTGATAGCTTTTGTTTATTTTTAAATGAGAATATCGTGTATTTTTTACGAAAAAAAAAATAAAAGCAAAAAAAAAATTTGATTGTTTTCAAACGAATTTGGTGTGAATCAAACAAAAAACATGGGATCAAAATCAAAAGAGTGTTGTTAAAGTGTAAAAATACACAATTTATCATGTAATTGGCTATTTTCTCGTGTTTTACAACCCTCCTCCCCCCCCCCCCCCCCAAAAAAAAGATGTGTTGTGTTGCACGTTTTTGTGTGTGCCCAGAGTGAACGCCAAATCTTAATCAATACTGTTTCAGTGAAAGTCTTGGATCAGTAGTGTATCAGAGCTCTGATCATGTCACTTTTTAGACCTTGCACGTCTTAAATCAAGTCTTAAGTCATGGCAAGTCTTGGCCAAGACTTGACAAGTCTTGTGCAAGTCTTGGACAAGACCTGACAAGTCTTGGGTCAAGTGTTGAGCAGAGTTTTCATTGTTGGTTTGCTTTCATTTCTTAGATAAGACGTGATCAGTACTGATTTGTCAATTCTAGACGTTTATTTCACTGGAGAAGGACTGATCAAGACTTGAGATTCGTTTGCATCATAAAGTTTTAGATTGTACCATTTTGACAAAGTGATACGCGAATGGGACCTTTTGATATCCCTGCAGAAGACAAAAAAATTTCAGTGGTTATATAAGAAAATACTAGTGGTGATCACATAGATCGTCTCTTTTGATAACTCTGCCCTATATTTCTCATCAAAAGAAGTTATGTAAAAAAACTTTATAAACTTGCGAAGATCCTTAGAGATAATTGATAACCAGTTTGCCACAGCAATTTATTGATAAGCTCCAGGGGGCAAAGATGACATACTTAAATTGGACATTTTTTGTAATAGATAGTTTAGCTAACTTCTATTTGAAAATGACAAGATTTTCTTTTCTCAGCTTACATTTTTGAGTGAGAGCAGCACAGGTTTTTTCCCCTTTGGCTCACTTCTGGATTCATTTGTTCCTTTTTATGTTAAAACAGCCGAATATTTAAATGAGTCTAACAAAGTTCCCGTTCAAATGGACAATCACTTTCAGCAATGCATAATAGTGGACACGAATAACAACGACAGGCAAGATGTTAAGACTACGGTTTTTTTTGGAACAGCCATTGGAAGTATAAAATTGTTTATTTTGAATATGAATGACTGTTGGTCTAATAATGATCTTAACCTAATTCTAAATAATTGAAAAATTTTCCTACTTAACGCATTAAACTGACACATTTCACTGAATTGTGAACCGTTACTTCAAACAAGGTGAAGAACATTAAATAAGTCAAAAAAATTAATTTCATTTAGATCCATACTTAGCTAAATTTTCCACACTTTAGGAAAGTGGCATCTATTGTAAAGTAAAAAATTTGGCCTGCAGACGTTGTGTAGTTTCTTTTGTTGAAGCCTTTGTTTAATTTTATGACAATTTGCTGTTAAGATGAGCAGTTTTTTGGCAAGCAACAAAACTATTGAATGAAATTGGAGTTTATTCAGCATGTTGGTTTTTGTTTCCGCTGATTGGTTTTTATGAAATGACACCAATTTGCTAGATTTTTTTTGTAAGCTCCAAGGGGCAAATATGACCTACATAAATTGGGTTTTCGTTCTGAATAGATAGCTCGGCTAACCTCTGTTTGAAATTGACATGATTTTGCATTTTAAGTTTAGATTTTTGAGTGAGTGCAGCGCAGGTCTTTTTTGCCCCTTGGCTCACTTCTGGGTTCTTTGGTTCCTTTATGTGTTAAAAATAGCTGAATATTCAAATGAGTCCACCAATGTTCCCATTCACGGTAGTGGACACGAATAACAACGATAAGCAAGATGTTAAGACTACGGCGACTTGGAACGGCCAATGGATATATAAGCGTAGATTTTGAATATGAATGACAGTTGATCTAACAAGGATGTTAACCTAATTCTAAAAAGTTTGAAAATTTTCCTGCTTAGCGCATAATACTAAAAAATTGCCCTGTTTTGTGAAGTGTTAGTTCAAACAAGGTGAAATACATAGAATAAACCAGCAATTATCTTGTCATTTTGAGTCATTTTGGTCTATAGTCAGCTAAAATCCCACGTTTTTTGGAAAGTGGCGTCTATAGTAACCTAAAAAGTTTGTGCTGTAGACTTTGTGATTTTTTTTGTTGAAACCTTTGTCACTTGGCTAGTTGAAAAAAGTCAGAATTTTCCCTGAGTTTTATCAATTCAATGACAAAAATCTTTTGCCTTACTACTTCCCAGAACTTCGTTTCTTTCCAAGTTACTCATCTTAGCTCCAAATTGAAATATTCTCCAATCTTGGACGGATTTCAATGTAGAGAGAATATGTTCACGCATAAAGTTACAATATATGCACGGGCACTCTTTTCGTAATGTTTTCTCTTGCCGTATTAAACCAACGAAAGAGTTTTCATCTGACGCAAAAAGCATTGCATAAAGAGTACACGTTTGCATACTATTATCCAACACGTTGTTTACAAAATTTCTGTTCAGTCACGAAACAAAACAAACGTGACTTTTTCAAATAAAAGATGCTATCAGAAATCCCAGGGCGGGTTTGCAGTTGCTCTGTAGTTCTTCTTATGTTGTATAATAAGTTATCGTAAGTTAATGGTATTGATCACTTTGAAACTATTCGTTTTGGTGTACTCTGGACATTTTGATAGAGTTGTTACATACTGACTAACGAACTATCTCACTGATTTCAGTGGTAGCTGACAAGAGATTTGTGCATGGCTGGAGTCAATTATAAAAGTTTTTATGACTGATGGTTGTTTGAAAAAAAAACATAATTTTGTTTTGAATTCATAGTGTTTCTCTTGTTATTTTTTCAATCTCGTTTATTATTATTTGAGAGTTTCAATTTTCAATTCATCTGAATCAAAAGTTCCCTTTCAGTTGGCGGCTAATCATCATTTTAAAATTAAAGCCGTTTAGTTTCGTTAAAATTTGGAGAATTTGAAAGTTTTGTCTATATCTGGTTTTTCAATTTCATTGTCGACTCATAAATTTATCTCACTAACAAGATTTCCCAGCTGCCTGATATTCAGTATTATGTGCGTGTGCTCTTTGGTTTTACTTTATTGCAAATCGTTGTTAAAATGAGCAGGTTTTGGCGAGCACAAATCTTTAGAATGAAATTGGAGTTTAATCAGCATTTTGTTTTTTGTTACCACAGATTTGTTTTTTTGAATAGATAGCAATTTGCTAGAACGATTTTTTATAAGCTCCAGGGGGACAGATGACTACTTAAATTGTGGGTTTTTTCTTATATAGATAGATTGACTAACCTCTCTTCGAAATTGACATGATTTTGATTCTCAATTCAGATTTTTGAGTGAGTGCAGCAGAGGTGTTTTTTGCCCCTTGGCTCAATTCTGGGTTCTTTGGATCATTTGTGTGTTAAAAATAGCTGAATATTAAAATGAGTCCACCAATGTTCCCGTTCACGGTAGTGGACACGAATAACAACGATAAACAAGATGTTAAGACTACGGCGACTTGGAACGGCCAATGGATATATAAGCGTAGATTTTGAATATGAATGACAGTTGATCTAACAAGGATGTTAACCTAATTCTAAAAAGTTTGAAAATTTTTCTGCTTAGCGCATAATACTAAAAAATTGCCCTGTTTTGTGAAGTGTTAGTTCAAACAAGGTGAAATACATAGAATAAAACACCAATTCTCTTGTCATTTTGAGTCATTTTGATCTATACTCAGCTAAAATCCCACGTTTTTTTGGAAAGTGGCATCTATAGTAACCTAAAAAGTTTGTCCTGTAGACTTTGTGATTTTTTTGTTGAAACTTTTGTCGCTTGGGTACTCGAAAAAAGTCAGAATTTTCCGTGAGTTTTATCAATTCAATGACAAAAATCTTTTGCCTTACTACTTCCCAGAATTTCGTTTCTTTCCAAGTTACTCATCTTAGCTCCAAATTGAAATATTCTCCAATCTTGGACGGATTTCAATGTAGAGAGAACATGTTCACGCATAAAGTTACAATATGCACGGGCACTCTTTTCGTAATGTTTTCTCTTGCCGTATTAAACCAGCGAAAGAGTTTTCATCTGACGCAAAAAGCATTGTATAAAGAGTACACGTTTGCATACTATTATCCAACACGTTGTTTACAAAATTTCTTTTCAGTCACGAAACAAAACAAACGTGACTTTTTCAAATAAAAGATGCTATCAGAAATCCCAGGGCGGGTTTGCAGTTGCTCTGTAGTTCTTCTTATGTTGTATAATAAGTTATCGTAAGTTAATGGTATTGATCACTTTGAAACTATTTGTTTTGGTGTACTCTGGACATTTGCAATTTTTCGTCATCAGAAGTTTTTTGATAGAGTTGTTACATACTGATTAACGAACTATCTCACTGATTTCAGTGGTGGCTGACAAGAGATTTGTGCATGGCTGGAGTCAATTATAAAAGTTTTTATGACTGATGGTTGTTTGAAAAAAAAAACATAATTTTGTTTTGAATTCATAGTGTTTCTCTTGTTATTTTTTCAATCTCGTTTATTATTATTTGAGAGTTTCAATTTTCAATTCATCTGAATCAAAAGTTCCCTTTCAGTTGGCGGCTAATCATCATTTTAAAATTAAAGCCGTTTAGTTTCGTTAAAATTTGGAGAATTTGAAAGTTTTGTCTATATCTGGTTTTTCAATTTCATTGTCGACTCATAAATTTATCTCACTAACAAGATTTCCCAGCTGCCTGATATTCAGTATTATGTGCGTGTGCCCTTTGGTTTTACTTTATTGCAAATCGTTGTTAAAATGAGCAGGTTTTGGCGAGCACAAATCTTTAGAATGAAATTGGAGTTTAATCAGCATTTTGTTTTTGTTACCACAGATTTGTTTTTATGAATAGATAGCAATTTGCTAGAACGATTTTTTATCAGCTCCAGGGGGACAGATGACTACTTAAATTGTGGGTTTTTTCTTATATAGATAGCTTGACTAACCTCTCTTCGAAATTGACATGATTTTGATTCTCAATTCAGATTTCTGAGTGAGTGCAGCAGAGGTGTTTTTTGCCCCTTGGCTCATTTCTGGGTTCTTTGGATCCTTTATGTGTTAAAAATAGCTGAATATTCAAATGAGTCCACCAATGTTCCCATTCACGGTAGTGGACACGAATAACAACGATAAGCAAGATGTTAAGACTACGGCGACTTGGAACGGCCAATGGATATATATGCGTAGGTTTTGAATATGAATGACAGTTGATCTAACAAGGATGTTAACCTAATTCTAAAAAGTTTGAAAATTTTCCTGCCTAGCGCATAATACTAAGAAATTGCCCTGTTTTGTGAAGTGTTAGTTCAAACAAGGTGAAATACATAGAATAAAACACCAATTCTCTTGTCATTTTGAGTCATTTTGATCTATACTCAGCTAAAATCCCACGTTTTTTTGGAAAGTGGCATCTATAGTAACCTAAAAAGTTTGTCCTGTAGACTTTGTGATTTTTTTGTTGAAACTTTTGTCGCTTGGGTACTCGAAAAAAGTCAGAATTTTCCGTGAGTTTTATCAATTCAATGACAAAAATTTTTTGCCTTACTACTTCCCAGAACTTCGTTTCTTTCCAAGTTACTCTTGGCTCACTTCTGGGTACATTTGTTCCTTTTTATGTTAAAAATAACCAAACATTTAAATGAGTCTACCAACGTTCCAGTTCAAATGGAAAATTACATTCAGCAATGCACAATAGTGGACACGAATAAGAACAACAGGCAGGATGTTATTACTACGGGAATTCGGGCAAGTCATTGGATATATAAAAGCGTATGTTTTAAATATGAATGACTGTTGATCTAATAATGATATTAACCTAATTCTAAAAATTGGAAAAACTTTCCTGCCTAACGCATAATAGTGAGAAAATAAAATGATTTGTGAAGCGTTACTTCAACCAAGGACAGATTTTCCATCCCTGGAAGTTACAGTATTCACGGGCACCTTGCCGTAATTGTTTCTCTTGTCCTAGTAAACATAGGTAAAGGAGTTTTCATCTGCCTAAAAAGCAAGGCATAAAGCTTGCTCTTTGGCATGCTATTATCGAACACGTTGATTTGAACTACAAAAATTATGTTTAGTCAACGATAAAAAATGCCTGACCATATTTAAGACAATAAACTACCAAAAACCTGTGATGGATTGGCAGTTGCTCTGTAGTTCTCCTTATCTTATTCCATAAGATATCTTAGGTTAATGGCATTGATTATTTTGAAACTATTTGATTTAGTGTACTTTGGACATTTGCAACTTTGCCATCAGAAGTTTTTTTTATAGAGTTGTTACTGACTGATTAACCAACTATCTCATTGATTTCAGTGGTGGCTTACAAGAGATTTATGCATCGCTGGAGTCAATTATAACAGTTTTATGACTGATGGTTGTTTGAAAAAGTCCATAATTTCATAATTTCATTTTGAGTTCATAGGGTTTCTCTTGTTATTTCATTACTGAGGTCGAAAAGGGATATGTTGTCTGTATTTTAACGATGAGGTCGAAAAGGGATATGTTATCTGTATTACATGACATAATTTAGAGATAAAGGTACATATTCTGTTATTTAGTGTTTTGTATTTGTTAAAATACAAGAACCACGAACCACGAACATAGCCGGTTATTTGGAGTGAAAATTAGGTCATTAATTCAATAACATAGATAACTGATAGGAGTTTAATAACAATGGCTATTAAATAAAATGTCACATTAAAAACTGAAGAGATTTATTCATGGATTCTTGATTTTAAAGATTTCACTCGTCATGTGGCCTCGTTACAACTTACTAATGACTCGATACTTCAGAAAACAGTAGTGCATGTACACTGACTTGACGGTGAGACTTTCGAAATAAGGAGAATACTCCCCAGTCACAAACCGACGGTTATCTTGGAAGATAACCGCCAGAGTTGCAACAGTCTTGCCAGATAATCGTCCGAATTTTAAGAGTCTTGCGAGATAATTGTTCAATTTTTAAGAGTCTTGCAAGATAATAGTCGAATTTGCAAGAGTCTTGCAAGATAACCATTTGATTTGCAAGAATCTTGTGAGATTACCATGACCGGAAACTTGCCTTGGCTGCAACATGAACCACTTAGGCTTCATTGAAGACAAAAGCATAGAATAGTAGCAAATATTATTGTCGTCATGTATTCCTGGCGGTGATTCCATGCCGTCCATTACTTTTTATGACACCCATGTTGTTTTAATTCTAACAGTTGCATTTTCTTGACAAAATAATAATGTAAGTTAAAATTGATAAGTTGATCTACAGCAAAGGAAGAATTACAACTAATATCAAGCTAAATTTGATTGAAGCTGTAGAAATTACCTGTTTTTGCGTCCTGTTTTTTCAACATTGAAGGAGATTTGTTTTTGGGACTGGAGTGTTTCTGCAAGCCTTATTGGGATGTTGGGGAGTGAACAGGAAATCTCATCGACGACTTTCGAGTGAGATCAAAGCATATTCCTCCCTCTTGTCTGGTCTTAGTGAAAAAAAGGTTTATATTAACAAAAACCAGCATCAGTTTTAATCTATAAAAAACTAAAACAAACAGCACCGGCAGAGAAAAGGGCAAAAGCCTATCAGATTTGTCCAATTTCTCAAGGTTTTATTTTAAAACGTCGTTAATGAGTGCAGTCATTTCCCTAGATTATTTCCCCTGTCAATTTCGAGACCGATTAGATATTTCTTTGCTGTCGCTTTTCGACAACAATTTAAATTAGGCATCCTAAAAAAATCATGGGGAAAATGGCCCGAAACCCACGAGCTACGACATCTGCTTCTTCGTGGTACAGCCGAAAAAAGTACACAGGACTACATCAACATCACGTAAAAGAGCCAGAATTATTTATGTGTTTCCCCCTCAATTCCTTATATGTGGTGTAAGATTGGAGAAGATGAATTCAACACCCCGTGCCTCATTCCAGTAGCAAAAATCGTCTTTTCCCTGACAAAAACGGAAACTTTATCGCAGCAAAGTTGTTCAACACAGAGGCTGCAAAACCAAAAATTATTATTTGGGATACAACTCCGAAGACAACGAAGTCGACGATTCCACGTCAATTTTGGCTTATCATAGTTTTGAAGCAAAACTCTCAAAATTATGTAGCACAAATTCAAGAATTCTAACGATTGTGGCCCAAGAGGAAATCGACAAACTAGTCAGTGACCCCTATCAGCCTTCAAATGGTGCTCCCCAGATCTGATAAACAACACTTTACCAGAGATAGAAATTTTTTCCAGAACATTTGTACCCACAATTGGACACATTCCTGCTCAAGCTCGACTGCGATGGCCGAAATTCATGACAGAGATTTGGGCAAAATGTCATACAAATCCCACAGATATCGAAAAATGGAAAAACATTCTGGCCTCTTCCAAATGTATCTTGCGCACAGCTTCACGCGGAGTTGGAAAACACAAGTTCCACAACGAAAAACTTATCAATGAGCGCATTGCTCAATGGGAATGTGACCACAGAGGGACTCTATGGAACGAAGTTATTCTGTCCAAAGCAGCCAAAAAAGCAAGAATAACATCGAGTCAAAGCAAAAAAAGATGTTGGAAAGAGCAAAGACACTATGGCCTTCTTGAAAAAGCTGCGAAAGTCTTGAGCTCAGACGGACTTGCACCTTCCTATGAAAAAACCTACGATGATCTTTGTTCTCTACATCCTAAAGAAAAAGAGCCGATTCTACCGGTTACTGATGAGCTCTGCTTGGGATATCAAATCTCAGAGAAAGTTGTCAGTGACATGTTATCTACCTTCCCCAAAGGTACTGCAGCCGATCCAAGCAAGATGTGTCCTGAGCATCTATCAAACGCCATTCATTGCAATAACCCTGAGCAGTTCAGAATCGCAATGCAAAACTCACCGGCCTAATCTACTTCTGTTAAGCTAGTGGCTTTTCAAACGACGTTGGTCAAGCTTTCTGCAACGCCTCTCCAACAGCTTTGAAGAAAAGGAAAACAGGAGTACGATCCATTGCTTTCGGAGAAGTTTTCCGCCGTCTTGTCGCTAAATGTCTTGTTTTCTTTGCAAAAGAGGAGGCATTAGAATTTTTTTGTCTCAATCAACTTGGAGTTGTCATAAGTGGAGGCGCGTAATCTAATATCCACACCACAAAACTAATATCTGAAGAGTGTGGAAAGAGAGAATGCTTAGGAATCTATCCTCCTAAATAGATTTTGAAAACGCTTTCAATTCCATCAAACGACAGGGAGTTTTATCAGAATGCCTGAAACAAATACCATGTATATATCCGCTTGTTAGCTCGTGCTACGCAAAACACAGTTCACTGTTCTGCAACGGGCAAGCTATAAAGAGTGAAAATGGGGTGCAACAGGGTAATCCTCTGGGGTCACTGTTGTTTTCCTTGCCTCTCATTAACAAGATTAAGCAGGAAGTCCCATGCTCTTACAGAACTCTTGGTATCTTGACGACGGCATTCTGACGGGAACTGAAGCCGAACCAATGCATAGCTTAGATGATTTGGAAAGAGTAGGCAAGTACTTGGGCTTCGTAAAGACCTCAAAATGTATTTTGTGGTCGCCCCAAAACCATGAGCAGTTTAGATCAAAACATTAATCGTGCTGATCGTGAAGGTTTTGAAGTACTCGGGGCGCCAATTGGAACGGAGACTCATCATGCAGAAAATCTATCCAAGAGGGTGGAGAAAACTGAGCCGCTTCTAGATCGTGTACAGCAACTTGACGATCCTCATAACCAAAATTTATTATTTGGGATACAACTCCGAAGACGACGAAGTCTACGATTCCACGTCATTTTTGGCTTATCATAGTTTTGAAGCAAAACTCTCAAAATTATGGAGCACAAATTCAAGAATTCTAACGTTTGTGACGATCCTCAGGCAGCTTATCCTCAGGCAGCTCGTGCGATTCTCAGGCAGCTTATGGCATACTTAATATTTGTAATGCTACTCCCAAAATGTTGCACTCTCTACGCAGAGTTGAACCAAGCCCCTTAGTTACTTAGGTTGTACTTCATTTTGAAAATGCACAGAAGGATTGCTTAGAAACATTAATCAAGGGAAACCTTACGTGCAGCAATTAGAAACAAGCAAATTTGCCCATCCAGTTGGGTGGATTGGGTTTAAGAAGCACAACTGATCAACATCTAGCTGCTTTTATTAGTTCAGTGGAGTCCGTTTCATTTACAGTGGAAGCTCTTATTGGGATGAAACCCACTCTGGAAAATGAAGCTAACGCGAATTGCTTTTTGTATTGCAAGATGTAGATAGGAGAATTCAGAGGAAATTTCAGGAAAGGTTTGATCAAAAGCCACTCAATGACCTTCTATCACAGGCAAAAAATGTGCGAGAAAGAGCTCGGTTGCAGTCTCTTCTTGCTCTAATGCAGGTGCTTGGTTAACCATGCCTCCTATTTCCGCACTGGGACTGCACCTGGAAGCGGATGAGCTCCAAAGTTGCGTCCAATTTAGACTGGGTATCCCTATATATGATACTCCCCGAAATTTTCCCCACTGCAAAAATGGTGTCATCGATATATAGGGGGACGATTCTCTAACATGTGGAGAACGATGAGATAATATTCATCGTCACGACCGTCTGAGTGATAATGTTTCCTGTTCTTGTGTCTCCGCAAGTTTGAGCCCTTCGCTTGAAAAAAAAAGATCCTTAGCAGCAATAACCAATCCCGACCTGCAGACGTATTTCTACCCTCCTGCACACAAGCCAAATCAGCAGCGCTCGACGTAACAGTGGTGTCATCCCTGCAATCAACAATCATGGCAAGTACGGCGGATACACCCGGTTATACGTGAACATATTCTGACGACTGCAAACTAGCTGCCCATGACTCTGACTGCCGAGAAGCCGGAGTGTATTTTATGGCGCTATCATTTGAAGTTCTTGGTATCTGGTCTGAAACATCGCGAAGGACAATAAAGAGAACAGCTTGTCTGGGGGACGGAAGAAATGCTTTCTAGGAAGGTTCTAGCGTTGCGGTCAACCGATTGACTCAATCAATTTTAATCCAATTAAGGCGCAGGAATGCAAATATGATAATCACCTGTTTCGCCTAACTAATGACAATTTATTCTTGTACCTGATTCGTGCAGAGTTCTCTCATTAAATGACTTGCATAAACCAATTAAATTTTCGAGTTTTTATTCTTACCTGACCAAAGTGGGGAGAATAGAAACATATATTTAATATCTTGAAAACGGAAATGAGCTGTTGAAAATTGATTTATTAAATTGGTGAACTCTTGTTTTATAAACCTAGTCATGGCAACCAAGTTAATTCATTTTTGCATCACTCAAACCTAAATCTAAATATTGGGTACAGAATTTTTGTAACAATACATTATTCGGTCCAATAACAAATTGTAGGTAATGGGACGCTACGGTTCTTTTCAAAAATCGAGTATAAATAATTTGGAGCTCATAAAATTCATATGCCCACAAAACTGAGCGGATGGAATAGATCTATCTTTAGAATGTACCTCGATACAAAAAAATGATATCTTTGTATACAGCTCCAAAAAATATGTTACGCAACCCCAATTGTAAAACAAGTGTTATTGCATAATAAATCATTGTGTCATTGTGATAATTTTGAGCGAGTGCTATTGGTGGCAAATGACATCATTACGTTGCAAAACGCATACCTTGTTCTCCTAAGTTCAACCGAATTTATACAGCTGTTAAAGAATGTTAAATAGACATGAAGCAAAGAAATTTGTAGCATAAATGGACCTCAGATAGGTGATTGCGGTTTCAGTAGACAAACTGAATAGTAGCATTCCATGATCTGATGATTCTTGAGAGAAATTGGCGTCTAATCTGGATCTTATTGGAAGTAATTATTTTAAAGCAATTATAAAGAAATTCGATGGATCAATTTTAGACAATTGAAACTAACTTTGTTGTTGCACACAAATACCAAAAATGCAGTTCTAAAAATGAAAATGTAAATTCTGCAGCGCAGTGATACATGCACTAAGCGAGAGGATAGCAGAAAAAGAATAGATGCAAAATTTATCTGTCCATCTTCGGAAGAGAACTCATAACTTACGGAGAGTCAAAAGTGTCATCTAGAACTTCACAGTATATTCTTCCACATCTCTCAATTCGATCTGCTTCGCGTGATGTACAATAGTAGTACACGTCCGGTTTAGCCTGAAAAAGACGAAGACGAATAAGTGAGTTCGAATATTTCTTCTCTCACGAGAGTTTCAGAAATAGTTTCATATTTTACAATTGCAAACAATTAAATACCTCATTGCTAAGAATAAAAAGTATGAAGAGCCTGTACATACCTGTTTCTAGAAAAAGCAATCGGCAAAAATCAAGAATAATTTAAATCTGAACTGCAGTCATTTAGAGCTCGTCAAAAATTACAAAATTCAGACTTCGGAAATGTATAAATTCAAACTATAACTAGACATTCGCTCTCGAGCTCGTTCATCACAGATATTGTTACATAGCTTCACCATAGCCGATACCAAGAATGTCCCAAAAACGCTGCAAATATGGTTAAAGGGATCAATTACGGAGCTCAATCAAGAAGATAGAATTATCCAAAAAAATCCTGTAACGCATGCTCTCCACCAAAGACTAAGAAAAATTTACACTGCCCAGTTCACTTCAGCGGTTTCAAATCAGTCGCGAAATTACGTTTTTGCTGCTAACTTCTGTGAACTGTATCATCCGTATACTGTATATTACCGTTGCATTACTTGGTCCCGATAACTGTATACTGTATAACCGTATACTGTATATTACCGTTGCATTACTTGGTCCCGATAACTTCTCAATTGGTCCCGATAACTATAGTCCCGATAACTAATCGTTCAGCTTTGCTGTTCATCAAACTTGTACGAGATTGATTTCCAGTTTCACTTCATGTAATAATCACTTACTAGACATAGTTACCAAGTATGTATGTTGATTCAATTTGGTTTCGAAACAATGTAGTATTAAATTTGCTCAACTGCTTCATTTGACTTTGAGTTCTTCTATTTAGCTAATAAGCTCGGTATTAACATCGGCGTCCCCATTTTTCATCTCAAAACAAAAAATCCATAGCAAGGAGAATCACCACTGGTCTCTGGTAAACATCATAGTCTATCATACCGTCGGACATATTGATGGTTGTCTTAACTTGACCCCGATTATAGCATCGTCGTTTATCCTTGTTTTTGATCAACCAAACAATCTAGTCCTCTTTGTTTTTGTTTTGTGTAGATCGACATTATGTCGTTTATTCAAACTTGGCAAATACTGTGTACAAAATTTTTGTGGAAAAAACTTTTGTTGGTCGACAAATTCTTATTGTACTTGGTTTGCCTCTTCTTGCAGAAAATTGTTTGGTTGCTTTGAGACAACAATCTGTGTCTTATTTTACAAGCGGTCTTATTTGCAACGCTCTGAGAGGTAGACTTGTATACGGACAACACAAGCCGTTTTCGTACCGTAGACTAACTTTTAAATTGAGAGGGCCAAATTAGTCCATTTCAACAATGGTAAATTCTGTAGAATCATCTAACCAATCTTCGGGTAAGTCTGTCTCTTTTAACAAAATATATACCAAATGAGATTTTATAAGCTTAAGTTTGATGAAAGAGCTTTCAATGGTCGAAAAACTCTTACTGTACTTGGTTTGTAACAAATCGAATGATTGCATTGAAGCATCAGTAGTACTCCTTAATGCACTAAACATTTGAACAAAAACACCAGCGTGTTTTGTTCATTCGACCATTTTTCACAGTGAAAGGGTCAACGTAGTCCACTTCACCAATTGTATAGGCAATGGAAGCGTCCAAACTTTCTTCGGGTAAACCTGTGCCAATTCTGTTAGTATTGTTCTGTGCCCCTTCGGGAGGCAACAACCATGTTCTGAATTGGTCGTCGGGAGTTTTGTATGCCTAGGTTTGTCATCCTATGCTCCACATTGTTTCTTACATATTCAAAGCCTTTGTGGGAATTTTTCCTGTGATCGTTTCGCGAAAAGATTTCAACCATATGATGTTTATTCAACAACTTTTCATGCTTTGCATTAAAAGTCAATCAAATTTTGCCTCTTCTGCCTTTGTCTCCAATCAGACCTTTTTCGTGAGGATTGTTGATAATGTATAAATTTGCTGCTTTCATTGTAATTTGAAGTTCAGTTTTGAGAAAATTCACCCATTCGCTGAAGAGTTCCTGCTGCAAAAACTTGAGGAAGATTGCTTTTGCTTTTCTCATTCTCAAATGCTGAGTGTAAGCAATGCCAGTTTGGGTTTGCCCAAAGTTCAATGCATGAATGCCACCGAATTGATTAGCCTGTAAGAATTACTTAATGGGTCCTACTGAATAACAGATTTCCTTTTTAGCATGTGTCATGAAGTCTGATATAAGTGTGATCTTTTCATCTGAGGCAAAGACTAGTTTCATAAAGACTAGGCTGGTCCCTGGAGCCATTCACTTCTCTCAGTTCCTCAATGATTATTTCTCTGGTGCCAATGTCTGCTGGGTTGTTGATACCCCTCATAAATTTCCGCTATGAAATATCAGTGGTATTCAGTTTCTCGATTAAATGATTTGCCACAAGCAATTGTTGTTTCCGAAGGTATTTGTGTATCTAATGCACACACTGCAGTTGAGTCTGATCAAATTTTATCACTTTGTTTCTCCAGTTCTTATTTTTTTAAAAAACTTTTTGTTCTTTCAGCCTGACTGATATGACTACCGTTTGCAATTCTTACTGAGGTATCGAAAGAAGTGTCATCAGTGCCACTCAGCATTTTCAAAAATAAAAATCTAACTCAGCTTGATGTTCTTCCGGTTGAGAGCGTTGATAGGCTATTGCAAACGTCGTGTTCTCAGATAAGTCAGCAAACACAGGAAACTCAGTTTTTTTCGATGTATTGAAATGCTTTCTATCAATGGTTGTTTCAACTACAATTCAAAGCTGTTCTTTCCACTGCAATAATTCTGCTAAATTACCAGTCTGCACCTTGTTGTTCCAGTGTGGCCTATTTTTAGTTCTGATGCCTTTCAGGAGTTGTCTCATGTGAAAAATTCAACGGAGCAACAAATTCCATAGGATCAAACACAGAACCAACTAGTGACATATTTTTTCACTGAGTTATGTGTTCTTCAACTTTTTTGTTGTTATCTCTGCACTCTTGAAGACTTGAAGGTTATCGTTAGAAGCAGTTCAATGTCATCCAAGCACGTGGAGTCACGCTGTATTAGAATACAACTCAATATACTTTGCGTTCCTGATTGATTTCAGGTCTTCTAATTTTGCATTGATAACTGCATCGTTGTTGCTTATCCACCTAATCTATTAAAAATTATGTTGCGAGAGAGGAAGTTTTAACTGTTTGGAGACCTGAGTTGGTTATTAAGCGTTTCTCCCGATTTAATGAGACCGTCCATGAAAATGTAAGTTTTGCCTTTGCTGCAATTGGATACAGTTTTTCGTTATCAATTTCCACTCGATTGGAAGCATAGTATGCACAGTTTGAAGGCAGCTTAGCTACAAACACGTTACGCTGATATAGGTATATTTGAAATTTTTTTTCAAATTCTTTTTAATTCAAACTCAAATTTCAAAATTAATTCAACGCCTTAGAAGCCTCGCGTACCTTCAAAACTTTTCCGGAAATTGCGTTTGCAGAGAGTTCAATTAGGTATCAGCTGTCAAGTCTAATGGTTTTTCACAAAATTCAGTTATTGTTCCCATAAAACCCATGTAGTAGATCAGGTCTGACTAGGAGGTGGTCGTTTGCATAAGTTTTGTCTTTTGCTGTTTCATTGCAAACGTGTCTCACTTTGCCACGCTTGTTGGGGGTTGGCATTGAAGGCTGTGACAAGTACAATTTCTCCCGAAATGAGATTCGTCAACCATCTTTACGAATGCGAATCAAATTTCATGATATGTATCATTTAAGTTTTGATATATTTATATAAATATATATATATATATATATATATATATATATATATATATATATATACATATATATATATATATATATATATATATATATATATATATTCTTCAAGTTCGGGTCACTTTTGAATCTTTCGATTTGGATATTCTCAGCCACTTTCAAGTCTTCTGTGGAAGTGAAATGACAAACATTTTTTTCCTGTTGCCTTCATGTGTCCACTGACTATCGATCCGGGCTCTGTTACAAAGGCAAAAGGAAAAGACCACTCCTTGTCTTGTAGTTCAATGGGCGTTGTAGCTCACACGCACGTTGACCCCGGAACATGCCAGTTTCTATCTAGTCTACACATTTGTTTAAGAGAACGCTCAGGCTTTGATTCGGTTTGCTGTTGTCGTATTTTTGGTTTCACAATGAAATCGACGGGCTGAAAAACGCTTCAACCAAATGCAATTTTGATGCTTTTCCCTTTATATTGAGAAGAAACTGTTCTATCTTCAGTTCCCTCGTTTCGTCCATGGCAACTATGTTGAATAAAGCATCGGTGACTTGGGCTCATTACTTCTTTTGTATATTTTGATCGATGAATAAAACGGTTGATCTAGTATCAAAAAAAGCATATGTGTTCAAACTGTTACCATCGCTCTGATTTCATACAGGACATGTCTAGAGAGTGTTTTTAACTTTGCGACCATAAATGATTCCACTGCAATAATTCTGCTAAATTACCAGTCTGCACCTTGTTGTCCCAATGTGGCCTATTTTTAGTCCTGATGCCTTTCAGGAGTTGTCTCATGTGAAAAATTCAACGGAGCATCAAATTCCATAGGATCAAACACAGAACCAACTAGTGACATATTTTTTCACTGAGTTATGTGTTCTTCAACATTTTTGTTGTTATCTCTACACTCTCGAAGACTTGAAGGTTATCGTTAGAAGCAGTTCAATGTCATCCAAGCACGTGGAATCACGCTGTATTAGAATACAACTCAATATACTTTGCGCTCCTGATTGATTTCAGGTCTTCTAATTTTGCATTGATAGCTGCATCGTTGTTGCTTATCCACCTAATCTATTAACAATTATGTTGCGAGAGAGGAAGTTTTAACTGTTTGGAGACCTGAGTTGGTTATTAAGCGTTTCTCCCGATTTAATGAGACCGTCCATGAAGTTGTAAGTATTGCCTTTGCTGCAATTGGATACAGTTTTTCGTTAATATCTTGTAGTTCAATGGGCGTTGTAGCTCACACGCACGTTGACCCCGGAACAAGCCAGTTTCTATCTAGTCTAAACATTTGTATAAGAGAACGCTCAGGCTTTGATTCGGTTTGCTGTTGTCGTATTTTTGGTTTCACAATGAAATCGACGGGCTGAAAAACGCTTCAACCAAATGCAATTTTGATGCTTTTCCCTTTATATTGAGAAGAACCTGTTCTATCTTCAGTTCCCTCGTTCCGTCCATGGCAACTATGTTGAATGAAGCATCGGTGACTTGGGCTCATTACTTCTTTTGTATATTTTGATCGATGAATAAAACGGTTGATCTAGTATCGAAAAAAACATATGTGTTCAAACTGTTACCATCGCTCTGATTTCATACAGGACATGTCTAGAGTGTGTTTTTAACTTTGCGACCATAAATGATTGTTGCAGAGCTTACGTTGACTATATGAATGACCTCGTCTATTCGATTTTCTAATTGAAGCAATCGATTACGATTCTTGCTACTTTCATATCCACTTACACCTCACTGAACCCAGTGCCACTCCTGAACCCAGTGCTTCCTCCAGTGCCACTCAATCACATATTTTCCTAAAAAGTAACCAAATCAATTTGTCTTTGATTGGCATCAACTAGAACGCTTTTCCTTCGCTTTTTTCATTCGAGCTCGCACAGAAGTTTGATAACTTTGATATCCGTTTGTCTTTATTTCCGCTTCTTCACTTCTTCTAGCTTCTTTTTTCTGGCCCTTGAAAAATGAACATTTTTCCAGCAAAATTGTCATTTCAAAACATAATCAAATCAGACCAGCCTCCAAATTTCCCTTCAAGCTATAACCACAAAATCCCTTTGAGAACTTGAGATAGTCTATCAACTACCACATAAACTGTCGAAAAAGATCAATACCTATTCCGTACTCTTTGAGGAAACTCTTCTACTGCTTATCGATGGTAACTTGAGCCTTTCTACGTTCCTCTCTGAAATGGATCCACTGCTGCAATGATCATACTAGACCACTCCAAACACTTCAGGGTTTTAGCTTCTGTAGGTTACTGCTACTTGAATAACCACTGTTTGATGGTAAACCAGCTCTGGATTAAATTTACTAGTCTTCAAAGCCTGGTGACAGCTGTGTGAATTTTGATAATGGGAGAAGCTACATCCCTATCATGGTCAGAAGTTCTTTCGATGAGAGCTGTTGGTCGATCTGGAGTTTGAAGATTGCCGATTCTACTGGTCCCATCAGAAACATTTTTTATCTTTGGGGTCCAGTTGAATGTTGATTTGTTTAGCAAACCCCTTGACTGGGAAGTAACATCATTTATTTAATAGTATTCTTTTCAATTTTCGCTCTAGTCGACGCTGTCCTTGTAGTAGTTGACGCTTTGCTTCAAACTCGTTCATCTTCACATTAGCTCTAGTTTTCTTCGTTGAAACATTACCTGTGCCAGCCGCAACCTCGGTTCAAAATATATCAAAATTCTGCATCTGTTCTTCAACTTTTCGTTTCACTGAACCTGTTTCCGGAGTTTTTTCCGTGTCCTGACCGAATGCTGTTGGTTGCTCCGTTTTGTACCTTTTGAGAAACTGAAAAATCCGACCGTTGAGAGGCTGTTGTTGCTCTCGCAATCGTTCACTTCTTGGACAGCGTTGCTTTCCTGTGAATTCAATTCTTGATGCATTAGCTTGCTTATATATGAAATCCAAATCCGCCTTGAACTCCAGCGCTTCTTTTTCAAAAAAATTTCTGGGTAGGGTATTAGAGTGTTTCGGAGCTGTAGTTGTTTGCAGATAACTCCCTCTAGAGATTAATAAATCTGACAGAGGAGGACCCTCAGTTTATTGGTTTGATCTGGATCATCCCTTTTTTTCCAGCCAAGTGATCGTTTAGTCCTCATTTTTTCCACTGAAGCTTGAAATTTCATGTTGTATATGATCAGTGCTGGTTGATAGAATACTTGCATTGTACAGATTCTGCCGATTAAACTTGAAGTGCCTGGTTCTTCTTGGTTTTTCTTTGCTTATTCTCTCAAAGCAGGTTTTGCATTCAAAATTGCGCATTTCGATTCACTTCGCTGGCATTTCGCTGTTGATTCTTTCGTTTTTTGTTAATTGAAGGCTTTGAAATTTTCTTTATTAATTTTGACAGATGTTTGATTTCCATGGCCCTGATCTGTCGACCAAAAGTAACGGCTACTCTCTTATCAAATTGAAAGACAAGGAGAACTTTACAGCGCCCAGTTCGTTTCAATGGTGTCAAAGTTGTCGAAAAATTTGCAAAGTCTCAGTCTTTTCTCAATAAGTTTATAAAAGAAGTCACATTAAGTGCAACTATAAATAAACAATAAAGACAATTTTCCAATTTTGAAGATGGAAAGTTTCTCTTTTTGAGTCTAAAACATTAATGTCTAAGTAGAGTAGGCTTCGTAAAGCTATCAGAAACGCTGAATTTATGCTTTGCAGGAAATTTTTGCAGAAATTGACTTCTCAGAAGACAACAATTAGAATATCAAAATTAATTCTGTTTTCAAACAATGCGAAATTATTTTATGCTGTACAATCTTTCAGATGGTTTACAAAAATAAGACACATTACAAAAAAATTTGTGCTTCAAAACGCCCTGTATCTCAGTTTAATAAGGCACAGTTAAGAAGTTTCTAATGATTTTTCTTAGTTTTCCAATCGCCTTTTATACTGCTAATCATGTGGTTTTACATATCAAAACTGCATCTCTGATTAGATTGGCTGAAGATAGGGATGTTGACAATTCTGAACAATTTTAAACAGCCTTATACTTTCAGTGTAAACTTGATAGGTTATTTCATACGAAGTTTGTTAAAAATTAAGAGATTCTTTCAAGAACTCCGTATCATGAAGTTTTGTCGAAGATTCCGTATCAACAAAACGTAAATAGTCAATAGAATTTTTGTTGAATTCTTCAAATCGTATGAACGTGGAAATACTTTTCTGCTGATAGTGAAGGTAGTTGGAATTCTAGTTTTTGTTTGACACTTTGTATGTTTGCTACTTTCTAATAATAAATGCTAAGTATTAATGTTGTCAGAGTGAACAGATCAATTTTGCATCGAAAGAATGTAGCCTGAATTTTTTTTTGCATCACGGCAAGTATTGGCTTTAAGTTCTTCTAATTAGCTAACAAGCTTGTCCCTTACAAGTCACAAAACTTTTTAACAAGAACACTAAACTAAAGTTTTCTCGTTCCAATTGCTGGAAAGAAGGGTTGAAAGCTTCTTCGACCAGTTTTATTGTCGTACTATAATAATTTTTATTTTGCTGGTCTTCATGACAAAAAAATTAAGTGATCAAAATACTTTTTTCCCACATAAAAAAAGGTGCGCAAAAGACAAATTTAATTATCGTAATAATTAACAAAGGTTAAGTTCGAACTTGAAACTTTTTTAGAAAATCAATGTGAGAGTCCAAGTTTAACAGACTGCTCTTCTTTTGTGGCGTTTTTGCATTCTGCATTTAAAAAATTTCTTTCATTCTATTAGAAATTATGCGTACAAATTGTCGAAATCAAACAAATATTTTTGATTTTTGAGCGCAACGAACTATATCACTATCCGCTGAAAGCTGCCTCATATTTGGGTTAAAATTGGATTAAAATTGGAAGAAAATTGGATTCAAAACGTTTTTTTAATTCACCTACTACTCCCATTTTAAGAATTTCGTCCAATTCAAACATAGGAAATTATCAATTTTCATCGGCGGTACTTCGCCAAAATCGATCAAAGCCCTTACGTTTTTTTTCGTCGTTTTGATTGCTTTCCGTTGGCAATTAAACGTAAAAATCGTTCGTTTTGGTCGGTTTCAAAATGTAAGAAGCGTTGGTTTTCGTTGTTTTCAAAACGTACGAAGCGTTAATTCCATTGGTTTTAAAGGCATGGCGCGTTGATTTTTGTCGGTTTTAAACGCACGAAGCGTGATTTTTGGTATAATGGTATATCTGAACAGTTTTTTTTCCGTTCGACTCCTGGTAATCTCAGTTAGCTTATTTTTTTCGGAAACTGCGGTTGCAGTGAAAGTGATTAATTGTCAGCTGTCAGGTCAAATGATTCGTCAGCAAATCCAAATAATGTTCCCATCAACCCATGTGAAGATCAGGTCCGAGTAGTAGTTTGTCCTGTAGGCACAATTTTTGTATTTTGATGCTGCGTTGCCAAAGTGTTTCACTGTGCAGTGCTTGCTGGGGCTGGCACTGGAGGGTCTGGCAAATACTATTTCTTCCCAAATGGGAATCATCTACAATCTTTACGAACGCTAATTCATTTTCATAATCTGTATCAATTAAATTTTGATATATACTCCTTACGTTTGAGTGACTTTAGAATCATTCGACCTGAATGATCTCAGCCACCTTCATGTCTTCTGTGTAGGGGAAATGACAACCATGTTGTCTTCCTGCTGCCTCCATGTATCTACAGACTGTTCATCCTGGCTCTGTTAGAACGGCGAATTGAAAAGGTTCGTTTAATGTCATTGTTTTGCAGTCGAATGGGCTTTGTATCTCAGACGCACCTTGACGCAGGAAAATGCCAAAATCCATCAAGTCTAATTTTTGTTTAGGACAACTCTCAAGGGCTTAAAGCTCTGATTTGGCTTGCTGTTCTCCAATTTTGTGTTTCCCAATGATATCAATGGTCGGCAAGCGCTTCAACCGAAAACAATTGTGTTACTTGTCCCTACATATTGAGAGGAACCTGTTCTACCTTCAGTTGCCTCTTTCCTTGTATGGCGACTATGTTGTATGAAGCGTCGGTGACTTGGTATTGTTATTTCTTTTGCACATTTTCCTCGATGAATAAAACAAATAAAACGGTTGATCTACTAACGAAGAATGCAAATGTGCTCAAACTGTTACCATCGCTCTGTTTTGTTACAGTACCTGTCTTGAGAGAGCTTTTAACTTTGTTACTTCAAATGTTTGTTGCAGCGCTTACGTTTAATTCTCTATTGACCTAGTCAATTTGATTTTCTGATTGAAGCAATCATTTATGCTTCTGGGTACTTTCGTATCCATTTATAAAGCATACGTTGTTTACGATATTTGATTACATATTGTTTGCACAGACATACGTAACGTAACCGGTGGTTCCTCCAGCACCAATCATTCACCCTCAATTGCCTAAAAAGTGATCCAATCAAAATCTTCTGAGTGCCCTCAACTATAGGATAGTAATCCTTTTGCTTTTCCCTCGTTTTTTAGCGTTCCAGCTTGCGCACATCTTTGATAACTTTGAGAATCGTTTGTCTTTACTGGCACTTCTTCACTTCTTTGGTCTTCTGTTCTCTCTCCCCTAAAAACTAAACACCCTTCATGCAAAAAATAGTCAATTTGAAACCTAATCAAAACAGGCCAGTCTCCATCTTTATCATCAAGATAAAACCACTACTACTCTTTGAGAACTTGAGGTAGACTATCTATCTACTGCCATGAAAACTGTCAAAATGTGATTGCAGATCACCAATTCTTCTGTACTCCTGACCTGCCGTGCTTCATTTGACTTGCCTTGAGGAAGCCCTCCAACTGTGAACTTTGCATCGATGGTTACAAGAGGGTTTCCAAATTCCTCTCCAAAGCAAATCCACTGTTGAAATGAACTTCCTAGACCAATCCAATCATTGAAGGATTTCAACTTTTGTAGGTTACTGCTTCCTGAATAGCCACTGTTAAATCGTAAACCAGCTCTTTGGAAAGTGTATTAGGGTTCAACGCCTGGTGACAGCGTGTGAATTTTGATATTGGGAGAAGCTACAAACCTATCTTGGTCAGAGGTTGTTTCGATGAGAGCTGTTGGTCGATCTGGAGTTTCAAGGTTGTCGATTCTACTGGTCCCATCAGAGACATCCTTTATCTTTGGGTTCCAGTTGAAAGATGATTTGTTTAGCAAACAATTTGAATGGGAAAGAATATCATTATTTTCTAATGCGGTTCTTTTCATTTTGCGCTCTAGCTTACGCTCTTGTTCCAGTAGTTGATGCTTTGTTTTCACCTTGTTACTTTTCACTTTAGCTCTAATTTTCGTCTTCAAAACCGTACCTGTTCCCATTGCAATCTTCGATCAGTTTAGTTTCGAAATTCTGCGTCTTTTCTTCAAACCTTTGTTTCGCTGACCATTCGTTTTGTTTCTGAAACTTTTCTTGTTTGCCGACCGAATGTTGTTGGTTTCTCCGTTTTGCATTCTTTGAGAAATTGATAGAAACTGACCGTTTGGTAGCTGTTGTAACTCTCGCCTTCGTCCATTGCCTGGACAGCGTTGCCTTCCTGTGCTTTCGATTTCTGTTGCATTACCTTGCTTATATAAGCAAGCAAATGTATGTCCAATTCCGACTTGCACTCCCGCGCTTGTTTTATGTGTTTTGGAACAGTTTTGTCTGAAGGGTACAAGCTTGTTTCCGAGCTGTAGTTGTTTGAAGATTACTTCTAGAAATTGATAAATCTGTCAGATTAGGACCTTCATATTATTGGTTTGATCTGGATCATCAGTAGCATCGATCATTCTCCTGCCAAGCCATCGTTTATTCTGCAATTTTCCGCTGAATCTTGAAATTTAATGTTGTATATGGTCCGTGGCGGCTGATAGAGTACTTGCACTGCAAAGATTCGGCTGATTAAATTCGAATTGCCTGGTTACTGTTCGTTTTTGTTAGCTAATTCTCTCTAAGCGGGGACTGCTTCCCAAAAATTTACTGAATTGCATAATTCGATTCGACTTTTTGGCATTTGGCTGTTGATTCCTTTGATTTTTGTTAGTTGAGGTCTTTGACATTCTATTTATCAGATTTGACAGATGTTTGAATTCCGTGGTCAGGTCCGTGGACCAAAAGTGACTCCAGCTCTCTTATCAAAGACAATAGAAAAGGAGAGCTTTGCAGCGTCCAGTTCGTTTCAATGGTGTCAAATCTAACAGCAAATTATATTTTTGCTTTCTACTTTGTGAACCGTTTTAACTGCTAGGGTGTTTCGCAAACTTTTCCTGCTCCGAACAACAACCAAAAATTCGAGCCAAAACAATAAAAATGAACCTAAGTCGAAATGTGAAACTCTGACTCCAACAAACTTTAGCCCTATGACTTGACTATAGCGATGCAAGGTTTAAGTCTTCCAATGAAAGGATCATTGGAAAAGTCTGATTAAATGCAACTGTAACTGTACAAGAACGACAGTCTTCCTATTTTAAAGCTAGAAAGTCTCTCTACTGGTGTCTACAGCACCAATATCTAAGTAGAGTAGGCTTTGTTTAAACTGTTAGAAACACTGCATTTGTGCTTTGCACAAAATTGTTGCAGGAACTTGGTTCCTCAGAAGCGATTATTTATGGATATCAATGTTAATTCTGTTTTCAAACAATTCAAAATTACCTTATGCTGTAAAATCTTTCAGATGATTCACAAAAACAAGGCACAGTAAGAAAATAACTTTGGCTCAAGAAACTGTGCTTCAAATTGCAATGTATGTCAGTTTAATAAGGCACGCTAAAAGAGTTTCTAATGATTTTTGTTAGTTTTCCGATCTCCTTTTTGCTGCTAATCATATGGTTTTACATATCAAAACTGCATCTATGAGTGGATTGGCTTTAGATAGGGCTCTTTAAAATTCTGAACAATTTTAGACAACGTTTTATTTTTAGTGTAAAACATGCTATTTTTTTTGAATTGTTCCGATCATTTATACTTGAATAAATTGTTTTATGGATAGTGAAGGTTGTTGGAGTTCGAGTTTCAGTTTGACACCATGTATCATTAATACTTTCTAATAATAGCTGCTTAATAAAAATGTTGTCAAAGTGAACAAATCAATTTTGCTTCAAAAAAATGTAGCCTCAAGTTTTTTGCTTCCCAGCATGTGTTGGCTTTGAGTTCTTCTGTTTAGCTAACAAGCTCGGCCCTAACAAGTCACAAAACTATTTATCATGCAAACTAATTTAAATTTCTCTGCTTCCAAATGCTGGAAAGTGGAGGGTTGAAAGCTTCAGCGACTAGTTTAATTGTCGCAGCAAAGTTCTATTGGTCGCCAAGAAAAAAACGAAGTGAACAAAATACCGCTCTTCCCACATTAAAACAGTTTTCATTAGATATTGTTAGAATTAAGGAAAATTAAGCCAGAAATTGAAAATTTTTAAAAGCAATCTGAGACTCCAATTTCATTCGACTCCTGAGAAATCTCAGTTAGCTTCAATTTTTTTGGAAAAAGCGGTTGCTGTAAAAGTGATTAAAAGTCAGCTGTCAGGTCAAACGATTCGACAGCAAAAACAAATAATGTTCCCAACAACCCATGTGAAGATCAGGTCCGAGTAGTAGTGTCCTGTAGGCACAATTTTTGTATTTTGATGCTTCGTTGCAAAAGCGTTTCACTTTGCACTGCTTGTTGGGGCTGGCACTGGAGGGTCTGGCAGATACTATTTCTTCCCAAATGGGAATCATCTACTATCTTCACGAACGCCAATCCATTTTCATAATCTGTATCAATTAAATTTAGATATATACTCTTTAGGTTTGAGTGACTTTAGAATCTTTCGAAATGAATGATCTCAGCCAACTTCACGTCTTCTGTGTAGTAGAAATGACAAACATGTTGTCTTTCTGCTGCCTTCTTGTATCAACAGACTGTTCGATCTGGCTATGTTAGAACGGCGAATCGAAAAGATTCGTTTGATGTTATTGTTTTGCAGTCGAATGGGCGTTGTAGCTCAGACGCACGTTGACCCAGGAAAACGCCAAATTCCTTCAAGTTTAATTTTTGTTTAGGACAACTCTCAAGGGCTTAAAGCTCTGATTTGGCTTGCTGTTTTCTTATTTCGTGTTTCCCAATGAAACCAATGGTCGGCAAACGCTTCAACCAAAAACATTTGTGTTACTTGTCCCTTTATATTGAGAGGAACCTGTTCTACCTTCAGTTGCCTCGTTCCTTGTATGGCAACTATGTTGAATGAAGCATCGGTGACTTGGAATTGTTACTTCTTTTTGCACATTTTCGTAGATGAATAAAACTGTTGATCTACTATCGAAGAAAGCATATGTGCTCAAACTGTTACCACTGCTCTGTTTTATTACAGTACCTGTCTTGAGAGAGCTTTTAACTTTGTTACTTTAAATGTTTGTTGTAGCGCTTACGTTGAATTTTTTATTGACCTCGTCAATTTGGTTTTCTGATTGAAGCAATCAATTATGCTTCTGGGTACTTTCGTATCCATTTTTAAAGCATACGTTGTTTACGATCTTTGATTACATATTGTTTGCACAGACATCCGTAATGTAACCGTTGGTTCCTCCAGCACAAATCATTCACCCTCAATTGCCTAAAAAGTGATCCAATCAAAATCTTCTGAGTGCCGTTAACTATCGGATAGTAATCCTTTTGCTTTTTCTTCGTTTTTTAGCGTTCCAGCTCGCACAAATGTTTGATAACTTTGAGAATTACTGGTCCTTAGTGGCACTGCTTCACCTCTTTGGTCTCCTTTTCTCTCTCCCTTGATAACTAAAGGGAGAGTATCAAGGGAGAGAGCTAACAAGCTCGGCCCTAACAAGTCACAAAACTATTTATCATGCAAACTAATTTAAATTTCTCACCTTCCAAATGCTGGAAAGTGGAGGGTTGAAAGCTTCTGCGACTAGTTTAATTGTCGCAGCAAAGTTCTATTGGTCGCCAAGAAAAAAACGAAGTGAACAAAATACCGCTCTTCCCACATTAAAACAGTTTTCATTAGATATTGTTAGAATTAAGGAAAATTAAGCCAGAAATTGAAAATTTTTAAAAGCAATCTGAGACTTCAATTTCATTCGACTCCTGATAAATCTCAGTTAGCTTCAATTTTTTTGGAAAATGCGGTTGCTGTGAAAGTGATTAAAAGTCAGCTGTCAGGTCAAACGATTCGTCAGCAAATCCAAATAATGTTCCCAACAACCCATGTGAAGATCAGGTCCGAGTAGTAGTTTGTCCTGTAGGCACAATTTTTGTATTTTGATGCTTCATTGCAAAAGCTTTTCACTTTGCACTGCTTGTTGGGGCTGGCACTGGAGGGTCTGGCAGATACTATTTCTTCCCAAATGGGAATCATCTTCTATCTTCACGAACGCCAATCCATTTTCATAATCTGTATCAATTAAATTTAGATATACACTCTTTAGGTTTGAGTGACTTTAGAATCTTTCGAAATGAATGATCTCAGCCAACTTCACGTCTTCTGTGTAGTAGAAATGACAAACATGTTGTCTTTCTGCTGCCTCCATGTATCAACAGACTGTTCGATCTGGCTATGTTAGAACGGCGAATCGAAAAGATTCGTTTGATGTTATTGTTTTGCAGTCGAATGGGCGTTGTAGCTCAGACGCACGTTGACCCAGGAAAACGCCAAATTCCTTTAAGTTTAATTTTTGTTTAGGACAACTCTCAAGGGCTTAAAGCTCTGATTTGGCTTGCTGTTTTCCTATTTCGTGTTTCCCAATGAAACCAATGGTCGGCAAACGCTTCAACCAATACATTTGTGTTATTTGTCCCTTTATATTGAGAGGAACCTGTTCTATCTTCAGTTGCCTCGTTCCTTGTATGGCAACTATGTTGAATGAAGCATCGGTGACTTGGAATTGTTACTTCTTTTTGCACATTTTCGTAGATGAATAAAACTGTTGATCTACTATCGAAGAAAGCATATGTGCTCAAACTGTTACCACTGCTCTGTTTTATTACAGTACCTGTCTTGAGAGAGCTTTTAACTTTGTTACTTTAAATGATTGTTAAAGCGCTTACGTTGAATTCTTTATTGACCTCGTCAATTTGGTTTTCTGATTGAAGCAATCAATTATGCTTCTGGGTACTTTCGTATCCATTTTTAAAGCATACGTTGTTTACGATCTTTGATTACATATTGTTTGCACAGACATCCGTAACGTAACCGCTGGTTCCTCCAGCACCAATCATTCACCCTCAATTGCCTAAAAAGTGATCCAATCAAAATCTTCTGAGTGCCGTCAACTATCTGATAGTAATCCTTTTGCTTTTTCTTCGTTTTTTAGCGTTCCAGCTCGCACAAATGTTTGATAACTTTGAGAATTACTGGTCTTTAGTGGCACTGCTTCACCTCTTTGGTCTCCTTTTCTCTCTCCCTTGATAACTAAACACCCTTCATGCAAAAATAGTCAATTTGAAACCTAATCAAAGCAGGCCAGTCTCCATCTTTATCATCAAGATAAAACCACTAATACTTTTTGAGAACTTGAGGTAGAATATCTATCTACTGCCATGAAAACTGTCAAATATGATTAGAGATCACCACTTCTTCTGTACTCCTGACTTGCCGGGCATCACTTGACTTGCCTTGAGGAAGACCTTCCACTGTGAACTTTGCATCGAGGGTCACAAGAGAGTTTCCAAATTCCTCTCCAAAGCAAATCCACTGTTGAAATGAACTTCCTAGACCAATCCAACCATTGCAGGGTTTCAGCTTTTGTAAGTTACTGCTTCCTGAATAGCCACTGTTAAATCGTAAACCAACTCTTGGGAAAGTGTACTAGGGTTCAACGCCTGGTGACAGCTGAGTGAATTTTGATATTGGGAGAAGCTACAAACCTATCATGGTCAGAGGTTCCTTCGATGAGAGCTGTTGGTCGATCTGGAGTTTGAAGGTTGTCGATTCTACTGGTCCCATCAGAAACATCCTTTATCTTTGGGTTCCAATTGAATGATGATTTGTTTAGCAAACACTTTGACTGGGAACGAATATCATTATTTTCTAATGCGGTTCTTTTCATTTTGTGCTCTAGCTTACGCTCTTGTTCCAGTAGTTGATGCTTTGTTTTCACTTTGTTACTTTTCATTTTAGCTCTAATTTTCGTCTTCAAAACCGTACCTGTTCCCATTGCAATCTTCGATCAGTTTAGTTTCCAAATTCTGCGTTCCAAATTTTCGCTGACCATTCGTTTTGTTTCTGAAACTTTTCTTGTTTGCCGACCGAATGTTGTTGGTTTCTCCGTCTTGCATTCTTTCAGAAATTGATAGAAACTGACCGTTTGGTAGCTGTTGTAGCTCTCGCATTCGTGCATTGCCTGGACAGCGTTGCCTTCCTGTGCTTTCGATTTCTGTTGCATTACCTTGCCTATATAAGGGAGCAAATGTATGTCCAATTTCGACTTGCACTCCCTTGCTTGTTTTATGTGTTTTGGAACAAAGTTTTCTCTGAAGGGTACAAGCTTGTTTTGGAGCTGTATTTGTTTGAAGATTACTTCTTCTAGAAATTGATAAATCTGTCAGAAGAGGACCTTCAATTTTTTGGTTTGATCTGGATCATCAGTGGCATCGATCATTCTCCGGCCAAGTCATCGCTTAGTCTACAATTTTCTGCTGAATCTTGAAATTTAATGTTGTATATGATCCGTGGTGGCTGATAGAGTACTTGCACTGCAAAGACTCTGCTGGCTAAATTCGAATTGCCGGGTTGGTGTTCGTTTTTGTTAGCTAATTCTCTCTTAGTGGGGTTTGCTTCCCAAAACTTTAGTGAATTGCATAATTCGCTTTGCCTCTTTGCCATTTGGCTGTTGATTCCTTTGATTTTTGTTAGTTGAATTCTTTGACATTCTATTTATCAGATTTGACAGATGTTTGACTTCGGTGGTCAGGTCCATGGACCAAATGTAACGGCAGCTCTCTTATCAAAAACAATTGAAACGGTGAGCTTTGCAGCGCCCAGTTCGTTTCAATGGTGTCAAATCTAACAGCAAATTACATTTTTGCTTTCTACTTAGTGAACCATCTTAACTGCTAGGGTGTAGATTATCGTCACATTATTTGATTCTCAATGTACCCTGATAACTAATTGTTTAGCCTTGCAGTTCCGCAAACTTTTCTCGCTCCGAACAACAACAAAAATTCAAGCCAAAACAATCAAAATTTGTTTGAAGTTTTGTTAAAAACTATAACCAAAAAGTCGAAATGTGAAAGTCTGATTCCAACAAACTGTAGCCCTATGACTTGACTACAGCTATGCAAAGTTTAAGTTTTCCAATAAAAAGTTTATTGGAAAAGTCTCATTAAGTGCAACTGTAACTGTACAAGAAAGACAATTTTCCTACTTTAAAGCTAGAAAGTCTCTCTACTGGTGTCTACAGCACCAAAATCTAAGTAGAGTAGGCTTCGTTAAAGCTGGTAGAAACACTGCATTTATGCTTTGCACAAAGTTGTTGCAGGAACTTGTTTCCTCAGATGCAAAGAGAATGGATATCAAAGTTAATTCTGCTATCAAACAAGTCAAAATTACGTTATGTTGCAAAGTCTTTCAGATGATTCACAAAAACTTAAGACACAGTAAGAAAACATCTACGGCTCAAGAAACTGTGCTTCAAATTGCAATGTATGTCAGTTTAATATGGTACGCTAAAGGAGTTTCTAATGATTTTTTTTAGTTTACCTATCTCTTTTTTGCTGCTAATCATATGGTTTTACATATCAAAACTGCATCTATGATTGGATTGGCTGTAGATAGGGCTGTTTAAAATTCTGAACAGTTTTAGACAACGTTCTATTTTTAGAGTAAAACATGCTATTTTTGTTGAATTGTTCCGATCATTTATACTTGAACAAAATTGTTTTATGGATAGTGAAGGTTGTTGGAGTTCGAGTTTCAGTATAACACAATGTATGATTAATACTTTCTATTAATAGTTGCCTAATATAAATGTAGTCAAAGTGAACAAATCAGTTTTGCTTCAAAAAATTGTAGCCTCAATTTTTTGCTTCCCAGCATGTATTGGCTTTGAATTCTTCTGTTTAGCTAACAAGCTCGGCCCTAACAAGTCACAAAACTATTTGTCAAGCAAACTTATTTAAATTTTTCTCCTTCCAAATGCTGGAAAGTGGAGGGGTTGAAAGCTTCTGCGACTAGTTTAATTGTCGCAGCAAAGTTCTATTGGTCGCCAAGAAAAATGAAGTGAACAAAATACCGCTCTCCCCACATTAAAACAGTTTTCATTAGATATCGTAAGAATTAAGGAAAGTTAAGCTAGAAATTGAAAATTGTTAAAAGCAATCTGAGACTCCAATTTTAACACACTAATCTTTTTTGTGGCGTTTTGGCATTCTGCATTTCACTAAATTATCTTTTTGAACCTATTAGAAATTTTGCTTAGAAATTGTCAAAATCAAACGAAAACTTTTAATTCTTGAGCGAAACGAGTTATATCACCATCCACTGAAACATTGTCTCACAATTGTTTGAAAAACCAAATTGAAAGCGTTTATTTAATTCACCTAGGAAATAATGATATGAAGTCGCTTTTTTGAAAACTTTTCCGACAATTTTTCTAAAATTTACGATTCATATGAATTGGCGATAAATTTAAAAACAAACAAAAACATTAAAAATAACTTAATTATTTTAGAATGAATCGGATGTGATAGCTAGTTAATCTGGTTTATTGAAAGTGGTTCATTTTTTGACGTTTTTATATTCTTGGTTCATATTTTTGATGTTTTTCTTCGCCATTTCTCATATATCCTAAGTTTTAGAACGATTGTCCGAAAACTTTTCAAAAAAGCGAATTCATACCTTTATTCCTTACTCATACTCTGTGAAAATTATTTTTTGAAAAGTAAATCTTATTTTTCTCTCGGACTACAGTCCCAGCGAATCTTAATATTATCAAAATGCTTTAGTAATATTTATAGTTCAAATGTTATTTTTATCATAAAATCAGAAAATTGTAATTTATCGCCTGAGGATTGAATCATTTTTCTTACCATTGAGTAGATGAATAACAAGAATATACATCTACCAAATTATTTGTCAATAAAACATTTTGCATCATAATTAACAGCAATTATCACAACAAAACTGTCACCATTGAAATACAATAGAGCTAATTTTATTCTAATACATGAAAATAAATGGAATTGAAAATAGAGCTGAAAGGAGGTGCAATTGCATAAAGTTATGTTGTTAAACAGGAAAAAGATGTTCGAAGTTTGGAAAAACTAAACTTTTGCGCAGACAGCAGTGAAAAAAAGTACCACTGAATACACGGCAAATTTTACAACATTTCAGTGCAAATTTCATTGTTTTCAGTTCTTAAAAGACGCATTTCCACTTTCTTTTTTTTGTGTTGAAACCTCAACCCGGTGAGATAAATACGAGCGCAAAAAGGTTTAGAGATTTCAAGTATCACAGGACTCGACAATATGACTCACCATTTTGACGTGTTCACAAATCTGAAGAGTTATCAAAAGTCTGGTGTAAAGCGAATCAATACAGTACAGCCATGGTTGAGAAAATGATTAAAATAAATTGTTATAATTCGGACAATTTTTTTTCATCGTCAATGTAGGTTGACTTTGGGGTTTCCCATTTCTACGACGAGATAAGAATTTTTCACCTTCTCCCTGTCAGTAGCAAACCTTATTATCTAGCTGATATTGACAAAAAAACCTTCAAAAAAATTAGTGATTCCATTTTTTTCTTTTGCGATAAAAGAGCTCTTTTTAAAAATTTGCCTCAGATTCCTAAAACAATTTAGTTGTTTTTCAAACAAAATATCATGTTAATACTCTCGTCATCAAATGTATATTTTTTTCAAGTAAGACAGCTGATGTTGAAGTTTCTTTTCTAGAAACAACCATTAAGCTTTGGACATTTTTCCTTAATGATGAAGCCAAGAAAACTTAACTACGGTGAAGTGTAGATCGAGGTTGCTGTTTGCTTTCTTACTGCCCGCCTTAAAATTTTTTCACAGGTTTAATGAGTGTAAAGCTATTACTTCACCGAACTTGAGGTAAAACGAATTATCCATAGCTCAATTAATGGCAACCCTAGCAAAACTTAGGCTCACATTAGCGCGAACCATGACTTAATTAAAAATTAAATAACTACGTTCAACAATGAATGAGCAATTTTGAGCAAAAACATTTATTGAGCAGTAGAGATAGGTTGAAATTTGCAAAGAAGTTTTGTTTAAATCTTGGTAAAAATTATATATTTTTCAATTCACCGCAACTTTAACGCTCAATTTTGTCATTTTCAATAAAAATTGGTTTTCACAGATTTTTACGAAATTCAAGTTTTAATATAACGCTATATAATAAGCGCTAAGTAATAAGCACTCTTAGTCTAATCAGTTCTATATTTTCTGCAATATGGAATTGAACAAAATTGTGCGCCATAAGATTTTATTTTAAAAATAAAACGGAAGTTGTCGTTTAATTTGATTTTGTTTCCTGAACAGCACGAATTGTCGTCCCCAGTACAATAAGTGCACATCAATCACTGTGCTCACAATCAGATTTAAATTTTTGCCTAAATTGGCCTGCAATATTCACAGTTATAATTTGAAATTTTTCAACCTTCTGAGGTCATATAATTAAATAAAATTAATGATGAAATTAATTGAACCGAATAACAGTTAGTTCAACATTCTTATTCTCAAAAAAGCAGTATCCAATTTTTATTGATGGTTTTCTCAACCTAGCTGCACTGATTGAATAATTATCAGACTATTGAATATTAGCAACAGTCAATTTGAGAGTAGACTTGTTTACAATTTTTGATAACAATTTTGCTTGAATATGTAATCGATATTTCGCCAAGTGCCATCAGATTACGAAGAAAGGAAATGCAAATATTTAATTTGGCAAGCGTGCCTGCTCAACTTCAAATAAAAGCCATATTGATTATCTTTTTCATAAAATTACAGAAAATTACTGGAAAATTAAATGGGAGTACGGAGTTCTGTCGACATTCACCTACATCTGCACGGTTTTCTTAGTGAAAAAAAGTACCTAGCTTTTCGTTACCGATAAAAATGTACGTGCACTGCTGGCGTTGGTTAAACTTGCGTGTCTGCTCTTCCATAACTATACAAGCTGATGCAATATTATATTTTGATCCCCATCTTAAAATGTCTCAAATTGTATTTTTGAACTTGTAATTGGCGAAGTATAATAATAATCAGGAAATTACGCGTAAATTTGAAAAGTGGTTAACTGTTCTTTAGCTATTGACAAAAAATCATCATTTTGAATGAAATTTTTAGATAAGTTTCAACCCACTGCAGTTTTTCAATGTACTCCTGTTAACGTTTGGTATAGAAACCATGGCAGGGAGTAATTACGCTCTGCAAAAAATTGTCATCGGTGTCATAATTAGGTAAATTTGTTGCTATTTAGAAAATGCTTCTATAATATCATATCGGGCATTCGCTACATAATGTCATCATAAAATGTACTAGAAACTGTTGTAAGATTTGCGTGTTTTAATAGCCAATATTCAACAATTTGTGTGCGTTTCTGAAATTGTTTAGGATAATTAGCGTTTCTACATGGACCCGGAATCGTATCTCAGTATTAATTTTTGCGTGCAAAATTTTTTCTTGATTTTTTGAGAATCAAAACAAGGATGAAACCTAACGTCTACCAATCTCGCAGCCAATTCATTCTTGGTATCTCTATTTGATTCCTATACAAGCAAAAACGCCATCGTTTAATAAAAATTGAAAATAAAAAGATAACTGAACAAGGCGACTCGGTAATGTGCGATCGCACATAAGGTTCCGACCCCGCTCATCCACAGTTTTGGCTTGATTTTCTACCAAATGAGGAACATTGAAAAACCCAAAAATTCAAGTATTTAAAAAAAATTGGTGTATGAACGAAAAGAAAGTCTCCAAAGCAAATAACTGTGGTGGAGTAAAAATGGCGCATTAGATTGATGAGATGTGCAAATATTAAGAAAGCGAGTCAAGGCGAACAGCGAAATCAAACAACAGCAACAGCAAAAATTAATTACATAAAAAACTTCATGTCCGTTTTAAAAAACAAAACTTAATAACAAAGTCAAAATACCGTCAGATAAAACTGATATTAAACAAAGTAACTTGTAATTCAACAGAAAAGATAAGGGAGTAGTCAATAAAAAGACTTGGAAATCAAATGAAGTATCGCATAGGTGTACGATTACCAATGGTTCCATAGAAGGAATTAAGAGCTGCCGGTTTTCATTTTTTACGCTTTTACAAAAACAACATATAGACAACAAACAAAAAAATCAAATAAAACTTGGCAGAAAAAGCTTTCGAAATCTTAAAGCCATACTATGGCCATCAACATGTGCTCAATTGCACTTTTTGCAACCGCCGATAATGTATTATATGACCTCTCATTAGTGAAGCAAGGTAACAAATAGACAAAAATGGAAAACCAAATGCTAAAATAAGTAACACTTTAAATTCTTTTCGAAAAAAATATTTCCAAAGACATGAATGCCATTAATTACAGAATAAAAAAATAATTAGGTTCGTATATTCTTCGAAATGAAGCCCATGAGAATAGAAATTATCCAGAATATGTCTTATGTCTACAAAAAGAACGTCAAACATGACAAAAATCAAAAATTAATTTACTTTTTTTTCGTGTCGAAGCCAGTAAAGTAAATGAATTCTTCAAAAACATTAGATTGTGTGACACTAATCCCCTTTTGAAACCTTCCTTTTAACAACAATAATGTCATAATTGGCTTGTAATTAACGAAACTAGATTACAACCAGACAATAAAAGGAACAATATTGCGAAGTTAAAAAGTGTTTTTTTTTTAAATTTGGAAAACAGTTGTTTTCAGAGTCATGAAAGCTATCAGCTCTCCACTAAAATCAGATTATTGTCTCATCTATTCTTTCATGAAAAGACAATGAAACCGGGTCATTGTACAGTAAAATTTCATGCGACTAAAATGAGGGAAAAAACGGCAGTTAAAGACAATTTAAGAAAACCAAATAAATTCTTCGAGAATGTAGTGTCGAAGCCGTTAAAATCATAATCTATATCTTCAAGCATTTTAATAATATCAATTGTGCCCTATTTTGAAAGCCATTAATGTGATATATGAACTGTCAATAAAGTGATAATGTGACAAAACTAGAAAACGTGAAAAATGGGCAAATACCTAAAAATTAAAAAAATTTGAAATCTAGTTGTATCAAAGCCAGTAGCCATAACTTAAGGCGTCAAACCGCAATAAAGATTGAATTTGATTTCAATAGAAAGAAGAAGCATTCTTTCATTGCGGACAATAAGCTACAGGTTGACCAAATAAACTAAAATAGAGGCAAAAGTTCAATAAGTCATTATTTATTTGAAAATCAAATACTTTTAAAAGTCAAAACGACCATAAGCTTTGAAGTAATCAACTAGATACAAAAATGTGGAGTTAATTAGGAACCCAATTGGAACTATCATTAGTGAGTTTTTTTGAAATGTTCTTATTTAATAATTGTAGAAGAGATCGAATTTTTTAATAAAAAAAGATCGACTGTTTAACAATCCGAATTATTTTTCGATTATACCAGTCCAAGATTGGTCCAAAACTAACCCTGCTAATGCTATTTGTTCTTTAAGAACACTTAATTATTCGAATGTTATAGATATTGAATTTTTTCAGTTAAAAAATCAAAAATAGATGCTGCGTTTTTGATAATCAACGAATAAATTGAGCAAAAAACGGCGAAGTTTTAATTACAGAGCACTCTGAACGGATTTTGATGTTAAAAAAAGCCCCCTTTTGAGTCTACAAAAATTGTGTTAGGTGTTTGGGTCTCTACTTCCTGTAAATTTAATCAAAATGGACTAAAGGATCTTATTTCGTGCTGTTTTTGAAGAAAAAGTCTTAATTTTGAAATATTTAGCCAGAATTTTTGACAAAAAAAATAATTAAAATAGCCTACAATATTCTTTTGATTTTTTTATTTTCACCAATAAAAATCAACAACACTTTCAAAAAAAATTAACAAGTTTTTGCAAAATTGGCGAAATTTTATTCAAAAATTCCGGAAAAAGTGAATAAAATCTCGCAGGAATTCACACTATTTTCTCAAAATTTAAACCTCGATAACTCTCTGTAAAAAACGAAAAATAAAGAAATCTTTTTAATTCCATATTCTCCACTGGACAAGCTTTCTAATGATACTAGTCTCAACTCTACAACAAGACAATTGGAAAAACAAGACAATTGGAATATTAACAATAAAAGCTTTCAGACAAATTAAAAAAATTCTTTCTTAAGTGGTCACTGTGACACCACGAAAATGTCAATATGATAACTAAAAAAATATATTACCTGATCAGGGATTTTTCAAAAAAAACTTATATAATCTATTTCAAAGGGCTTTTCAATGATATGACACATGCTTTTATCGGAAAAGTGAAAAAAAACTGTAAAAGTGAACAAAAACGCCAGAATGATCACAAAATTTTGGAGCTCGATAACTCCCTGTAAAAAATGAATTTCGAAAAAATCTTTTTAATTCTATAATCTACGCTGGACGGGCTTTTTAATGATACCACTCATAAGTTTCTACGATGAATATATCGATCGGCGAAAATTCACTGAACAAAAAAAAAAAAACCCATTTGAGTATATAGTTCCTCCCCCCCCCATATGATGGGGTCGGAACAAACAACTAATGAATTTATGTTATAATAATCGTTTCTTGACAAGAAATACCAAACAATTCTCTCTAGGGCCTTATAAGAACTTAGACGCGCTACTGTATTGTGAACTAAGCTGGCAAGAAAACTGAATCCACTGAAAAATTAAACGTCCGATAAATCTAAGGTAAATATAAAACATTTGTCATCTTGAGTTTTTCCACAACTTCCAAATTTTTTGAATGACAAAACACCGGGTATTTCATTAAAACCACATTCGCAAAGTTGAAGTCTTTGAAGTTTTCTCAAAACTATCTTCCAAAAAATCCCAAACACGAAAGCACTTCCAAGCTCTTGGACAGAACCACATCAAGATCTGTCAGATCCTGTCAAAATGGTGACATCGGCATTGGCGTTCTTGCGCCTACTTGAATTTCTTGCTAGATATATTGATCAGATAAATTTTAAATTGATTCCGTTACTGTTTCAGTCGAGTTGCGAATCATATTGAGTTCATTCTAAGGTGTTTTGGGTGTTTCACTGGTATAAGAAACCTTAGCTTAAGGGACCGCTGTTGATCTTGACAAAATCTTTGAAATCATCTTGCGGTTCCTGGAAATTCTAAGATACTGTTATGTTTATCCAAGATCTGCTAGGGCGTAGATATGTAGTAAAAAGTGTTGTCATAAAATTTTTGTCGTATTTGAAGCGAAAAGAATGGCGAATCATATCATTAGGTTGTTGGCCCCTGACACCAAATATCTTCCATCGGATAACAAAGCCTTCAAGCAAATCAAAAAACTTTTTTTGATTTTTTGAGAATTAAAACAAGGATGAAATCTAACGTCCACCAGTTTTGCTCTCAAAACTATCCGCCAAAAATCCCAAACACAAAAACACTTCCAAAATCTTCAACTGCAGTCTTTACTGACTCCTGATTACATGGAATCGCCTGTGCGAACTCAAAGGCATGAAAGAATATAATAAGCGTGCTGGTGTGCGTTCCGCTTAAAGCGATTATCAGATTTAAGCTAAACGAGAAAAAAAAACGGCCCCTCGGAGACCAACAAAAAACAGCTTCTCTCAGAGATTTTTTGAATTTCTTGTGTTAATTCTTTCAACGCCATAATGTATGCTTCTCACCGGCTACTTGAATTATTTTATGTTTGCCTACATTGTTCCTCTCCAGACGGAATATTGTGTATCTGTGGTATAGACGATTGGGGTACTTGCGGCTGCATAGTTTCAATGAGGCAAATGTGTGGCGGTGTTGGTGCATTTGACGCTTGTTTGGTTCTAGCTAGAAAACGTAAAGGCAAAAGAGGCGTGCGTTGACGTTATTTAACGTTTCTGGCATGCTTAACTTACGATCTGTATTATGGCATGCCTGCAAAATTTAGCTTGAAAGAAGGGCAAATTCGGAATCGTAACGTAAGTAAGTTAATGAGGGAATCTCCATTCCGTTTGTAGGCGACACTTTTGGTTGCACGGGGAAGAACGACTGGTGGGGTTGGATTTTCAAGTAGTGTTATGCACTTGGTTGCCATCTCTATCACCATGGGGTGTATTGACCTGCATTGCCATTTAGCCGTTTCCTGCTTATTTCAGCTCTGCTTGCATATGAGTCTGGCAAATAGCTTCTTGCAGGGCGATCGGTAACGCTGCTGAGAGCAGGGTGTACTGCAAATAAGTTTGGAGATCGCTGATGTAATTGAAAATATCAGTCATTTGTTCATTCGATACAGAACTTATGGAAGAGCTATTAACCCCATTTTGAACACTATCCTTGCTTTTAACAGAACTTGTTTCCTTAAAAAATTTCATGAAAACGAGAAGTGCCTACAGAAAAGCTAATTCGATTTCAGTTAAAGCTGCTTCTGCCTAGCGCCTACGGTGAGTTTACTCGAGTTCTTTGATCTCCATTTGTTCAAATTGCAAATCGAGAGCTTGGAGCTGCTTTAATATGCGTAATTCAGACTCGTTTTACTTCATGAGCTCCTTTTTCCTCATTTAGGCTAAGGTTAGATTGTGTTTGCGCTGAGAGGATGCGCGTGAGCATGTTATGCGTCCGTTTAATTTTGAGCGGCGTGATATGATACGCTGTACTGCTGTCCCTCTGTCCTCAACGGAATCAATGTATTCTATAGCCGTAGTTAAAAGGTCGTCATTTTTGGTAGTGACTCTACTAGGCCAGTACTCAAGATTCTTACTTGTAGATTGAGGATTTTCAATCCTCTCTATTAATTCAAAAACCTCCTCGTTCTTCGCTATGAGTCTCATGCAAACATCTTTGCACTCTACAATAAGACTTTCGACCTTGAGCCCCTTATCCTGTCTACCTATGGCGTTGTTTAGCTCTTTGTTTACGTCATCCTCCAACATTGCTCTTCTCCAACTATGCAACCTCTTACCATTTTCCTTTAGAGTGGTCGTGGTGTAATAACAACAGAAACCAAAAATTTAGTTCAATGTATTCTGTGAACGTACATGAATTTCGTTTAATTCGATTGAACCAACAGAAATGGGTTAAACCGTACACTAGAAAGACGGCTTGCCAAGTAAACCACTAAAGAGGAAAGTCGTCCTCGAGAACAAGAGGACTGACCGAGAAAAGATGAGAGATGGTGAGCGCACATAATAGGGAGGGAGAAACGGGACGGGCAGGGCAGAAAAACCGTGCGACAGACGCACGACGCAACTGGAAAAACGACTGAAGGGACGCCAGTTAAAAGGCACAGGGGAAGACAACAAGCTGGACGGATGGAGCGGAAAAAAACGGACGGGATGGAAATGTTGAGCAAGCAGTGCAAGACGAAACAGGAAGACAAGCAGCCGAAGATAAAACGTGGAGCCCGCAGCGCGCGACAAAACGCAAACGAGCGGGCGTGAAACGAGTAATTGGCTATTGAGGAGACGTAATGAATTATGCTAGCAGACCATGGCAACAGACTCAATCAATCCAACTACCCGTAACTCAATAACAAACTTAGATGACACCTTAAGAAAAAAGAGACTACTGCAAGAAAAACTAGCAGAAGTTACTTTGTGGCATAATATACTAATAAAAAAGCAAATTACGGCCATGCAAGAGTGTACTAAAGGGTGCAAAAGGTCAAAAAACTTACTAACCTTAACTTAAGTCACACCCTAGCAACGCCCAGACCAAAACAATCATCAGCATACTAACAATATCAAGGAAACTACAGCAAAAATTAAATAAACGACAATGGTAACTTGTAGTCTATGAGAGCTTGGAAAGTCAGCAAATAACGTAGCCGTGACTCTATAGCAAACTAAAGCACATCCTAGAGGACAATAGGACCCATCCAGCTAACAATCGTACGATTACAGAACATTTAGCAGCAAAAAATATGTATACTGCAGCAAAAATACATCCCAAACAACAAACTACATTCAGATCAAAAAGTGTGAGCGTTCAGCTACGACAATCGACAAACAAAAATTGAAAAGTAATGTACGAAAGGGGAAAAAGTTAAGGACAAATGAAAGAGTGGTCTGCATTGGGAAACGTAATAGCATTTTGGCTGTGCCTGAATTTGAAAAAATTTTCTCAATTTTTCTATTTTGTGTGTGTGTGATGATTGAGTATCAATCAATAAACGAACCTTGCCATTAACAAAAAGTTGATATTGACAAATCTGTCAAAAAATCTAAGTTTTCGTCCAATTTCTCTAATTTTGTTCAATTTTTGCAAATTCTTGATTACGAAACGGTATTCAAATAAACTGGGCGGTTTTATGCTCGAAAAAACGGTTATTCAATTTTCAATTTTGATTCCCCAAATTTTTGCAATTTCATCAAATTGACAAAAAAAAATCAAATTTGAATAATTTAGCATCATGTTCACTCATTTTTTGCCATATATAAATTAATTTTTTACGCAACAACACAAGTAGATCAGTTTTTTTCTGAAATTTGGACTCGACCAGATTTTATCAAAAATTACGGTTTTTTTCTTTTAAAATTCACAATGTTGGGGGAGAATGTTGACCAGCCATACAGGAACTACAAAAAATAAACCCACTCACTTAAATACCAGAATTTGGGTTGGTACAACTTTCCATTTATCTAAGTTTCTTTCAATTACGTACGTACCAAATTACGTACCAAACGAAAAAAATTTAGGTATTTCTGTCTGAAGGATTTTGAAGATGTTGCCTTTTCATTTATCTCAATATTCACCCAAGTTCATCGCACAAGCTGCCACTATTCACGTTGATTTCCTCTGCGTTTGAGTCAACCTGTTCTCCGCCGTCCAAAGTCTGCGCGGCATTAGTTAATTAAAAAACACACAAACGGTTATTACTTTCTGCTCAGTCCAAATCGAAGTTTCCCCTGACAACATGCAAGTCACTGGTTTAGAGTCTTGAGATACTTGTGCGCCTGTTTACACAAAAGGTCACCAGAGCACACAATATGGTTGATCCTTCCAGGAACGACCAATTTCCGGAACTGGGCAGGGGAATAGGCTGTTGTGTGGGGACTGTGCACATCTCCAGGGTGTTATTTTGGACTGGTCCTCAGTTCCAATTACCTCACTTATGCACTAGCATTGATACCAACATCTTCAACTGCAGCCCTTACTGATTCCTGATCACATCGAACCTTCTGTGCGGACTGAAAGCCATCAAAGAGTCTAATAAGCGTGCTAATGTTCGTTCTGCTTAACAGGTTTCTCGCAATTAGGCTAAATGAGAAAAAAACTGCCTGTCGGGGACCAACAAAAACGGCATCTCAGAGATTTTTTTAATTTCGCGAGCTAATTCTTTCAACGCCATAGTTTATGCTTCTCGCTGGCTATTTGAAATCTAAGCTCAAAGAGACGTGAAGAGAGAGACCTGAATTGAGAGAACATTGTCAAGATTATGCTTAAAATGGAATAAATCGAGGATGCGCGAAATGCTGACTTTCTCTCAGACAGAGGCAAAACTAAGAAAAGTTTTTTTCTTTTTTTCATAACATTTCACAGCAGAGGGACCAAAGGTCCAAAAAAATTAGTTTTAAATGGTACAAATTTGTACTTGAGAACCATTTATCCAGCTTGAAAAAGAACACTAGTTTAGGGCAACATAAATAAATTTAAGATTAAACAATTAATGACACCAAATTACATTCACAGGAGTTTGAACTAAAATAGCACAAAACCAACAACAGAATCAAATGATTTGAAAATTAACAACAATAATAGCCTGTTATGATATTTAAAACGATATATTTGCTGATTATAACAACTTGTGATAGTGATAAATTATTGTCACAAGTGAATTTGTACAATTTTTGGAGAGCGTAAAAAAGCCCGCAATTGCAGATTACAAACTTGTATTTGAGTCATGAAGCGAATGAGTGAAAAAATTGACAATCTGTGAAATAATTTAATGCACTCGTGTGTCAAATGAAAGAGAAAAATGTTGAATGGTAATTGCTGGACAATTGTACTTAGTTAACTAATTAATCTTTATGACCCAACTACGAACTGAACTAATTTATCAGCAGTTACTCAAGAGTTTTATGAAATTTAGATTTGATTTTAAGCGTCAAATACTCACATACCAATAATCTCCCTTTTGAAGTCCTCATAATTTTGAATTGGAGGAATCATTGAAAGTTGTAAATTGCGGATCAGGCGGTCTCACAAAACGGAGACCAAAAATTGTTTCATCTGTAGATGGACGTGGCTTTTTTCCAATACTGTCCTCTTAGTCTCTGACTGTGTGGCGGTTCTTTGTCCTTTTGTGCTAGCCTCCGAGTTGATGTTGCTAATGTAGCTTTTGTTGGACTTATACGTAAAATTCAGGAGCTCTAAGCAATCTTTTACCAGGGGGTGAAGATGTTTGGCGAATGGCAGCACTTGTGCTTTGCTTGCTTGTAACGCCTGATTCGGGGCGGCCTTGAATAGTTTTTGATTTTACGGGTTTTCGTGCTCTCATAGATTTGATATATTGGAGTTTGCCGATGAACATTCTTATGTCTTATCAGCTTATCTATGACGTATTTTTATGTCACTTCGTTACTTTTTCTTTGATCTTTGATATGTGCACTTGAGGTCTCGTTTTGAACGTTTTGGCAATTTGCGGTTATGCTTCAAAATCAACGAAGTCTTCGACCTTGGAATGAGGTTCTGAAGTTTACGGTGGATGATTTAGCGGAAGTTGGTCTCACTACTGTGTTGCTCTCCGGCATTTATTTGGACATCTTTTATTGTCCATAAGGATATCGCTTCGAGCGATCAAAAATATCTCTTGTCATCAAGGAGTCTGCTAACGGTACAATATTATTATCTAAATAATGATTTAGAATTTCATGACAAGTTAGAAATCACTTGTTAGTTTGAGAACTAACAATACTTTGTGGTTTATTCGGTAGTCTTTCAAAATCTGTATAAATATAAAATTGAGCGTACTGAAATATCTGTAATTAAGGATATTAACTTAGATGCATGTTATTTAAATCTTGTTGTTCAAATGTTTTAAATAACCTTTTGACAAACCCAATAGCTCAATGATCATTTGCAGGTTTGAAAAACTAAAATTTTGTGGAATGTTTTAACTTTAATTCCGATTAGGCATGGTGCTCCATCTAATCATATATTATTAGTTATACCATGATTATTTATGTAGTCTTCTAAAAAATTAGTTACAATTAGGCCGTGTGTTTCATCGAAAACTTCAACGGTTGGATATTTTGGATATCTGTCAATACATGCCAGAAAATGGAAATCCTGATCCTTTTCATTGGCCTGCCAAAATAACTTTGAAATTTTGAAATTGGTCCAGAGCAACTACAGGCTCGTGTCGCACAATTTAATGAAGTGTAATAAAATTTATGGTAGTGTAGCAGAATCGTCTCAGAGCTACAAAATTCGTAGTCCAAAAAATCAAAAAAAAATTAACAAAACAAAAAAACACCAAGAAATCAAATCAGTCTTTCAAAACCCTCTGGAACAAACAAATCAAAACGATTATACAGTTTAAGCGAGAGTTATAGTTTAGCATATCAACAAAAATCACTATCGACCAACCGAATGCCGTTCAAAAATTTTTCCCACTCTATTTCAATGATGAGTGATAAAAACTCAACTCGCAGAACGACCCTCTTTGTCATGCGATATGGCCCAAATCACGCTTCAAGTTGGACGTCAAATATCAGTAGGATATGTGAACAGATCTCAAAGAATACATAGACTCTGTAAACACTCGAAGGATGAAGTTAACTACACTACCTAACGCCAGCAGCTCTGCCAACTAAAATAGATTTTTGAAATGTTTAAAACAGCATCACTGTTGACTTCTTTTTGGAATACCAAAAATCGATTGAAGTTTTGAAAATTATTTCTCATAAAAGCTTTAAGAATTAAGTCTTGACCTTTTTTCTCTTTTATTAATTTCAATAGATTTTTGTACAGAGTGTAATGACCAAAAATTCTTCTAAACAAGTGCCAAGGAAGTAAAAATCAAAACCATCGAAAACCTACACAAGTTATAAACAAATTTTAGCCCATTTTCAATTAAATGTTGAAACAAAAACCATCCTTTCACGTTCTGATCTCTTGTTTTTCAAGCTTGCAAAAACAAACCAAAAAATTTCTTAAAAAAAGAGAATTTAGAAACATCTATACAAAAAATGAACCTCAGAAAGATCTCATCTTGTAACTAAATATTTCTAATCTTGCCATTAACTCTCTTTGTTGCTTCCGAAGTGTATCTAAACCAGATAGAAAGAGGTAAAAAGAAGACCAATAAAAACCACTGTTAAAGAAAGAGATCGTTTCCGAAAGCGCATGTAAAGAAAAAACCATTATGTATTAACAAAGAATGGACAGAACATTGAAACTTTAGACAGAGAAAAACCGAAATTGGACTAAATTCAGTCAATTTTCGTCCAAAAATCCCATCAAATAATAGGAAACAATCCCTTCGAAATAGATAAAAAAATAGAAACGCTTTTAAAGTCAAAAATAAATCAATGGGCTAGAAAAATTATTTCGATCAAAAACCATTCCGGAAAATGAATGCATTTAAACATAGCCGGCAGATTGTCGGAATAGCTGCGAAAGAACAGAATTGCATGCCGTATAATAGAGACAGAAACGGGTACAGAAATAAGATGAAAAAGGTATCAACGCCGCTCAAAAGCTATGTAAAAAACATTCAGTGATATATTAATGAAGCTTGCTAAAATCAAGGCGCATTGAGGACCTTTGTTACAGATATGTGTTCCTTTCACCATAAATTAGTTCAAATTAAACTTAAGTTTAAAAGTGCTAACGTCATTCTAATGAGTGAGGTAGGTCACGTATGATCAAAATCAAATCACGCAAATAAGCAATAAACTTTTGCTAGAGAGAGAAAGACAAAGAGAGAGAGAGAGAGAAAGAGAGAGAGTGTGTGGGAAATAACGTAAAAAAATTAAAAAACCAAAAATGAATATGAAAATGCCGCATGTGAACAAAAAACCACAAGCGAGAAATGGAAATTTAGTTCAAACAAAAAACCAGGCCTAGAAAGAACTATGAATGGATTAGGGAAACCATTTAGAAAATAAGACCGATCCAAAAATTTAAAAAAACGGTAAAAATCAAAGTGAAATTGCCGCATGAGAATAAAAAATCACTAGCGAGAAAGCGAATTTTTGTTCAGAGACCGTTTTCTCGCTGTACTTTAAAATTAGAGCATAAAAATTCGCGCCGCAAAACCACTCATTTTTGCTCGACTTCCTGCCTAGGCATGACCAAAATTGCTACTCATTTTGACTTCAAAAACCATGAAAATTTGTGAACATATATTAAAAAAAAGACAGCGCCCCAAAATAATTCAAATTTTTTGAAATGTATAAAACCAAGTGCACCGCAATACAACTCCGCTCAGCTTACAGCTTTACAGCTATAAAAAAGGGAAAATTCAAGAAAAATCAAAAACGTCTAAAATTGCTTAAATATGACTCTTGTTAATTATAAAAAAAAAACATATTTAGTCGGAAAATTTCCTAAATAACATCTCTACAAATAATTGTTAACAATTGTCAGAACATCCGTTTAAGACAAAAAAGCAGAGTCAAAATTGCTCTGAAAATACCGCAAGTAAACAAAATTGTTTTGCTCGCTTACCGAAATCTTCTTCACACCTAATTTTCTCATCTTCAGAATGATCAATATAAGCCACTATCCTTCATTGACTTAAGTTCTGCAGATTGAGCTAAACATTTTTTTCACGTGCTGCATTGACTTTTAGATCCTGCTTCAGTTGCACTTCACCGATTAGCAAAACTGAGAATCTTCACAACTCCTCTCCCAGTCATAAAAAACACAACGTCCACGAAAACTAGAATATTTTAATTGTGAGAAACCCAGTAAAAGATTATTGAACTTAAATGCACTTTTTCAAAGCTCATTCAAGTCCGTTGCAAAATAGTTCCACTAATAAAATAAAAAATGAAGTTTATTGAGTTGTTCAGATCTTGACAAAATGGGCGAAAATTAAAATGAATTCCAATTATTGCAGTTTTCTGAACGAGTAGACTAAAAGCTGACAAAGTAAACAGTGTATGCACACGAGCACGAAAGAAAGTATATTTTTGATAAATTTATCGCTTTGAAAACTTCTGCAAATTAACAAGTTGTTTAAACGGTGCTGAGAAAATCTGTTCTTGAAAGGTTCGCACTTCACAACGTTCTGTTAGGTGAACAGTTATTCAAACAGATTCTACCAGAAACGACTTTGTTCTGACAGATTCTCACACATTTTCTGGCAGATTATTACAAGATAACCAGTATTCTACCAGAATTTGAAAGATTTGAACATTTTTCAGCCAAAATCTGCCAAAGTCCTACAAAAAAATTATCCGGTCACGACTAGGGTAGTTAGCACGAAGATCAGTAACTTAAAAGTCTTTCAAAGTGCGAGTTTTGATATTAGATGTTTCGTTCTTAAACCTTTGGGGAAATTTTTTATTCCAGTTTCATAACCCTACCTGGATGTCTGCAGCAAACTAAGACTGAATAATACCACACGGTTATCATCGCCACCAAAAAGTTATCAAACTCAGAGGCGAAGCCGAGGTATTATGATAACTTCGATGGCGATATCAACCGTGTGGCAATTTTTTTAATCGACACCTGTTGAGATTATGTTTGCTTTTACGACTCGAAGAGGAGTTTTAATATTCTACAGGTTTTTACGACTCGAAGAGGAGTATCGATATTCTACAGGTTTTTACGACTCGAAGAGGAGTATTGAGATTCTACAGGTTTTTTAGCAGACAGCAAGTTTGTTCACGACTTGAATTTTGACTTCTTTCTCTTCGAGCTTTTACCTCCGTTTTTGATTGTTGACTTCTGTTTTTGAACATTGGACTTTAACAATATCTTAGTTTGTAATGAATAGCAATTGGTAACAGTCAGTAACTCAAGGTGAAGAGGTCAATTTGAAAAAAAAATTGATTCTATTTAACTGCCTACCCCCCGCCAACCTACACCCACCCCCCACCACCCACCAGCACCTACCCACCCCTGAACTGAAAAAAATTTAACGCTTTTTTTGTTATATTATTCTATTATTTTTTTTTAATTCGAGTGTTTTTCCGATATTCTGATTTTTTCCTAGTTAGGGTATGGATTATTTTTCACGAAGATTCGAGTTGTTTCCGGTATTCTACCGGCTATGTTTCCTTAGCAGAAAGCAAGTTCGTTCATGACTTGAATTTTGACTTTTTTCTATTCGAGCTTTTACCTCCGTTTTTGATTTTTGACTTCTGTTTTCGAACATTGGATTTTAACAATAGCTTAGTTTGTAATGTATAGCAATTGGTATCAGTCTGTAATTCAGGGTGAAGAGGGCCAATTTGAGAAAATTTTATCTTTTTTAACTACCTACCACGCCCCCAAGAACTACCCCCCCCCCCAGGAACCTAACCCCCCCCCCCCCGCAACGGACCTAACCCCACCCCGCCTACCTACACCCCCAACACCACCTACCTGCCCCCACCTACAAAACCCCCACCACCAGCACCTACCCACACCCCTGAACTGAAAAAAATTTAACGCTTTTTATGTTAAATTGGTCTACTATTTTTGTTATTTCCAGTGTTTTTTTTTAAAAATTCTGATTTTGTCCAAGTTAGGGTAGAGATTGATTTGCAAGACGATTCGAGTCGTTTCCGGTATTCTACCGGCTATGTTATTTATCAGAAAGCATGTCTGTTCATGACTTGAAATTTGACTTCTTTCTATTCGAGCCTTTACCTCCGTTTTTGATAG
>NC_134474.1:21869060-21926560 GCF_964194025.1 Convolutriloba macropyga
AACATTCGAGGGCAACTGTAGTAGCAGTAATGCACAAAGCAGCGTATTAACATTGGCAACAATCATAGCAAAAAGTGGTTTTTGGACGGCAATTTTTGATGCTCATTTGGCCGGTATTTTCCTTATAACGAATCAGTTCAGTTCCTGTCACCATTTTGTGCCGATGAATCCAAAAGTCTGAAAAATGTAGTGCCGAACCTTGTCCTACTTGATAGGTTTTTATGATTAGGTTTAGTCATAACTATGTTAATTGAATTTTTCCGATCAATCTACGTATATTAGAACGTATTTTAATCTTATTTAAATGCTTAGAAAAATTTCGATTCTGATTGGTTAATATTCTCTCGCTTGGATTTATTTACTCTGTATTTACAACCTCCGGCCCAGAAGATGATGTTGGGAGGACGGATACCAATTTTACATGGAGGCGAACAAGCGATCCGGTTGACGTGCTCAATACGACGGAGCGTGCAACGCTATTTGATTCTTAACGGAGTTCACTGATCCGAGCAATAGAGTAGTATCCTCTAGGATTGGTCTCCTCAACTACCCAAACCAAGTCACCAGTCTTTAGATGTTATTCGGCAGTTTTTTGCCACTTGGAACATCGATTCAGTGCCGGGACGTACTCTTTGATCCAACGAGACCAAATAGCGTTAGCATAAGACTCTGCGCGGGCGTAACGCTTACGGTGAACTAACTTTTCAACGCCAAAAATTGACGGAATTTCATTTGCTTGGTTACCAATTAGAAAAACGTTAGGTGTTATTGCGCCTAGGTTGGACGGGTTGGCGCTTACGGGCGTTAACCGGCGTGAATTAAGTGGTCATTCCACGAGACAAAAAGTAGTGTTCGAAACTTTGTCAGTGAGGCGACGAGTACCGAGGATGGGGGAAGAATTCGCTTAAAACTACGAACTAGCCGCTCTTAGATGCTACCCTGTTATGGCGCAAGAGGGGGGAGGGGGGTTGAAACCTTACTTAATGCCGCTATAGACAAGTTTTGTTGCAATATTGATAGTATTCCACATTCTCCGAGCCAACGAAGTTGGTACCATTGTCTGACCAAAGAGTTGCGAGTATACCCCAGCGGAAGTCAAACCACTCCACTCCCATAACCCACGAACGTGCATCTATGGAGGGAACAATTTCAACATGAACGGCACGAGTAGTTAAGCATGTGAAGAGTAAACCCCATTTCTTCTCGGTAGTCCTACACACAGTAACGTAAAACGGGCCGAAGTTAACCCAGGTATTCGTGAAGGGAGGAGACTGGTATGCAATTTTTCCTTCTGGGAGGTCAGCCATGATGGGTTGAATAGTGGCAGCGTAGAACATTTTGCAAGTGACGCAGTTGAATTTAATCGAATGCGGATCGTATTTTAAGGATTGTATAACGTTCCTGGATTTTTGCCAGCAGATAGTCAACGCCTTGATGTTGGTTTTTTACGTGGGTAAGCCGCCGAAAAAGTTTTACAAATATATGGCGTGAGTCATGAAAGATAGGATGTTTCACTTCAAATTCAACTTCGACCAACCGTTTGATGCGGCCGGCCGATCAAATTAGATCACTTGGTCCAACGATGGGCGAAAATGGGCAATACGTCTACTGCGTTTAACGGATTTTTTTTTCCAAGAGATTTTTTTCGGAATTAAAATATTCTCCTTGAACGAGATACTGAAGATGACGCTCGGTTTTGTAAAGCTCAGTTGGATCTATTAGGCTACCATCGAAACTACAGTAGCATGCATGAGAGGGTAAGAGCCGGAGCATGTATGCTGTTATTCGTAGCCGTTTTGATAAGAACTGAACTTGTCGAAGGGGATTAATTGCGGGGGCGGTTTGTTAGTTGACTTAAATACGGATCCGGCCAATGATGTGTTAGTATAAGCAGTTTCTTTGGTTACTATACAAGTTTGGTGTTATCAACTACTTCAGTGCTTGGTTCGAGCGGAAATTGCATGGTTCTTTCTGTGAGTGCTCGACAGATGTCTTTTTTCAATCGAACGGCCAGTAGCACTGCCTGTAATTATTCCAGCTTTGAAACTGTCATCACCTTCACAGGTGCTACGCAAACTGTACCCAGGACTGTTTGGGGCTCACTTGATGTAGTTTATCGAGCTGGGCTGATTGGAATGGCATTAAATTTTCTTGCGAACTATCACCAAATATATGCAACTACTAGAGTTCAAAATTTCCCGAAAAAGAGCTCCTCGGTATAGCCATTTTCGCAAGCTTGGATAGTTCTGCACTCAAAGCTAGGAACTTTTCCACAGTATCTTTTGGTAGCTCTTCATGCCAATGCTGCCCGTGGACACGCCAGATGTCCTTCAGTAACAATCGAGCACAAACGGTAAATGGTGCCACTAGACCAATGGGATCAAATACCTTGGGCTCTAGGCTCAGTACCACGCGTTATAATATAGACATAGTTAATGTACTTGAGGTTACTTTACCTCGACTCACAACTATAGTATCACTGTTGTGATCACATTTCAACCGGAGCACATGCGAAGGTTCCTCCTTAGATGACGTGGTTACTTTTGTTTGAAAGGACTGAGGTGATTCATCAATTTGATCAGCCAGATTTGGTACATTGCTTACAAACTTAGTAAGCTTGAACCCACCTAGGTGGAGAAGATGCACCAATTCCTTCGATCTGTTGAGAGCCCTCTCAGTGGACTCCATAAAAGCTACGTAATTGTCCAGGTAGAAGTTTTTTTAGGAAGCCTTTGGTTGCTTCCGGGTACTGAGCTACGTTGTCTCTGGCCGTGCGTTGAAGTGCACAGGTAGCGGAAGTGGGAGAGTCTTTAGCCCCAAAAAGAAGGCGTGTGTGTTGATACTTTAAAACATTTCGATACACTACAGCCACAAACACTTCAGTGATGAATGGTCATTGTCTGGAACACCAACCTGTAGGAACATACCCTCGATATCTGCGGACACGGCAAATTGATTTTGACGAAATTTGAGTGGTACATGGATTAAGTTCTGGAGCAAGTCGGGGTCAGTGAGCAAAGATTTCTCCAAAGAAGTGCTACGGAACTTCGCTGCACCATTTAGTGCCCTACGCACTTTCCCCGGTTTGCTCGGGTTTTTTAAATGATGATGCGGTAGGTACCATTCTTTATCCAACCGCTGTTTTATCATGTGAACGTTAGGGACTGTAATTACATAAAGTTTTTCAAGGTCGTCACTGATTGTCTTTGCGTAGTTTTCCTTTAAAATTGTGTCTCTCGAGAGCTGCTTTTCAAGAGATTTAAGCTGAAAGAGTGACGAAAAGTAGTTGTTCGGGAGCTGGATGTTGTCATAGACCCGACACTTACCAACATTGTATCTTTGGTCATAATGAAAAATTGTTATTTCAAGTATTTCATGCGTGCCAGCATCCGCTGCGTATCGTGGGCCAGCCTGCTTGTACGCACCGTACGATTCTATATCATAACAAGAATTAACTGGAAAAGCCAGTTCATACTCCTATTCGACATTGGCTTTGAAACACGTTGAGACTAAACTTGAACTTGACGGAAGTGGGCCACTTAGAACCCAACCTATCGGCAAGCGAACAACAAACGGTGAGCACTTTTTGTCGGCTGATAAATACTCTCTCGGACGGATGGCATGGTAAACATCTGTCCAAGTATCAATTCAATGTCTCCATAGCTAAATCTTACGAGGTCTGGGACGGCTAGTTGTAGGTAAGTTTCTTGCATGGATTTAACGTCAATGATGTCGGAACCGACGCTTAATGTTTTCCTCATATAGGGACGCACAGTAAATACTTCGCAGTCTTGAACTTTATGAGGTGTTACAGTCAATTGGATCATCTTTGTGTCGATGAGTTCTTCTGTGTTTATACTCTTGACTGTAAGTTTTAGTGCGGTACCCAGCAAGCCGAGTCTAGTTGCAACTCTATCGGAAAACCAAGAGTTACTGCAAGCGGTAGCTTATAAAACCAACGCCGTAGTACTAGTTCCAAAAGAATGAGTAAGTTCCAGTTCCGTCACCGGAAGGAGTCCTTTGCCATCAATGACAGAGGACATATTGGTAGTTTTTCTTGGTTGTTTTTGACCGGTAGATGGTTTACCAGCACCCGCATTCGGCTTCGAATTATTGATGTTGTTATTTGAGAGTCTAGCAGGAAAAACCACTCCAGCTTCGTGAAGTCAGGTGTTATGGGAGCTTTTGCAGCCATCTTTCCTATATTTACGGGGACTTGGGTATTGCCTTAACATATAGTCATCACGCGAACAAGAGAAACAGAGTTTTGCTTCAACCACAACCTTAGCTCGCTGCGAGCTCTTTCCAAAAACACACGACACTCCCACAGCCGATGACTGCCCTTGCATGCAATGCACCCTGGGATAGATGTTGACCGAGCGCTCTGTTGCGGTGTTTGAAAAATCTTTTAATGCGTATTTGCAGCAAATGCCTTTGATGCAATTTCCGTCTAAGTTACTGGGTTGATGGTATCCTCCGTCTTGGTTTTAATTGCGGCATTCTTCATTAAATCGAGCGCTTCGGCTTTCTCCTTTATTCAGTCGTTAAAATCCAGAAGAGGAGGCTTTTTGACAGCGAAGGGTGACCATGACTTGTTCTTTTTGGGCGGCAGTTTCTGTACGGCAGTGTTGAAAATTGCAGCACTCTTTAAACCCAAATCGTATGAGAGCAATTTCAAAACCCTGAAAAGACTTGGATTTAAAAAGTGAACCCTGAATAGTTGATGCTGTTGTCGCTATCGTGCGTCTTCAATTGAGGAAAGCTGCTAAGTTTGTCCAAAGGGGCACGTACAACCGCCTGTGATCGGCCAAATTTACGTTGTAAACTCCTCAGTGCGTCTTTGTACATTGCGCTGTAGTACGCAATTTCAGCAGGGACATAGGGTATGTCAATTTTACACCATCAGTTAGAGACTGAGAGTAAATTGTCTTTTTATATTGCAATTTCATAACTCACTTGCAGCCGTCAATTGCATTTTTAAATTGAACCTACCAATCGTGCCTTTGTAGGGGATTCCCATTGTATAAGAACAACTTCCATCCGGATAGCGGGTCTTTCCTTGAACTTGAATTTGACGGAAGTGGGCCACTTAGAATCCAACCTGTCGGCAACCGAACAGCGAACGGTGAGCACTTTTTGTCGGCTGAAAAATACTCTCTTGGACGGATGGCATGGTAGACATCTGTCCAAGTATCAACTCAATGTCTCCATAGCTACATCCTACTAGGTCTGGGACGGCCAGATGCAGGTAAGTTTCTTGCATGGATTTAACGTCAATGATGTCGGAACCGACGCTTAATATTTCCCTCATATAGGGACGCACAGTAAATGCTTCGAAGTCTTGAACTTTATGAGGTGTTACAGTCAATTGGACCATCTTTGTGTCGATGAGTTCTTCTGTGTTTATACTCTTGACTGTAAGTTTTAGTGCGGTACCCTGCAAGCCGAGTCTAGTTGCAACTCGATCGGAAAACCAAGAGTTACTGCAAGCGGTAGCTCATAAAACCAACGCCGTAGTACTAGTTCCAAAAGAATGAGTAAGTTCCAGTTCCGTCACCGGAAGGAGTCCTTTGCCATCAATGACAGAGGACATATTGGTAGTTTTTCTTGGTTGTTTTTGACCGGTAGATGGCTTACCAGCACCCGCATTCGGCTTCGAATTATTGATGTTGTTATTTGAGAGTCTAGCAGGAAAAACCACTCCAGCTTCGTGAAGTCAGGTGTTATGGGAGCTTTTGCAGCCATCTTTCCTATATTTACGGGGACTTGGGTATTGCCTTAACATATAGTCATCACGCGAACAAGAGAAACAGAGTTTTGCTTCAACCACAACCTTAGCTCGCTGCGAGCTCTTTCCAAAAACACACGACACTCCCACAGCCGATGACTGCCCTTGCATGCAATGCACCCTGGGATAGATGTTGACCGAGCGCTCTGTTGCGGTGTTTGAAAAATCTTTTAATGCGTATTTGCAGCAAATGCCTTTGATGCAATTTCCGTCTAAGTTACTGGGTTGATGGTATCCTCCGTCTTGGTTTTAATTGCGGCATTCTTCATTAAATCGAGCGCTTCGGCTTTCTCCTTTATTCAGTCGTTAAAATCCAGAAGAGTAGGCTTTTTGACAGCGAAGAGTGACCAAGACTTGTTCTTTTTGGGCGGCAGCTTCTATACGGCAGTGTTGAAAAACGCAGCACTCTTTAAACCCAAATCGTGTGAGAGCGATTTCAAAACCCTGACAAGACTTGGTTTTAAAAGTGAACCCTGAATAGTTAATGATGTTGTCGCTATAGTGCAATTTCAATGGAGGAAAGCTGCTAAGTTTGTCCAGATGGGCACGTACAACCGCCTGTGATCGGCCAAATTTACGTTGTAAGCTCCTCAGTGCGTCTTGGTACATTGCGCTGCAGTACGCGATTTCAGCAAAGACTTAATTGCATTTTCAATTGCATTTTTAAATTGAACCTACCAATCGTGTCTTTTCAGTGGATTCCATTGTATAAGGACAACTTCCATCCGGGTAGAGGGTCATTCCTCTTGCTATTTATGGCGTCAGCTAACGCCTTAATCAAGCCTGCATTTTTGCTGCTGGCGCAGGAGGTGTGCGATGCGGTGGGACATCCCAGGAAAATGGTATCAGAGTGGTATGCTCAAATGTTGGAGGTACCACGGGCGTGACAAAAGGTGGCGCGATGTTAGTATTTGTAGTGAAAGAGTTGATGGGGATGATACAGGTTGCTGCGTGGCTGCTCTTAACGTTTTGTGGAACAAACAATTGCAAGATGGGATGACTGATGGCTGGGTTAGCCGTGCTTGGAGGTAAGATGGGTTGAAAGTTGTTGAAAACGGCTGCACTATTTGTTGGCTTGTTTACGTTTGTGAGTTATTTATAGGAAAACGCCACAAGTTTTGATCAAAGTGGCAGTTAAGGAGACACTTTGGTGCGGTGGAACACGGTACCAGGCGATTTTGGGGTGAATGGACAGTGTTTTGCTGTGGATTGTTGGGGACGGAAAGGTAAATTTGTTGCGCTCGCTGGAATAGGAGACGTGATCAGGGGAAGCTGGGGATTGAACAATTGTTGAAGCGGCATTACGGGTGTCTCTGGAGTTGGAAGGACTTTTTGCACAAGAGGGTATTAGAGAGTTGTGTTTCGGGTGGAATGTTACTCTGAGGCAGATTCTGTTGTTTTCGAGCACGATGGTTAGTAAGATGCAACTTACCGGGCATACTAGAACTTTTTGGACCCAAACGTACACCGGGTTGATCCATGGTTTGATTTGCCTGTGGGTTTGCTGAAAAATCAGGTACAATATTGTTAGATTTCTTTGGTGCCATGAGGGTGTCGGTGGCTGGGGGCGTTACATAGGTGGCTGAGGTGCTGGGAGAGCAACATTTTGTACTTCGACTGGTACTTGGTTCACTGGTTTCACCACACCTTGACCAGAGGGACTATGTGCCTGCTCCCAGCTTGGATCACTGAAAATTTGCCGCAATTGAGCCTGGAGGTATTCCCGATACAAAGCTTCTTGCTGAGAAACAGAACTTGCAACTCCTGCCCGTGTACTGAGATAGCATCTCAGGGTGATTTAAGTTATCGTTAGCATTACTTGAGTGTCCTGGAGGACTGCTGAGAGCAGTATCTTGAACGGGATGGTCAACGATTGCCTAACCAGGACGAGAGAAGTTTCACTCTGTTGCAGTAGTCAATGAATTATCCGTTGAAAACGAATTTACCTAATCCTGAAAAAGATTTTGACCTCTATCTGATCCCCTATCTGTGAGTAAATTTACGATTATCCACAATTTCAACCTTATCTAATCTTGCTGCTGCAACACGCTGGCGGTGGTTTTCCTCTAATTTTCGAAGTGTCATCTGCTCCATTTGTATTTCAAGCACCTTTTAATTATGGCAATTCCGTGATTTTGTTTAGCGAGGCGTATAGCAGCTTGTTCTTGTTTCTCAGCCTCTTACCGTTTTAGTTTTGCTATGAGTTTTAGTTTCAGTTTTGTCACGAGTTTCGTGTTTTCGTGTTTTTGTTTAAGTAGGCCTATAGCAGCTTGTTTTTGAGTTTCAGCTTCTTCGCGTTTTAGTTTTGCAAAGAGTTTTGCTATGTTTACGCTAACTAGACATTGATGACATTGTTCGGCATGAACTTTGCTCAGGTTGCCCTTGACGATTAAGCCCTCGCCTATACAGTTCCTCGGTCACCAACTGAGTCAATATAGCTTCTAGCCACAAGCAAAAATATATCTTTGTTCTGAGTTACATCATCCAACCCTTGCTCAAGGACAGGGTAAATTGAATCTGGGACCTCGGTTTTACTGGCCAAGCCAAATAGGTCTTCTTCCATGAGTTTACCGAAACTATCCTCAAACTAAGAAACCAACCACTCAATTGTAACCCTCCTGTCTTGCATTGTCGACTGTCCATCCTTTATTTATTATAATGCCAGCATGCAATTTTGTTACTCAGCAATTTAACTGGTAACCGCAATTCGTGCTCTGGTCGTTGGGGACCACAGGAGACTGGTAGTTTTTTGGACTGAAACAATATTTGCTTTCTCCAAACTAATACAAAAATATATATACAAAAACTTTTATATATATAAATATATATATATATATATATATATATGTATATATATATATGTATATATATATATATATATATATATATATAAATATATATATACATATATATCTACAAAAATATGTATATGTATATGTATATATATATATATATATATATATATATATATATATATATATATATATACATATATATATATATATATATATATATATATATATATATATGGTGGATGCTTTGATATACATATCCTAGGAAACTTTGCGGACGCTTGTTCTCTCGATCAGATTTTTTGTCAGGAATATTTGGTTTCATACTTCTTCTTTTTTCGTTTTTTAAACTGAATTGTGCCAGAACCTGCGACCAACGAACGGTTTTGATTGATATCCTTCCAAGTGCTGTTGGTTATAAACTTCCAATTTCCAGAAGCTATCATGAAGAAGATTAAAAATATCAACGAACGCATTCTAATGTGTTTTGTTGGTCCCTCCAGATGTGGAAGAACATCGTTTTATCATAATATTTTTTTTCAAAATTGTTGTTTTTACATAAGAATATTTCCGAAAAATGTAAATTTTGATATTTCTTATTTTTCTATTGTTCCAGTTTTCAGATTTTGAAATTTTTTATCTAATATTTTTTCTTTTTATTTAATGAATTTTCTTTTTTAAAAAAATACAGTTCTTCTAATTTAATTTTTTTCCGTAAAAATGTCCTTTTTTTATAATGTTTTTAACAGCAGTCGTAAATTTTAATGTTTTTCATTTTTCTACTTTTACATTTTACAGTTTTTGAAGTTTTTTCATGTATAATTTTTTACTCAAGTATGTTTTTTTTTTAAAATAATGTCGTTTTACAAAAATAATATTCTTTCAAAAATGTTATTTTCACATATGGTTTTTAACAAAAAATGTAAATTTGTATTAATTTTCAAAATTTTCTACTTTTAAATTTTTCAGTTTTTAAAATTTTTCTTTATGTGAATGTTTTGATTTTTTTTCTCTTTTCAAAATAAAATGTTGTTTTACCTTATTATATTCCTTCAAAAGGTACTTTTTTTCTATTTCAAAAAGAGAAATTTTAACCAATCATTACTTTGTATGATCTATTTTGAAATAGGTTGGGACAGAGAAACTCTCTGTTCATTTTGTGTTTTGTCTCAGTTGATAATAAGTGGTTAAAAAAATGCAAAATACTCCGACTATTCCATTACTCTTCTCAACTTCTTTTCTTTCAACATTCGGTTCTGATTTAGATTACGTTCCTAGCAAAGAAGCATCGAAATTTAAAACAGCAATTATCGATAACAACATTGAATTATCTTTTTAGTTGGATTGTACTGGGGGAACAATAAAAAGACAGACTGCAAGCTCAACAGTTACAGAAGATTTGTGAACAAGAAGAAGTCAATTTCAAACCATTGAAAGAGTTCAAAAAAACAAGGGTTTCACCCTCTGCAAGACAACAAGGTTATTTTATTACCGTTTTCTCCCAACATTTTTTCAAATCATTGAGAGAAGTAAAAAAAAACAAGGGTTTCACCCTTTGCAAGACAACATAGTTATTTTATTCCCGTTTTCTCCCAACTTATTTTCGAACCATTTAGAGAATTCAAAAAGAACAAGGGTTTCACCCTCTGCAAGACAACAAGGTTATTTTATTACCGTTTTCTCCCAACATTTTTTCAAATCATTGAGAGAAGTGAAAAAAACAAGGCTTTCACCCTCTGCAAGACAACAAAGTTATTTTATTCCCCGTTTTCTCGTGGCATAAATCACGATGGTGTTCAAGTGGGTACAAACTTGCGCATACCTTTTATTTAAAAAAATGGAGGCTTTAAATCCGCCCCATTTTCAAGACCTATTTCCTCTTCCTATCCAGAATAATGACAATGATGAGAATCAATCAATTCAGCAAAATGTTCATTTCTCGAACTACAGATGTGGAAGAACAGTTTTCATTATTAATTTGCTACGAATGAAATCTTTCAACATTGGTTTGATAGATTCTTTTCTTTTACAAACATTTTCAATCAATATACCAAAAATGAATTGCGATATTGAATTGTTGATATAGAACTAATTCAAGATGTTGATTTTGATTTAATTGATACCTTGCCCGATGACAGCACAATGCTTTTACTTATATCCGATGAATCATCCGACAGTCATTCCATGTCGGAAGAATTCAACGCAATAGCGACAGCTGGAAGGAACAGAAATATAAATTGTTTATACATAAAACATAATCTCTTCCACAAAAACAAAAAATTGATGCCGAGCTGCAGACTACTCACATTGTTCATGTACAACAAAGTGATATATTGGGAAGACAGCTTGAACTCGGAAAACAACTTAAAAACTGGTATGATGACGCAATATAAAAAACCTAAGGACACCTTATGATTGGTGATGAGACCATCGACATTTGATTTGTTGAGATATTGTGTCAACGTAATTTTTTTCCTTCAGAATATTTCGTTCCAAGCAGTCGTGCTAGTTTTAGTGATATTAAAGGTGAACGCAAAGAATTAATATACTCTGAATTTCTTCTGGAGTCTCAACCAGAAATTTTAACCAACTTTCCTGCTACATTGTCCACATGAATTCATCAGCTTTCTCTGCGAGTGTATTAACAACTTGATTGGAGGAAACCTAACAGGAGCACAAAAAATTGGCTTGCTCGCTTCAAAAACAACTTAGAAAGCTCATATCAAAATCAACAACCGTAAAATCCAGAAGACTTAAATTGAGCTTAAAAGCTAGAATAACAATATTAAGTTACATTTATCAACCTTATGTGAACAACTATTTAATTTTCTTCATTTATTGATTTCAGATAGTTTGTTCTTATTGCAAAAGAACTTTGGGAGACTAGAAAAAGGCAATTATTGTAAACCTCTAGCTTGATCTAAAAAAAGTAGAAACAGTTTTTCCATTTATCAAAAAAGAAAAAGAAGAAGTTAGTTTCGAAAAAATTGATCATCAACCTAAAGAGGTTAAGACGGACCTTGGTCTAAACTATTTGAAAAATCCTCAGACATGGAAAATTTTGAAAGATATATACGAAAAAAGCGGTTGAAATTTCCTTTATGAATTTTTTGCTCTGCTTTTGCCAACCTAAATTTATCACCTATTTATGTTTTTGTAGATTCATTCTGTTATATATGACAGTTGAAAAGTCAGCATTTAATAAATGTTTGGGCAGCAACCAAACAACCTAATTTATTCTTTACTTAATGAGGTCAACAAATGTTTACAGGTCTTTTATGAAGGACACTGTGTGATTTTCTGCCAGGTAGCGATAAATAAAAATTTTCTGGGTCCATGTAGTTCTCGCAAAAATTACGTGATCATATTTGACTTCCACATCCTCGCATAAATGGGCCATATCTCCAAAAACTACTTTTCTTGGTCTAGCGATAATTTTGAGGGAAATTGTGCTCGTTCTTCTTCGAACTCACTTTGATGAAAGCCTCTTCCACTGCTTCCGCTCCATTTCTCCGTAACGAGTAGGAAGTTGATACCTCGGTTCCCTTGAAATTTTAATTTATCTATTTGTGAAAGATATAAGCACCAAATTTCATCAATATAGCGAGCATGCGCCTTTAGCCAAGGGGTTTTTGTCCAATTCCTTGTATTTCGTGTTGAAGTTAATTGACTGTAAACTTTCCTTAACTTTTTAACGACTGATTCCACCTGTTTTTAATAAGTTGTTGATAGAACCGAATACTGCTGGTCCCATCATCTTATGCAACTGCTGCTATTTGATTCACTCAGAAACAGTAAATGAACCTATATGAGTCATACTGTGACCTCAAAATGTTGTTATTGACAAGGTGTGGCCTCAGATTCAGAACTTCGAGAACTAAGAAATAGATACGATCAATAGGAGTTTTTTCCATTTTAACTGTATGAAGGAATTTTTTTATATCAATACTGCGTCAACGTTGCCAACAAGGATTGTATCGGAAAGTAATACTTTCAACCGTTTGTTATTGTATACCATGTTCAAAGTTTTCAATGTCTCAGTATTTTTTAGTGGAGTTCCAGGTCTTTCTTAAGTTCATTAGGTGGACCATCTGTTTTCTCAGACCTAACTTCTTTTCTTCGATTTTTTGATAATAGAAAAACTGTTTCGTTTTTTTTCTGGTCCTCAATAGAAGTTTCCTAGAATTTGTTTCTTCTGGTTGCCTGCAGTTCTCTTGGAACAAGAACAAACATTTTGAACTCACTCAAGGAAGAAAGTTGAAAAATTGTTCGTACAAGGTTGGTATATGCACCTTAATTTTGTTATTTGAGTTTTTGAGCTCATTTAAATTCTTCTGGAATTTAGGGTTGCTGATTTTGATGTGAACTTCCTACTTTGTTTTGCAAGCAAGCAATATGATTTTTTCTTACTCCTGATGAAAGATCATCTCAATCACTGTCATTATATTTGATAATAAGAATCAGGAACAACCATCTTGGAAAATTTGTGCACGATTTTGCTCTCGATCAAATTTTTTGTCAACATTTCAATAAATACTTGTTTTGATACTTCTTCTTTTTTCAATAAATAACTTGAATTGAGCCAGAATCTGCGACGAACGAACAATTTGGATTACTGTTTTTTCGATTGCTGTTGTTTATATAATTCCAATTTCCAGAAACTATCATGAAGAAGATTAAATCTATCAACGAATGCATACTTATGTATTTTGTTGGTCTTCCAGATGTGGAAGAACCGTTTTCTTTTTTAATATGCAACGAATGAAAACTTTTCCACATTGGTCCGATAGATTGTTTCTTTTTTCAAACATTTTCAACCAGTATATCAAAAATGATGCACTCAATTGTTGATAGAGAATTAATTCAGGTTGTTGTAGAGTAAAATAATTCTGTGCGTCTATCATGAGTAGTACTCATACAAGCACGATTGTTCGGTACGAAGAATTCTGAAGGAATTAAAATTGTATTTAAACAATATTTCAAAAAAATCAGCTGTCGATGCTCTCAAAGCAATCATAAGTTGTCCTTAGGGTTCTTATGTTGCGTCATCATACCGGTGTTTATGTTGTTTTCCGAGTCCAAGCTGTCTTCCCAATGTATCATTTTGTTGTACATGAACAATATGAGTAGTTGGCAGCTCGGCATTGCGTCAAGTTTTCTTTTCGTGGAAAAAATTTTTTAAGCAAATAAGATTTCTGTGTCTACCAGCTGTCGCTATTGCCTTGCATTTTTCAGACAGTGAAATACTGTCGGATGTTTCATCAAAGACAAGTAAATCTTTGAAAGAAATTTGCGATAACAAACGGTTGAAAACTTCACTTTCCAACAAAATTGTTGTTGGCAACGTTGACACAGTGTTGACATGAAAACATTCCTTCATACATTTAAAATGACAAAAGCCCAGTTGATTGTATATATTTTTTTATTTCTCAGAGTTCTAAATCTGAGAGCAAATCTTGTCATAAACAACATCTTAGAGGACACAGTATGGCTCAGATAGGTTCTATTACAGTTGCAAGGAGAATCAAATTGCAGAATTTGTATAAGGAGAGGTGACCAGCAGTTTTCGGCTCTATGAACAACCTAACAAAAACAAGTGGACTCAGTCGCAAGAAAGTTGAAGAGTGTCTCCAGTCAAAATATTCCTATACAAAAAACAAAGGAATCAGACAAAAAACCCCTCGGCTATACGCGCATGCTCGTTTTTTTGATAAACTTTGGTGCTTAGATCTTGCACAAATGGATAAACTATAAAGTCAAGGGTACCGAGGTATCAACTTCTTACTCGTTACGGAGAAATGGAGCAGAAGCAGTGAAAGAGGCTTTTTTTAAAGTGTGTTCGCAGAAGAACGAGCACAATTTCCCAGAAAATTATCGCTAGGACAAGAAAAATAAATTTTTGGAGATATGGCCCATTTATGCGAGGATGTGGAAGTCAAATATGATCACGTAATTTTTGCGAGATGGATTCCGCTACCGTGTAGAAAACCACACATTATCCTATATAAAAGACCTGTAAATGTTTGTTGACGTCAATAACTCAAGAATCAACCTGAGTATTGGGTTGGTGCCCAAACGTTTAGTGAGTGCTGGCTTTTTGAGTGTCATGTACAACAGAATGAAGCTACGAAAGCCCAATTTTTAATAAGTGATAAAATTAGGTTGGCATAGGCAGAGCACAAATTTCAAAAGAGATATTTAAACCGCTTATTTCGTATATCACTTTCAAAGTTTTCAATGTCTGAGGACTGTTCTCATAGTGGAGTGCCAGGTCTGTCTCAAGTTCATCGGCTGGATGATCAGTTTCTTCGAAACTAACTTTTTCTTTCGCTTTTTTGTTAAATGGAAAAGCTGTTTCTTCTTTTTTATAGATCATGCTAGAGGTCTCCAATAGTTCTTTTGGAACAAGAACAAATTTTGTGAACTCAATCAATGAAGAAAATTAAATATTTGTTCATATAAAGTTGATATATGTAACTTAATTTTGTATTCTAGCTTTTCAGCTTAATATAAGTCTTATGGTATTTGCAGTTGTTGATTTTGATATGAGCTTTCTAAGTTGGTTTTGGAAGCGAGCAAGCTAGTTTGTTCGTACTCCTGTTAGGTATCCTTCAATCAAGTTGTCAATACACTCACAGAGGAAGCTGATGAACTCATTGGGACAATGTTGAAGGAAAGTGGTTCAAAATTCTGGTTGAGATTCCGAATGAAATTCAGAGTATAAGAATTCTGTGTGTTTATCATTATTATCACTAATACTAGCACAATTGTTCGGTACGAAGAATTCTGAAAGAAATAAAAATACATTAAAACATTATCTCAACAAATCAGGTGTCGATGGTCTGAAATCAATCATAAGGAGTCCTTGAGGTTCTTATATTGCATCATCAAACCACTGTTTAACTTGATTTCCAAGCCCTAGCTGTCTTCCCGTTAAATCAATTTGCTGTACATCTCTGGGCGTTTTCAATAAAACAATGTGAGTAGTCTACAGACCGGCATCACGTTCAGTTTCGCTTTTGCGGAAGCAATTGTTTATACTATTTATATTTCTGTGTCTACCAGCTATCAAACTTAATTGATGTATTTTGCAAAATTAATTGATGTATTTTGTATAGTTAATGAGTTAATTTTTCGAAAAACATGCAAAAAGTTATTTCCAGAAGACTCCTGTAGGACGTGTGAGTACAACTATTTTGTTTGGGGAGTTTTCAAAGGTTATGACAGCAGATGTTTGGTCCCTACTTTCGGCGTATTTAAACAAAGTTGAAAAGAGCGTAATTGATGCCATTTTTGATTTTAAAATATGATATTCAAAAAAATAGCAAAAGCTTCAATTAAAAGACTACGATAAAACCAACCTGCGAGCCTCATCTATCAATATTGGTAAAGTCAATAATTCTGTTGTTAACAATTTTAGCAAATTTTAGCAAAATTGGCGACAATTTGGTCAAAAAATACCAAAACTGTGAATCGAAACAGTGGAATTACGTCTATAAATCACAAAAGTTTAAATTTGTTAACTCCTTGTGAAATGCGAAAATCTAAAAAAATCTTTTTAATTCTATGTTGGGCACTTGAAAGACTCTCTGACGATACCAGTCTCAATTCTCTACGATGAATATATCGATCGGCCAATATTGACTGAACAAAAACACCATTTGAGTATATAGTTCCTCACACCAAAAGTGGGTCGGAACAATAATAGATTTTCGAGGATACTTAACAGATTCTCAAGCGCTCATGCTTTTGACAATTGTCACTTCATTAACACGGATAAAAAATGAACTGAGCAAATCATTCAGTTAAAGAAAAGAAATCAAGCTAATACAATTTCTCAAGCAGAAAAAAAAGCAATTTTATTAAATGAACATTTATTTCTGGCAAAACACTGAGGTTCTTTTTATTAACTTAAGTGGCAACAATTTACGGTGAAGGCAACCATGAATTGTCATCAAAGCAAAAAAAAAACAACTGGGAAGAAAAGCAATTACAATCTTTGAAAAATGACATTTAGTTTTGTGAAAGATAAAGGAACTCTTAACCACGTGTCAAAATCTTTAGCCGCTTGTAATTAATCTTTGATATACTAAGATATAAAATACAAGCGTCCTCTCTTTCACCTGATGACATCGGGTTGGTGGATCTGTTTTTATACTTAAGCGATAAACAGAAAATGGTTTATTAATTGCTCCCACACAAAGTTTGGAGCAATTATTGAAAACGTGTGTCTCGTTTTTAATAAAAAATTTTTTGAATGTATTTGCGCTTGGTTTTTTTAGAACATTATTCAATTTCAATATACCTTTTCTCGCTTGAGTTGATACGTTGTAATTGAATTAATTGCTAAAAATGTTTCCATAACAAGATGGGGAGTAATAAATTGGGTATGACGTAGTAGTTAAGATTTCCGCGTGCTATCCTGGAGGTCACAGATTTGAACAGCTGTTTTTTTTTGCACCCATAGAAGGTACGACCCCGCTAAATAAAATTGCCCGCCTATCGTCTGAAAGCAATTTTTGGACGTTAATCGGTTGATGTTTCCCTTTTTTCATCTGTCCCTGCTCGTCGCTGTCAGATAACGCAACAAGCGGATAACGCAACCTCCAAAAAGGATTTACTTGTATTATTTGTATTATATGACAGAGCTTTTTGGAGGTTTTTGTTGCTCTTCCTGGCAATATTAGCTTCGGTTTCGTTAACACAAGTGTGTCTAAAGTATAATGGCTTTTTATTCTCTAAAATCATCAATGGTTTTTCTTTGCCCATAATTTAGTCTACTATTCCGGGCAAGAAATTTCCAAATCTTCAGTTTTTCTTTGATTTCTCCGTTTTTATTGACAGATTTTTCCTTCTGCTTTTTTGTAAGATATTCTTTCGATTACTTTTTAAATTATTCTAGAACGCAATTTGAAGCGGTTATTGTAAATGAGCGTGTGTTTTTTTAAAATAAATTTTGCTTGAACATAAGTTTTTCAATTTACACTTTTTTATTTTACTCGAGTGACTTTTTCACGCTTGACATTTCCACTTGCGCGAGACCAAAACTGCTTTTATTCAGAAGCTACGTCTTTGCTAAAAAGAAACCGTTTTTAAGAGAAATTATTACAGGTACCTGTTAGCTGAGTGGTAAATGTTTCGTTCCTTTGTCCCAATTTCTTAAACTCAAAAAGTTATCTAGGCTACATCCTCTGAATTAAATTGCCCCGCCTGTAGTTTGAAATCAATTTGCCTGCCTTAGTCAGTTTCAGTTTGTTTTCAAAAAAAGATAAACAGATATAATTGAGTTGGCCTAAGTTTGCAATGGGGACCTTAAGAAGGTTGTAACAACCTTTCAAGATCTAATTATGGTGACGTTGATGCCAGGAATGCCTAAAATTAGGGCGAAGAAGCTAATTTTTGAAGTTTCTTGAAGCGCAGAGAGAGGGAATTTCACTCTTTTCTCCCGGCTTTCAATGTTGGATAAATATTATCTATTTGGGTCAAATGCTATTATAAATAATTCTTTATATTGATAATTTTTGTATCTTTTGGTTAGCTTAACACAATTAAAAAAGTGTTTTCCACTATCCAATAAACAGGTAAAAGCCAGTGGTCATTTAGTTGAAAAGGAGGCTTTATGCTAGTTTTAGATACTCAGAAATCAGTCACCTTATTGAGACCAAGGAAACTTTTTCACTCATTTTTTAAAAAATTTCCTTTTGATCGAAGTGTTTTCAATAAAGTCCCTCATTTTTCACATAGGCCCTGTTGAAGAAGGAATTAGCCCTTATTTTCTCTAGGAATTTGGATGGTAATGCAAAGCTAAACACATAAAAATAGTGGGAAGGCCGCATTTTTGCTTAATGACTCCTAAATTGACATTAGTCGCTGCTCTGGATTTTTTTGTTTAATGTTCAAATTTTTTGTGGTGAAGTTGTCAATAAAGTTTGAGCTTGATTCTGTGGTTCCGGTGTTCCTGCGTAAGCTTTTAAGGTTTTTTGGCTTTTCCTGGCAGCATTGATCTCGGTTTCGTTAACACAAGTGAGTCTAAGGTATATTTGTTTTTTTTTTCTAAAATCATCAATGATTTTTCTTTGCCCTTAATTTGGTCTACTATTCCAGGCAAAAAACTTACAAATCTTCAGTATTTCTTTTATTTCTCTGTTTTTTTTTGACAGATTTTTTACTACAGTTTTGGCTTTGAAGACATCGACTCCAATGAATATATGCTTGCATATCATAAATGTCAAGCAAGTTTTTTCTTAGATTATGTCGGCTTACTGTTCTTTTCTTGTTGAATGTTTCTATGAAAAAACTTCGTGAACGAAGTGTTTATCAGAATAATAATTTTGTATACTATAAATCCTTTTCAGAAAATGTCTAGAAAATCGTAGCACTAGGTTTTCTGTTTGGTTCATAATGTTCAAGTTCTCTGGAGTCACTTAGTGAAATTATTAATTTATCTTTTAACACACTTGGCAAAGCGTGTTTCGTTTTATGTGATTCCACGTTCTTCAATGACTTTTCTGCCAAAACTTGGTAAAACTCAGCTAACTTTGAGTTGAGTTTAAGGCTCTGCTCTGGCTACAGCATTTTTAGCACAAGAGATTTTTAGCACTCAAGAGTTTTAGCACATGACATATGATCGATTTAAAATAGGTAAGGTAGTAGTCTATCTACCAAACGAGTGAGGCGGCTAGTATTTTATTTATTTGAACAATTTTTGTTTAATAATGAGAGAAGAGCTCTGTTATCTGTGATAACTTGAAATTGTTTTCCGTTCAATTGGTTTTAAAATATTCACTAGACCAACTACACCTAGTAGCTCTAATTCATTGACAGTGTATCTCTCTTCACAAGAGTTAAGGAATCTAGAAGTAAAAGGGATGGATTTCCACCCGTCCAGTCCACTGTAAATTGTTCAAGAGCAGCACCGAGCCCGGCACGTGAAGCATCACATTAAACTCGCGTCTCGAGTTGCCGATTGTAATGACACTTTTCAATTGCATTTGCGATGCACTTCTTCATTTCTAGAAAACACTTTGCATGTCTATCAGTCCAAATAAAGTTAGTACGTTTTCTCAATAAGGGACGTACCGGATGGCTAACTGTTGCAGGATTTGGGATAAATTTATTTCAGTAATGTACTGATTCAAGAAAAGAGCGAAGTTTCTTTAGTGTTTAAGTGCTTCGAGAGATAAAATTGCAGAGGTTTTGCTTTCGATCGGTGATATACCCGATCGTGAATTATGGTATACAAGCTATTCAGTTTCTGGTTTTGCAAATTGACATTTGAAGATTAATTTTAAGGTGTTCTTCAACTAGTCATTTATATTGTTTATGATCCTGTTCTGATCCTTTGCTAATAATTGGAATTTTATTATGAAAACAATATGTATTATTTAAGGTCCTGTTAAGGTGTAGTCCATGGCCTTTTAAAATACCGCTGGCATACCTGTAATGCCAAAAAAATCCTGTTTGAAAACTGTATATGCCTGTCATATCGCCGCATATTATATTAAAGTTACAGTGATTTGCAGTGTCGGGGTCTAGGTTTAACTGATTGTAAGCATATTCAAGATCTTATGTTGAAAATATGTAGTGCTTAGCGATGCGGAATAACAATTTATTGAGGAGCGGATTCGATGAGAGTATCGATATTCTGTCATTGATATTTAATTTTGTGGATTGGTTTATTGAAAATTTTTGAGTCAAGTGCTAGTTTTTTGGATTGGTCATTTTTGATAGTGACAACAATTGTATGTATCGGTTCAAAATCAGTTATTATGTCATCTTGTAAATTAATTTTTATGTGTCTCCCTTTTTGGTGTCGATGTTGGAAACGTTTAAAAACTTTGATTTTGCTCCTAGATTTTGTGATCTTCCAAAGTTTTTAAATGTGGGAACTGTAAAGCTATCTTTTTTAAATGCGGAATGTTGTAAAAAACTGTTTAATTGGTCAACTTGTTGTGATGAGGATTTTGTGACTGCAAGTCCTAATTGATCAAAGAGATCACAGTCGATGAGTGGTTTGAGGCCATCAGCAACAACTGTGAACGTTGCAGCTGAATTATGCCAGGCGTTGCTACTTAGTGGTGTTCGAATCTTACCCTCAATGTGTATCGGTACGTTTGAAAATGTCCGCAACTGTGGTTTTTTGATTTCGCCTACCCACATTGCATGTGGGTTACTGTTGACTACTCGTGCCGCGAGTGACTTATTCAAAATGCTAAAAGCCTTTCCGGTGTCAACAATTAGAGTTGTGGAGATATTTCTGTTTTTGATGGGCAAGTTTAAACGTTCAGTTTTTTTGAGATCTTTGTGAATCGTAGCCACCATGTTGTCATCACCGCTGCTGTCGTCTGATTCGTTAAGTTATGACGATGATCGGAGAAGTTTCCCGGACATTTCACGGAAAATTTCACGGAGAAATTTCACGGAGTCCAGGGGTGAGGTTCGTTATCTAATGTGTTGATCAACCTTTTCACTGAGTTCTGGGGTTTCTATGTTTTGTTGATTGCGACATACTTTTGCATAATGGTTTAACAGGCCACAATTGTTGCAAATTATATCCTTTTGCTACGCATTTATCTCAGTGATTTGGGAGCCATGGTCCCCATAATTTGAGCAAATTAGAGGACGCGGTCGGTTACCTTGCCTATGGAAGTTGTTCGAAAGTGACTAATTCGAGGAGCGGGTACTGAGGTGCATGCACACTTGCCAGAATGAGGGTCGTGATGTGTGCTTGCATTTGAAGCTGATTTTGCACCCCGAGTTCCATAATTATTGCAAGCTCTAACGCTTTCCTCGGCTCTACTGTCTGTTTTGATAGCTCCTTTTGTATTTCGGGGTGAACTAAATTAGTAATGAAGACGTCTCTGATCAACCTTTCATCTTTGTTTCGAAATCGCGATTTTCGGCCAACTCTTTGAGTGTTCCGTAGAAATGATTGACAGTTTCTCCCCAGAGTTGTTTTCTAATGAGAAAAACGCTGCTGTCAAAGGTCATATTTCTAGAGAAAAGAGACTGTGTTTTGGTCGATGAGCGGCCATGGTTTATCTCTTCACATTGTTCCTATTTGGATGTGTCTTTGACATTTCTTTCGCCAATTCATCTTTCGCTGTTTATTTCGGGCTTTGCGTTCCCGATCTGAGTGTGCTGAAGATCCGATGATCGTTTCTCTGTATATTGCCTCCAGGGGAAGTTCTTCAATTTCGGGTTTCGGGCCGACAAGTGTATCCAGGAGAATGTTTTCTTCAGCGAGCAAGGCTTATTTATTTTGTATCCTCCATTTTTCCTATCGGAGAGTTGAGTCGGGTGTAGGTTGATCCCACAAGGCGTCAATTCTTGTGGAGTTCTTTTATTTAGTGGCTGATCCATGTCGTACTTTACTATATTACCGACAACTTCGCCACGCAAAGACACACTTTCAGTTTGTGATAAGATTTAGTTAGGCGAAATGCTTACTGATTTCTGCGCTTGTTTTTGCGGAGCAGAACCAAAGAGATTAAGACAACTGATTTTGAATTGAGAGATCAAGAAGGGCGAATTCAAGTAGTTGTCAACAAATGAAATCAGGTGATCACGAGGCGGGACAAAACAATCAGTTGAATGAAAAGCAGATTAACGACGGGAAATGTGAAATAATGACTAAAGTAAACGAAGGATGAAGGGCATATTAAAATTAGAACTAAATTATGGCGTCGTATAAAACCTTACTGCACTAAATAAAATGAATGATTAACAATAATTGTACAGGTATCACAGGATCAAGAACCAGTTTCTATTATGTTTAGGCGAATAAATTTTTTAGATCAACTATATTTCGGTTCCCCCAGCCTAAGGGTAATTTTCATTTACAACAATTGAACCATTATTTAAATTAAAAAACACATATACCTTCACAAATATTCAAAACGGATTACAGAATTTGGTAAGAAATCTTTTAGAGTTGTTGCGCTATCAGATAGCTTGACCCTTTTGATCATATGCTCTGAATATGCGACACCAGTCCAGATCTAGCTGAGTTTCTTTAATTCAAACTTTCAAATTTACGGTCATTTTTGAACATTTAGCCAGTTTATTCGCAAATTCTTCAAAATAAAGGTTATTTCTCTGTAAAACAAAATAAGTTGAAATGACTTCAGATTTTTAGGTAATGAATAAAAAGACCAGTGAATGCAAAACGATGAAAGTGTCCTTATATCTGGGAACACTTTTTTAGGTTCCATTTCTCCACTACATGGAGAATGTCCAAAAATTTTAACAATTTTTGTATTTTGAGGGTTAAAATCATTTTGAGCGTAATTAGCCTAAAACATTCGGGCACAAATATAATTACTTGAGAAGAAAATCAGGGAGATGATTGTTCTTGCGAAGAGTGCTAGGGGTAATTTCAAAACTGCTTAACGTCTTCTTAATCCCCAATTAATTTGCAGGGGGTTATTTCTGAAATTAGTCACGAATTAGGATATCTTGGATTTCGGTCCAACTGAATTTATCGGTGGCATGGCAATATGTCCAATACCAAAATACCCACTGCTCATTTCCAAAATACCCAATGTATCAATAGCCAATGCTAAAATACCCAATTCCAAAAACTACAAATAAAAATACCCAAAAAAATTAACTTTGCTAAGCTTAGAATTAAAGTACAAGCCATAGAGAAGGTACCAGTCCACAATTAAGTATCAATTAACTAATTATGCGCAATCTAAATAAACGGCAAACATAATTATAAGAGTAATATGGCGGTGCGAAGTATGTTGAGGCGAATTTCTACTCATTGCTTTTGACAAAACTTATGCGCTAGAGACGAGCGAACTTAATTGGGGTAACTCTTAGTAGGAGCAATTTATTTTAATCGATGTTTGATTTAAAAATTAGAAGCAAATTAAATAAACGAAAGACAAAACTATCAGAGTAATAAAGTGGTACGAAGTATGTTGGATCGTAACTCTACTCATTGCATTTGACAAAACATATGCGCCAATGTTGAGCGAACTTAATTGGGGCAACTCCAACTAGAAACGAACACAACTAAGCATTGGAAATGCTCAAAATTGAGCACCTATAAAAGTTGAGTTACAGCCATTTCCTTCAGAAAGCGAATCTTAAAAAAGAAAAAAGAGCACAATCAAGAAATTGTAACCGTCTAACACTCTATTGCCAATCGGGTTCGATGTCACAACGCAACTGATACTACCAACCGAATCGGCAATATGTAGGACGCTTGTTCACCATAAAGCGTCTTAAAAATACAACAGCCACCAAATACAGACGGACGTTTTTTGTAATTTTGCCCATTCTTCAAGAGTTCCGCCTTAATGACACGAAAACAACTGACAACGAGGGTATTGTCGTCTTTCGTACACGTATTGGAGGCTTCTTGTAGGCCTGCATGAACACGCTGGATATTTTTCGCAAGACAACGTTCTCCTGGATTTCAAAAAAAGCAATCAATATGCTTGTAGAACAACGTCTGTGCTCTTTTCACAGTGTGATAGTTTTTGCAGGAAGAGAAATGAACTGGTCCCGAAAAGAACTGTAAAACGCAGCCTTGAAGTAGTATTGGCGTTGCGATTGATTCCAGCCCAGAGTTTTTCCCAGAAACCGTAACCTGAGAATCCTTTGGCACTCTGGAGTAAAAAAAATCAGATGAAGTTGAAGAATTAGCTGCAACTGCAAATGCAATGCAATTTTAGCAATTGGGCGTTACGTCTGTTTTTCGAGACAAAACCTCGATGCTGCGAATCATGTAATTAATATTATCAGAGCGTTAAACAAAAAAACAGCAGCAACCAAAAGAAACTCAGAGTTCTAAATGATAATGTTAAAAACTTTGCCAATACTTTTAAATCTTATTATATTGCCCTTTTTATGTTCACTAGATTATTTTACACATTCCTGGACATCAAAATAAGTTACTTTAGTTTTTTCGTGTTACCAAAAAATGTTTCTCAAAAAAGTTGCATTGAGAAAACAGAGAGCTGATAACTTGACGGTGTGTTTTCTGTGTGCTACGGTCTAATAGATTCCCCTCCCCAGCCTTTGTCATCACCGTCCAGGGCTCGTATTGGCAGATTTTGTTCAATTTTTCTTCCGATTTTTTCTTTCCAATTTTATTAGATTTTCCAGTTTTTTTTTTGAAGTTTTTGTTTCACCGGAATTCAAACCGCCGCGGTATTTTACTTTACATTATTTAACAATTAGCCAACTGAGTTTTGATTGTTTTTTGATATCCATATGAATATTCTGAGCTGTCGTTAATTTCAACGTTTTAAACGCACTTGACCTAAAACGGCAATTTGGTCTAAAAGATGCTTTGACATGAAAGGAAATTTGACCTAAAACAGGAAATTCAGTTGATGAATTACTTTCTCTTTTTAGTTTTTTTTGTCCAAGTGTTATTACAGCTGACTTCGTTTTGGGTTGCTTTTTTCTTTGTTCTCACAATTGGGCTGTACCGATTTGCTTTTGAACATAACATGAGGAATTTATCTCAACGTTAGCGTCAAAGTTATTATTGTTGTTTTTGTTACATTTGGGTAAATTGGTATTAGATATTTTGGCATTGGGTATATTGGCATATTGGTTGTAATGAAATTCGGTTTTTTGGAGTTGCGTATAGTGCCCTGAAGTGGGATTATTGTTATGTAAAGGAAATGATCTCAGTTAGTGTATACTCCAACACTGGAACAGCCTGATGTGGAGTACATTTTTTGCCACAGCAAGGGCTGAAAAAAGTTCAGTTCAGAGAGAGAGAGAGAGAGAGAGAGAGAGAGAGAGAGAGAGAGAGAGAGAGAGAGCACACAAGTTCTTTTTGATTCAGGTTGCATTTTATGAAATTTTAACCATTTCACGCACACACAGTACACATTTACATAACAAATTGGAGCTGCTTTCCAAAGAAAAGATTGTTTTAGCAACTGCGCTGCCTGAAAAAAGCAATCAAAACGCTTCAAAGGGGTTAGTTTGGTTTTTTTTAAAAAAATTTGCAAGTGTCTGCTAACTTCACGTTTTTTGGAAATCATATAAAGATTGACCTTAGAGCATTGAAATTTTAAACTCGTTGACAAAACTAAACGCACAAAATGCAGTTGAAATTTGTGAACTGCGTGTATTGGAAGAAAATTTCAGTGAACATAACATCGGTGGTTTCCTATGATTTTTATATCAATAAACGCATATTCATAGTAAGTTCAATAGATCTGATTTCAGAGAATTGGTTTGGCCTCCTTACTGCAAAAATGCATATTGAACTTGGCCAGTTTTTTGTAAGCAGCAGTGAATTGAGTTCTACGTGAAATCTGTTCAACTTGATCATGCCTCTATCAACTGAGGCAAAAGTTTGTATTGTAAACAACTTGAGGATCATGTTGATCATTATGCTTAAAGCAAATTGACCAAATTCTGTCTGGAGTTTTCCTGCAAGGAGGCCAATCATTTTCTCTGAATTCAGATCTATTGAATTTTTTATTAACATGAAACGATTGATGTAAAAGTCATAGGACACCACTGATGCTGTTCACTGAAATTGTATACATGCAACTATATGTATAGTCAAAATACCACTTCAATAAATATCTTTAAATATCAACAAATATCAATAATACCACTTCTGACTTATTATTTAGCATCTAAGATAGTACATTGCATCAAAGATCTTGAATTATTTTAAACCTAACTTTTAAAAAAGTTGATTGAGATCGAAACAACGCTTGAAAATAATGATGATAATAAAATACACTACAATAGAAAATGTCCAAAATACTGGATCATAGAAAAGTCAGGGTCATTTCAACTTGCCTTTGATTCCCTCTGGTACAAACATTTGGTTTCTATTTTGTTTGATCTAAAAAAATTAGGACAAACACGTTGACTTTCTTTTGTTGAAATTCACAAACCTAGTTGCAGGTTATAGAAAATTAACATGACGTGTCGACTGGCCGTTATGGACTGACTTGGATTCTGTGGTTGCCTGACCTCTAAGTACATGAGAAGAAGCTATCCTGGTCCAACCACCCCCCCCCCCACAACTTTTGATTTTGTATTTGAAGACTTTTCTAAGCATAATGCCTTACTCTATGCATAATGTTCATGAATGATCACGAAAAACTGATCCCACTAAAAAAACAGACAACAAACGGTTCTCTCAAATTATAGCTCCCTGCTCCCCCAGCCAACTATAGCCCCCCTCGCAACTAAGCCCCCCTGCTTAGTGGTCAGATAGATAACCTATTTACTCCATTATGAAAAACCCCCATCATGAAAAACATACCATAAAAGGGGCTATTTATTTCTGGGGGAATATAATGGAAAAGGCCCAACAGACATATGGATTTAATTATTGATTAAACTTTGAAATGAGCGGCAGTTATGTTTCTGAAACAGTCACGGAATTGATTGAAAAAAACTCGACTATAGTTTAAATTAAGGCTTTAACAGATTTTTGTTGTTTGCCCTTAGGGTCCAGTGGAGCTAGATCTAGAGGTCTGATCTAGAGGTCGGCGACCAGGCGATGTTGCCACCTATTCTCCAGATGACGGCGCTATGGGTGCCTTTTGACCATGTTTTAGTATTTTCAAACGTGTTATGCTTGTCATTATTAATCACAATTATGGCTCAGAAGGCGCGGGGGGACTATCGTTTTTTTTTCAAACGTGTAATTTAATAATATTATCGACAGGCCAAAGTTTAATTGCCTTCAGAATGAAAATTATATATTGAAATATTCAAAATCATACATTATTCTATCAATGGTCATTACAAAAATAAGAGCCGAAAGATCCTAACTGTCTGTCTACTAATAAGTTTTCAATTTGACATTGTAAAAACTCTTGTAAAAGCTGAAGTGCTTTTGAAAGGCATTTTCTCCCTTCGCTCTTAAATTTAAAAAGTTATATATTCTACTTTTGTATGCTTTTCAAAACCAAAGCACTTATACTCGCGTATTATGCCTTTGCGTTCTTACTATCAACTGTTTTGCCTTTTGGTGTGCTGTTAATTATAGGTTCCCGGGATTTTTTATAGAGGCTTTGATTGGCTTGACCACTTAGTCGGAGCCTTGTAATACATTTTTTTAGCTGTATTTGCGCTTTTCTTCTAGAACATTTTTGACTTCTCAAATGACTTTTTCACGCTTCTCTCATTCGTTTTTGAGTGATATCAGATAATCTCATTCGTTTTTGAGTGATATCAGATAATCTCATTCGTTTTTGAGTGATATCAGATGCTCTCACTAAAATTTGTTACTAAAGTAGAAGCGATTGTCGCAGCGGAGATTGTCATGGACTGGTGGCAGACTGGTGAAGGCGTTCAAAACCTAGCTTGGTCGGAACTTTTTGCAAACATAAACAGAGATTTGTCCTGAATATAGTTCTTGAATTATGCTGCCCCGCTGATAGCAATTTTTTGCTTAATCATTTTTTCGAAGTTTTCAACTTGTAATCGCCATAAACGGTAGGTTAAACTTAAAAGACATTAAGACTCTGAGCGGCTCCCTTATGACTTTGTTGATCTCTAAGTGTAAAAAAAATTGGAGCTGCTGAGAAGACAAGCTGTTTGGGCACCCCTCTCACTCTGTCCCACCTCACGTCCCCCTCCCATCACCCCTTTCTCCTTTTGGATGAAAGAGAGTTTTATTTATCGTGTTAACTGAAATATTTCAACCACACAAGAGACTTTCGATTATTTTTCGAAAAAATTTTGCTCTTACAAGCTTTCAATCGAGTTGGATTCATTTTGAGCATCGTTTTTTTTAAAGACAATGGTCAGCCAAATTTGATTTTGAGATTATTTTCAATTGGAGAGATACCTCTATTTTTATATTTTATTATCGTACTTCCTTGTTATTTGGTTGTTTATGTTTTGCAGTTTGATAATTTGTCCACAGTGAAAAAATCTCGATACATACAAACATCAATTTTGCTCACAAATTCTTGTTTTGCTCACAATAACAGTTTTAAGAATTTCTTTGAGACAAATTGCACCATGACGTGAAATAAATTCTAACGAAATTCAATAGAAAACAAAGGTCAGGTCCAACGAAAACAGTAGAAAACTGAACATTTTTATCAGCATTAACCCCCTTTTTGGTTCTCCTTGTAGAAAAGTGATCAAAGAACTTGTCTATAGGAAATAGGTTTTAATTCTTTTTTCGGGAAAATCTTCCTATTTATCAGTTCGTTAAAGAAAAAATTGAGATCAGTTAATGTGAAGTTGTTTTAAGCTATGTAATTTTTTTTCTGGACATCAGTTAATGTTGACAGCTTCCCGCATCAACTTTTCATCAATCAGAAAAACTTTATTTCGCTTTTGATTCTGAAAATTTTTGGTTCTGTTCAAAATGCTGTCTGCTTAAATGTGTCTAACAAAAGAATCCAACACTGACTTTTTACATTTCTCGTAAAACAATTTTTTTTGGTTTTATTGTCTTGATTCTAACCGAGGTCTTTAAAATAAGTGGTGATGGTGGCTGTATTTCTGGAATATTCCAAGAATGGTTTTAACAATAGGATAAAATGTAAAATTACGAGAACTGTGAGTTTTTAGGTTTCGCTGATGACTTGTCTTTGAAAGTTTTTGAAAAAATAATAATCCCATTCTGTTCCTGAAATATCAAAGCTAATCAAATTTTATTAAAAAGTTCAAAAAGTTAACTTTGAAAGTCTTGTGTAAAAATTGCGTTCACCAACACAAATGCCTGATGAAATCCACATGTAGTTTTTCCTGCAAAAACATCAAATAAGACCTAAATGAAAAGTGACGAACCTTTAGTATCGACCAATTGCCAAACAATATATTAAAATATTTTTTTGGTGTATTTCTATGTTTTTGTATGTTTGTGTTTTTTTTGGGTATCTGTGGTGTGTCTCTGTGTGTGTGTGTGTGTGTGTGTGTGCGTGTGTGTTTGTTTCTTTGTTTTCCTGTTTCGGTTTCTTTGAAATTGTCCTACACTAATCTTATTTGAATGAGTTGTAGTATTTTCGTTTTGTCTGCGAAAAAAGATCTACAATTTTTTGGTTAAAGAAAATTTCTCATATTCTGGTTAAAGAAATATAATCATAATTCTCCATATTTCTACACGGACCGTTTTGATAATAGGCAGTCGTGGCTGACTAAAAACGACTCTAACGTGGTCGCTTAATGCAACAAGATTGAAGAAAAAGATTTTGTTTAATATAAAAGCAATTTTTTTTCCGATTGAAACTTGAATTTATTTCAAGAACAATGAGTCTGGATAATGTGCGCTTGCACAAAATGTTTCGAACCCACTCATACGCAGTCTTGACTTAATTGAAAGAAAAGCATACATATCGTTCAACAAATCAATAATGGAATGAAATAATTCCACGTTAGACGGACAATGAAACTTTTTGTTATCAGATAAAACCTAAACAAAACAAAATAACCTATACATCACTAGAAAAGATATGGGACCGATCCTCAATGCGACTGGGTAACAGGTCGACAGGAAAGAGAAATCGGGGGGGGGAGTTCAAAAAAAAGTGAATAAAATCACTATATACTAACTGAAATCACTAAAACATTCATCTATATCTCCGTAGCAAGCAATTGAGACCTGCTAATATCCAGTGTACGTCATAGGACAAAAAAAGAAGGCCAATGATCAACAGTAACATACTCAACGCTATGCATTTTTCAACTATGTATTCTTTAATTTGGACCTATCAATGATGAGACAATTTGACAAAGAAACAAAATGAACCCATGAAATGGGCAATTAAGCTCAGAAAAATTTTTCTAATTTCAAATATTGGTATCAGAACAGAGAAACAATTAAATCAAGAAAAACGTTACAAATTGTAATTTATAACGCTGAGGATTTGGCTTTTACTCTGTCGGTACTGCGACTACGACAGAAGTTTAGAGAAATAAGAAAAATAGTTGCGAAGGTCAAAAATTCACCGATATTTTCTTAAACAAAAAGATTTTAAGAGACACTAGATAACACTCACATCATTTCCTAGGCTCACCAATAACTATTAAAAAAGCCAAATGTGACTTTGATTGGGGAGACTTAGTCATTGGACTACAAAATTATGACAAATAAAAGCAAAACGTAAGAAATTCAAAAAATTTTACGAAAGGTTTTGATCAAAGCCTTAAAAATCATGAGCATAACTCTGAAACCATAATATTTGTTCACTTTTTGTCGGAAATTAAGGCCTGATTTAAAATTTTTGTCATATTTTACAGAAAGAAACTATAGATGCCGAAATAGTTTGAAAAAAGGGCCGCGCCCCAAAAAACTCTTAAAAGTTTTCTATTGTAATGACCTCTTGTGAGACCAAGATCAACCCTGATATTCTTTGAAATTTTTTGTCGGTATCACTACTTTGAAAACGAAGCAAGTTTATCCAAGATTATAGAAATGTTAGCACGCTTGTTGAAACCGTGAAATCAAAAGGTTGAGCATGATTTTGCGTGGGCTCGGGCAGTGGGCATAAGTTTCACGGGCATCGACAAGGGCCGTTAGCACCCAGTGAGGCCCCTTAGGTCGTTACAGCTAGCTCAAGCAGCCAAACTTAGCAAAGTGGTGAGTCTGAGGAGTGAGTCAGTCCAGATTGCCTCAAAACAATTTACCTCTGGGTTGATTACCAGTCCGATTCATATCAGTTCATGCAAGGGCATGAGATGCTAGGTGCTCAGTCAGAGCGCTGAAATACCGCCTTTTAAAGAAGGAAGATAAATCGTGGCTGCCAGTGAAACCTTATCAAAAATTGCTTTGGCATCATGTATCACTGACGTCTCACTGTGGGAGTCACTGTTCCAATGATTGAAAGATTCTATACTGATTCGGTAGTGAACAATGTATCGCATGTGAAAACGCGATTTGTTGATAATTCTGTCTATGTAGAAGACAATTGAACGTACCTTCCTTACTTTCCCAAATTGCATCATTTTGACGGCTGTGTTAGTAGGCAACGAAAACATGGCTAGTAGGTTTTTGTGTGAGGAAATTTTAGATGATTGCTCTTCTTTATGATTGGAGGTAATGGAAGAGAAAATTGTGTGCGTGTTCTCTGCACCTAGTTTTTATCTTACGGAAAAATCATTTAGTAGGAAAAAATGTGTAAGGTCAAGCAAATTTGTATTTTTAGATAGTCAAAAAAATAAAAATCACATATTAGTGCTGGAACTGTTCTTACAGAGCTAATATGAGAAAGAGGGTTTACACTACATGTCTGCTCCAGACAACACTTAGTCTGGCTGTACCGAAATATAGTAGAGAGAGAGAGAGAGAGAGAGAGAGAGAGAGAGAGAGAGAGAGAGAGAGAGAGAGAGAGAGAGAGAGAGAGAGAGAGAGAGAGAGAGAGAGAGAGAGGGGAGAGAGAGAGAGAGATAGAGGTTTGCGGCTCACCGGTCATAAACCATCAAAGAGCTGGACCCCAGATGGTCTTAGCACCAAAACTTTGGTTTACTTGTCTTGGAATTCATTCCTATAAAGGTCAGCAGTCTAAAATACCGGCGGCTTCTGTCAAATGGGAAGTGCACGAGAAGGTGATCGGATATTTCTTGAAGGAAAATTTGGTCATAGTTTTTTTTTCATAAAACTCTCAGCGGACAAAAAAAGACAAATAATTGCTTGAGATGAATTAAATCGAAATAATAATTATGAACGCTCTTTCAGTAAGTTATTTGAGGAATCAATTCACATGGCAGTATGCTACCGGGTTGACAGAACTGCAGTAAAAACTGAACAGATCAAATTTCTAGCAGTATCAGTTTTCTTTATGTCTATTTGTCTAGTCTCAAATATGTGTAACTTTGAGATAATTCAGTCATTTTTTCTTCCCAATGTACCTATGAGTTTCAAGATTTTTGTGTTTTGTATCATGATCAACTAACTATATAATTTATTCAAATAGTTTTAAATTAAAATTTTTCCCATAAAATATTTTTCTCATTTCACTGTTCACATAATCTTGCTCTATCTCAATTTCTTTGGAAAAATACAATTCAGTAAATTGTAAAAATAATCTTTTAAATGCCTTTACAGTTTTGAGCATTAATAGGTTTTGGCTAATATTTCCGGAAATTAGTTAGAGAAAATATAGAGAAACTCAAAATTGTATTCACTGAGTTATAACGTACGTAGCCTTTGTTTTTCTTGAGTCATTCAGCTATTTAGTTTTTCAGTTTTTAGTGTTTTAAGGTAGTGCTGTTTTTTACCAAAGATTGGATTTTGTCAAAAATGAATGCATTGTTATTTCACAGAAACTAGTTCCCTCAAAACTCCAGGATGTCTTTCAAATGAGTTTCGATTTCAGATAGCTCAAAACATCAGTTTGAAATCGCTCCATATCAACTTAAAGTCACTGAAACACCAGTTTCTAAACAAGCGTAAGTAATAAATCTGATATGTTGCAAAAATATAGCATCATGATGCTCACAATTCCTTCCAATCTTAGAATTCGGTTGAAATTGTACTCGTAAACTGCGCATATAGAAACTTAAAATAGGCTCGAGACGCAGTTTTCCAAAACTGAATTTTGACTAATGAAGTGTACTGGTCCTGGGCTCACTTGCTCTTAAATCTAAGACCGGGTTGCGACAATTTTTTCATGGCTACTGTCCCTAATGACGTCACAATAATGAACTGTTCAAACTGATTAAAAACTTGTGCGTGGCTGACAATAAAGTATGATCAAATCGAGCTTAGCTCTCAATCGAATGAATGTAATTTACTTGTTACTCTCAAGCTAGTATAAACTAAACCAAATTGTGTTTATTCGATTTGGAGCGAAGGGCCATTCGGTTATACTCGATTGCCAGAACCACACACCAGCTTATGTTCAATAAACGTCAACGAAAAAAAGAATATATAGTGTTGGTTCAAGTGATATGTAAAAAATTGTTCGAAAAGAACGACTACTATAGGAGAACGACTACTAAAGAATATGGGCGGATCAATTCATTGTTCTCTTTTTCTTTGAGTGTGTCATTTTGAATCACTAGTTTACAAAAGATTAGCAACTATGTTTTTTTGTACGTTTTACTGATTACTTTTTGTTGATTATAGTGAGCCACTTCAAGTTCTCATTGGTAATTAATTATCTTCAACTTTTGTCCGATTACCCTGCAAAGGTGCAATTATGGTTTTTCCTGCTTCTTTGGAAGTATATTTGGATCGATTGTTATATGAATATTATATAAATAATTTATAATTATTTTTTAATAAGTCGTGTTGAAATAAAAACTAAGTTAAACCCCTAGTTATATAAAATCAAAACTAAGATACTAAAGATGATTTAATGAAAGATTGACAATAGATTAAAAACCTAATTATTGTTCCGACCCCACTTTTAGTGGGGGGGGGGGGAACTATATGCTCAACTGGGTTTTTTTTGTTCAGTCAATTTTGGCCGGTCGATATATTCATCGTAGAGAGGTGTGAGTGGTATCATTAGAAAGCCCGTCCAGCGTAGAATATGGAATGGAAAGATTTTTTTTTGATTTTCGTTTTTCACAGGGAGTTATCGAAGTTTAAACTTTGAGAAAAGCAGAGTGAATTCCGGTGTTTTTGTTCACATTTTTGACCAAAATTTCGTTAATTTTGCTAAAATATCTTGAAATTGTTAACGGTAGTGTTATTGATCTTATCTTAGAAGATAGAGTGGGTTGATGAATTTTTCGATCTGGGCTTTTTGGCTAAAATTTATTCAATATTTTTTTCAGAAATCAGAATTTTTTTTCGTCAAAAATGGGACCGAATATGCATTTTTAGCCCACTTTCACTAAATTTGCTGAAAGTAGACATCTTAAAACTGCAATCATATTCATCGCAAGCTTGGAAAGAGAGCTAGTTGCACGTCCGCTGGTTTTAAGAGTCTTCAGAAGTTATAACTTTGCTAGATTTTTGCTAATTTAATCACGATAATTAAACGAAATGCATTATTTGTTTTGGTATACTGAAAAATTTTGTTTCAAAGTTGATCTATTTCGCAACCAATTGAACAATTGAATGTCTTCTTAGTCACGCAGCAATATCAGGGCTGATATTGATTTCACCATGGATGCATACGATAATAAAATTTAGATTTTAATGGGGTGCAGCCTTTAAAAAAAATTTTTCCGCATATAAATTCTTATGCATATTGCTGACACGAATTTCAAATGAGGGCTCTTTCATCGACAGATACTAATTACAAAAAAGGAATACCAACGACCATATTTTACTGTCTCAGAGTAAAGTTCTTGTTTTTTTATGGCTCTGGCCGATTGCTCTCGTAAATTTTTGTGGATTTCTTGTTTTGCTTTCATTAATTTCTACTTTTTGTAGTCCAATGACTTAGTCACCCCAATATGCAATCGGAATGGCTTGTGGCGTATTTTTGAAGCAGACAATGTTTTCAGGTGTTACGTAATATCTTTTATTACTTTGAAATCATTTGTTTTAAAAAAATGTAGGCAAATTTTTGAATTTTGCAACTAGTTTCTCTTGTTTCTCTCAGTTTCGGTGTAGTCTCAATAAAAACATGCCAAAACCCATTTCCTGTTAGTCAGTAAATTAATGTCTGTAACGGTTTTATATTTAACTAATGGATTCTTGGTTTTGACACAACGAGTTTCGATTTTCCCAGTATAATAGCAGAGTTTTTGAGTTCATTTTGTTTCCTTGTCGAATTACACATTTTTGACAAGTCCAGTTGAAATTACGTTCAGTTGAGAAATTGAACGGGGTTAAAAAAAGGCGTGTCCGAATTCGTTAATTGTTTTTATTGAATAGATTGCAATTTGGGCTGAGACACTGTTGTCTTGCAAAATTTATTGAATTTTTTTGCGTAATTTTGTCTCCATTTTGACTGTTATACGACATGTACCTGATAATGATAGCTCTCAATCGCTTCCCCAGGACATATAACCACCTATATTAACCTTTCAGTATATAGCTTTTTCTTTTAGTAACTTTCAAGCTAACTTTTTTAAGAAAAAAGACTTTTTCAACAGTTTCCTTTCTTCTTTGATTTTTGTCACCATGTAAATCAATCTCACTAATAAGAAATTTCAATTACTTTTGTTTACTCAAACATTTTTTTGTGCTTGGTTATATGTTTTGACTGATTGCTTGGGCCATTTAGTTTCATAAGAAGTTTTCGAGACTTCTCTACTGTTCACTTTTGGGTTTTTTGTTGTCATTTCTATGTAGTCCTTTTATATGGAAAACCCCATTGATTTCTAGATGTGATTCAAGTGATGCTTTACAGCTCTTGCAGATAACATCCTATAAATGCAGTACCTTGAACACTGCTTTAAAATTGTTTGAGAGTTTTCGGCTTCTGTCTGTTTTTGTTATTAGTCTAATTAATGACAGGCCCAATTGACTTTCTGAGGTGTTGCATCTTAATGGACCTCTTTTTGTTGAAATCTTATGTCTGTTATGACAATTTAAAAAAATTGTTTTTCAATTATTTGAGAAAAAATTTTTTTTTTCAGCTTCGCTATTTTTTTTTAATTTTTTTGGTGGATTTGTAGCTTAGCCTCTGTAAGGACAGGTCACAACCCGTTTCTAGTGATCTATAATTAAAGTAATGATGGTTTTAGTTCCAACCAATTGTTTCTCGGCTTTGTTACTACTGTTACTACAAAATTTTATATCATAAAAGAAAAATTCTTGTAATTGTACATTTTAATGGACTTTTGTTTGCTTTCAAAATTATTACGCTAATGGTAGATCCCATTCGATATTGAAATATTGAACATTTTGATTGCTCTTAGTAACATGTTAATGGTTTCAACCGTTTTAACGGTTTCACTGCCATTTCGTGCAAAGCTTAATTTTGCTGGTATTTGTCATCTTTTTTGTAGTGGTATGATGTACACTGGATAATGAAATGTCTCAATTGCTTCATATGCAGATATAAATGAAATTTTGAGTTTTTTAGTGATTTCACTTTTTATCTTATGATAATAATCATTTTTGAAATCAAATGTTTTCAAAAACAGAAACGTATTACTGAACTTCGCACCTTTTTGCTCTGTTTGTCCAACTGTTACCCAGTCGCAATGAGAGCAGGTCCCATATCTTTTCTACTGAAGTAAAGGTTATTTTGTTTTGTTTAGGTTTCATCTGATGAAAGGTTGATGTTGTTATAACTTTTTAAAAATACAGACATTGAGTTTTAGTCGTAATTAATGTTCGTTATTTAATTTTTTTATAGCTTTTTCCAGTAGTCCTATTAACAACAAGTTTTTTCGGCCCTCTAGCGTGGTCTTATTGTATTACATTATGGTTTATTGAGCGATATGTTTGTTTTTGAAACTTTTCTATCGGTTGATTATACGGTAGCCAATTAAGTCAAGAATGTGAATGATCGGGGTCGGAACATTATGTGCGTACGCACACTACAGAGCCTCCTTGTTAATTTTATCCTGATTAAGTTTGTCCCACTATCAATGACGTGTTTTACCCCCGTCACAGATATTCTTATACATTTTGCGTTTTTACCGCAATCTCAGCCACCTCCCTGTTTTTTGTCTGGTCTTTAATTTTGTTATTAGTGTCCGGTGATAATTTTGAAATTAATTATGCTTGTTTAAAAAATTTGGACAACAATTTTCCTCAAGAGTTTCAATATTTAACATGCATTTTTAAATACGATTTCTGGCTCTTGCTTTTTATGATCAAGCAACTCCTTTTGATCAAATCTAACACTAATGAATTTTCCTTTTGTTCTTAACTTCTGTCCCTTATCTTTTCATGTGCTTATAGTTATCTTTGTATTTGCCAACTTTTTCAAACAACCTTTTAACGCAACTTGTGCCAAAGTTCATGTTTCTCTTTACCTGACCAAAAAGAATCCTGACCAAAAAATGAGTCCTGACCAAAAAATGAGTTAACCTTGCAACTTCTTGCAAGATAACTTTATCGCTTATTGTCTGGGAATCTTACAAAAAATTGCTATATAAGAATCTTGTAGGAATATTGTAAGAAGAGTTTAATCTTGTAAGTGTTTTCAAGAATCTTGCAAAATTCGTTCAAGATCTTACCAGATTATTTTTCGACTCGGTTTTATCCCTTCAGATGATACCTGTTGTGAGATGTCGTTTTGTTTGGTGCAACTTTTGTCAAACTTTTTGTTTTACTAAAATAAATTAAAAGGCCTCAAAGTAATGGTAAATGGAAGATCAAAAACGACGCACTCTGTAGGGATGAAATGATAGTTATTGGATCGAGAAACAGCTATAACTATTTTAGATGCTTCCTTGCCATTATTCAAAAACTTTCAACAATTTTAAATAAACACATTAAAAAATCCATTTTTGCAATTATTTAGACACACTAAAAAGTGGTCCTTTTTACAATTTAAATTATACGTTAAAAATAGCCTTATATAAGTTTTTGGCTAGACAATAAAAACGGGCAATTCCAGAAAAAAAATGAAAATTTATTTTTCAAATTTTATGCAATAAAAAAGTTACAGAATCATTGCCAGGCGTGCCACTGAGCGTTCGCAACAACTCTTACCCTCAACAAAGACTACACAAGTAAATTGCATAAGGATGAAGTTGATAAACAACAAAATCAAGAGATAATGAACAAATTAGATGCTTACATCAAATCTGTATCTAATACCACAACTGGTCTCAATAATTCAAACATACAGTAAACACATTTTTCAGTTATCAAGAGCATCCAGACAAATTTGCAGACATTCAGAATAAAATAACATCCATTAATCGTTATCAAGAAAAAAATACATTTCAAAAAATCTACAATATAGGAAAGGAGATGCTGAATTTGTAATTAGACATACAAGTATTCCATAAGTATATAAGGGAGCGTGATACATTATAAATTTAAACATATCGAAAACCATACCAGAAATCAGAAAATCTGGTTGGATTTTACACTGATGAGTATCAAGAACATTACACATTTCATACAACAATGCAACTTCTAAAAACCAGCCTCGCATATGATGGAGCAAACATTTAAAAACTACATACGTTAAACAAAGGGAAATAGTTTTAGTTTTCCGGAAATTTGCAGTTCGTCTAGATAATGATCATAAAGTATTGATTTTTAAAGGTCCCTATTTATTGTGCACTGACATGTGAACTATACTTAAAAGTTCAAGGAATGAACTAAATCCATGCTCAAAAGGTTTAGTTAGCTACTCGTCAGTATATGTCTCTGAAAATCCTGTAAGAATATGCTAAGATTATAAGGCATCCAATATCAAATATGAACATTATAGAGATTACATAGAGTTTGATTTTTTAAAAAAGCATTTTAAAAACCGTAACTTTTAAAGCATAAGGTGGCTTTTGGTATTATAATGCTGAAGATGGCAAGCAAAAACGATTTTGTTACCCATTATTAATTAAATTCATATATCCAGATTAATGAAAGATCATGAAATAAAATTTAAAAGGTAAAAATTGAGAAAAATTAGGCGATACAAATTAGCCACTTGCAGATACGTTTAAAAGTTTATTAAAATAAAAATTATCCTGAAACTAGATAGTGTTACAGGTCAACCAGCTAACTGTCGTCATTTTTGATTAATACCATAGACAAATGCATAGTTAGTTTAGAGATCATAATCACTTCAACGTAAATTTTGAAGTCATGCCCACAACTCAAGTAACCTAAATGCTAAGAAACTAAATTCTGTACCACCTACCTTCTATAATGGTTCTTATGATGACATATATGAAAAAAGTACTGGCTAAACCAGAGGAAGAATGTTTTCTTTAAATGTAGGATGCATAAGAACAATAATTGCCTTCAGAATCTTTTCATTATTTAATGTCCTTGCTAAAATACGTAACAACACTAAAAATGTTTTCAATCGCATGATTACGTTGATAAAAGTTGTGAAGATAAAATGAATAAAACAGTATGTCCACCATATGAAGTCTACTCTTAACTGAGGCAAGAAAAAATGCCAAAAAAGAGTTACCTTGAAACTGAAGATAACTTAACCAACAAGTGTAAACTTCGAAAGACCACACATTACAGAACTTAAAACGGGATGTAAACATACTATCACAAGTATTTGAAAACTTTAGAGACATATGCTTTGATGGATTTACAATTGATCCATGTTAGAGATATTCAACTCCATGTTTATTCAATGTTAACAGGTTCAATGAAAACAAACGTTCAACGAAGGCTTGATAAAGAAGACACATATATATTATCTATATTAGAAAAAAGGAATCAGGAGGTATAGCAACTGTACTCGAAGAGAGACATATTAAACCATAGAAAGCATACAGACAACGTGTACACTAACAAAATAAAAACATATGCTCATTATTGAACAGAAAAAACGAAGCAGATGAAGAAACTCTGTTCAATTTTTAATACCCATCATGTATGGTAGAAAAATTATCTACTGGTGGGTTTATCGCTTACATTAATTTAGTATACGAGACATCTACAAAAGGACAAGGTATAATGTTAGAAAAATCTTGAATGAATTGATGATTTAAAACAACAGACTGAAGTAACCCCGTTCTTTCAAGAAAATACAAGGTTATATATAGGTTGATGAATAATCTATTCTATAAAAAAACATAAGAAAAGGAAAGAACTAAGTCACCATCAGCCTTCTACGGAAAAAAATAGAAAATGTAAAACAAATCAACAACAATTCTTAGCAACCAATTATGCAAGTTTAATTAAACAAGATAGTTTTAATTACACCGGATTTGCATGATTAGTGCTAAAAAATACCGAAATTTATGAATTTTCTTTATAATGTACTAAGACAAATTTATAGATGGATTTCATCTATGTTAAATAGATGAAGAAATTTCTCATATAAATCCAAAAGATGGCCGGGGACAAATGAATGATCATATTGGAAGTAAATTAGGGAAATGAAAGTTGAGCTTTGTTAAACCACTAAAAGTGACGAGACAATTTGAAAAAATACATAACTGAAGCTAAGTGTCTGGCATCATCTAATATATAAAACTTTGTAACCACGACAATTATATTAAAAAGAGACGTTGAACTAGAACTTCACAAAAACATCCAATAAGCAGAGAAGATCAGTTCAATAAATTCTTTCACAAAAAAATTAGATTGATTTATCTATAGCTAAACACTTCAGATTAAAATTTATCAACCAATAAAAGAATATTGTTCAGGAAAATATACTTGAGCTCTCTCATATTGATGACATAATAATTGGAGACGGTCTTAAAACCACGACAATGTATTGAGTTAATTAAGGTTCAGCACAAGAAGAGCTTTTAAAAAAACAATAAAATAGATAATTGAAAAGAACAAACATCTAAAAACAATAATAGAATAAAACAAACGAGGTAAGGGAAAGAAGAAGTAGAGTAGAAGAAAAATTGAGACAACAAGGATATAATGGCAACTTAGAAAAATTAATTGCCCCATTAACTTAACTGTTATACGAACACACCAGCACACAAAATCAATACATGGTAAAAACACTACATGCTTTACAAGATGACACCAAAACAATAAAAGGCAGAGGATTATCATTACCTTCTACTAGAACTATCAATAAAATTTGATGCATTTACAATACTTTAAGAAAGTGAGTTTTATAGTAAAATGTATAAATCTGTACCCAAGGAGCATGATGTAGAATTATACTAATTTGATAGCGAGATATAACAGAAAATTATTAAATATATTAATTAAACCAATGTTTATCAGGCAAATAAACCTAATTGGTGATAAACATAATTGCCAAATTGGTGATAAACCTAGGTAAATAAACCTAATTACCAAATTGGTGATTATGTAAATATAGTGATTGATGTTGTTGTTGCATATAATAACATCTACCATCATTATCTCACCTGTTAATGCTTCAAACTATCCAGAGAAGGTTAAATACTCTTTTAATTTTAAGAATTGTAAACCAGAACTAAAACTTAATGTCTATGTTAAAAATGCTAATAATTGCAATAAATTTTCAAAAGGATATTCAACTTATTAAAATATAGGTTTGTTTAGATTAAGAGAAGTTTTAAGACCAGAACAAAAACATACAAAATAGAGGATATGTATCTAGAGGTAATTGAGAGCAAATACTATGAAAAAGATTTAATTATTTCTAAAACTGACTTAACTATATCAAAAAAGTTTTATGAACACTAAACACAATTGTGATTATAGAGCAGCTTTATAAATATCAACAAAGAATACAAGAATCAGATTCAAGCAGACAAGACACCAACTCGTAACGATAACAAACAGTTTCAGTTAACATCAAGTAAAGCAGCTCAATGATTCTTTAAAAAAGAATGATATTGTTGACTGTGGTATGAAAAGCTGACAGGGGTCTCAACGGGGGGGGGGGGGGGGGGACACTATGTATTAAGATTGGAAAGCAAAAAATGTCCCCATAGGGGGGACACTTTTGGGACATTTTTGAAACGCAAATTTTTTTGTAATTTTACAACGCCCCCGGCGTCCCCCCTAATTTTTTATTTTATTCAAATTTTGGGTGCTTTATTCGGCTAATTCATTTATCGGTGCTATAAACTAGTTCAAACTCTTTGCAACTAAGTTCCCGCCATGTTGTGCAGAGATAGACAAAGGCGCGCTACAATGTCCCACTTTTATACCGCGTGTCTCGCTATTTCTAAGCGCTATTGTTCGCCTATGCTAACTTTTGCAAATTTTAAGCGTGCATTTATCCAATTTTAACAAAACGTAAGTCTGATTTTAGCCAAAAATTTTCCAAATTTTCGGTTTTTTGTCCCCCCACTAGGTTTTTGCGGCAGGATCTGAGAAAAATTTGCCGACAGATCAAAATTATGGGAACCTAATAAAGGGTTTGTGGGGAACCAGGAAAGCTTGTTTTTTTGAACAATTTGAACAGGATACTTCGTATTTATACTCCCATTTTTCATCATTAATTTCTTCATACAGTTGGTAATCATTTAGTAGAATACTGAATTTTTGTCACCGTCTTGGTCTCCAGTAGCAATCAACTGTCGCGTGGATCGACACTTATAAAAAATTGGCGAACTTCGTAGATAATTTTGGTAATTTGTAAACAAGAATTTACATTTCTCTCTCAATCATATTTCAAGGGTCAATATGTCGGAGGTAATATGAGACCACAGTGTGGAAGCAGAAGCGTTTTTTTTTTATTGTGACAAAAAAAATAATTTGATCGCATTTGCTTTTCCTCTATTAAACCTTAAAGTTATTAGAGTTTTAATCACAAAAGTTAGCCAATTTTTTAAACATTGGAGTTCACGTTTCGAGTAAAGAGAACTTTACAACTAGTCATTGTCTTTATCATCAGAAGCGACTGACAGAATGCAGTTGAATTTGTAAGTGCTAATCGAGACAACTTTTGGTTCTTTGGATCTATTCTATTGCCCCCCATTTGTTGGTCTTATTTTTTGCATATTATATTGCTTGATGCACTTGGTTTGGCCCTGATATCAAAGAAAAAAAATAATGCTATGATAATACATCACAGATTATTTTCTAATCTAGTCTCTCTTTCCTGATAATCGCAAAACAGTTCTTGTCCGATTGCGCGTAAAATATAGCCATTTTTTTAAATAGAGGAACCTGTTTGTTTTTAGACACCTTTCCTGAGACATCGAAGAAACTATAAAACGAAAAACAGATTTGAAGTCTTCATATCCATAACAGTTTATTTGCAATGGTTGAAGAGTGGATTATTCAAGTAAATTCCTTTTTGAAAATGAATTTTTTTCCGTTACGCGCATGGTTATTAACTAAAAATGAAAAAAATCTAGTATTACTGGAACAAGGGACTCAACCCCAGCTATATTATTTCGGATTTATTTCTGTTTCCTGATTGGAGTATTTTACATAACATACATTGATGGGAACCCTAAATTAGTTGAAACTTCTTTTGAGACCCAAGATTTTGATGGAATCGAACTTCGTTTTTTTGATGGAACAGAAATGGGGTTGATGGAGTTGTTCCGAAAACTGATCGGCAAAAAATCTAGTTAACAACTTTCCAAACAACTACAAAAGCAAATTGACGATTTGGTCGATTTGCAATCGTATGTCTTATAGTTTACTTGCTTTCTATGTTAGCTGATGTTTCACGAATTATTAATCTAGGACAAGACCTGTTAATATAAACGGATAATTTGCCTTATAAAAACTTGATGTGAAATTTATGTTTAATTTTTTTAGCCAAAACGATCGAGAACGATCAAGAATCTGAATAAGATCGTCTTTGGCATCAACAGAAACAATGTTTCTGATTTTGATATCTGTAATTGTGGAAAGTGTCCGCTCGGCGACAAGTTTAAAGTCGAGAGTCGATTTTTTTGCGATCAGGGCAACGGAAACCTGATAATGTACCTCCGCAACAATTGAGTAAGTTTTTTTTAATGGGACTGGGTTGAGGTTGAGAACTATATGCTCTATCCCGTTTAGTTTTTTTTCTTTTCAATTTCTCGGGTATATGAACCGGATCAAGGATAGGAAGTTTTCAGAAACTGGCTGTGAATTTTAAATATATAAAAATTTTGAAAATATTCTCTTTCTTGATAGTATCTGTGTCTGTATTTTGTGCTCAACACTTGCTTTTAGAACTTTTAGCAACAGCGTCAATTACCATAACTCCATGGAGTTTTTATATAAAAATATAAAGAAAATTGGATGCCACCATGCCTACAGTACACCAGAGACTGGAGGGGGGAAGAACCAAGTTTGATCACCTAGGCACTCGGGGTTGTGATGACCAATTTAGTACCCCGGAAACCAATTTGGTTCACAAGCACCACCATCACAAAAATTTACGAATGCCACAGTGAATATAAAGGAAATGAAGGTATTAGATGAGCGAGGGGAAAGGGTTTTGTTTAGCATCACCGGGGGGAAAATGAACTACCTTTTTCGTAAGTCCGTAGCCAAGATGAAGAGAAGCAACGAAATCTACTATATCACTGAAGTACGTATTAGTTTATTCATTCGCTACTTTATTTTTCGCTACTTGAGTCCACTATCACAGCTCGGAGTTTTTTTGCCTTTGAGTTTCCAGCTTTTTTCATGTTTTGTCTTTTCTTTTTGTTTTGTCTCTGATCTTGGTAGAACCGTTTGCTCAACTTGTTGTCTCTTTGTATTTGATTCTACCGCTTGACTTAGTACAAAAACCATCGCAAGCTGGGTCTATAGAGGATCCACTTTCTTATAACTCTGTACTATAACTCTACCACTCTACTACTTTCTTATAACTCTACTACGTTTTTGTTTAATTCATCCTCACTGTAGTCACATTGGTGAAAACCTGGGTCGTGAATTGAATTGAAACTTGTGTTTAGAATGCTATTAATTTGTGGAATGTTTCATGACTGTTGCGTTTGATGCTTGTTTTTCTGCTGATTCTTGTTTTGTTACCTGCTGCGAGCTATCCTGGGCCTGTTGCACACTTTCCTGCTCGCTTTTGTCATCCGGGCTCCAATCAGGTTCATTCTCTATTGTCCGGTAAAAATGTCTTCTCTTATTGCACTGTGACCATAAGGCAGCGTTGAAACTTGGTCACTCAAGATGAAACGTTTTTCATTGTAGCCTGACAGCGACTACTTGTTGACAACAAACGAGTGAAGCCTGTGGTTGCTGGATGCTATTCGGGTGTTGAGCAAACGCACTACCTCACCACACAGGAGAGTTCTTTTGTACAACTCATGTGCCATACTGCGGCGAGCATCTTTTGTGACTCCTCTTGCTGACTGCTTAACGGGTTTTGAAAAAAACTAAATTTGTTTCCAATTCATTCTAGCCTTCCTGCCTGCAGTAAAAAAAATTACTTGTATGTTAACGCCTAGCATATGCTTGCTTTTGTTGAATGTCTGGGTTTGTATGGTGATTGAGTGGTAGTGAAAAAGATATATACTTGCATTCGGTGAGCTTGATGGAAAACAACTTAGGCTTCAGTCCACAGAGCTCTGCAATTGGCTTGCTTCTTATCTCATCTTTGAATTTCAACGTGACACGGGCATTCTCCCTGCTGTACAATGTGTGCTGAGATGCGAAGTTTCAAAAATCAAACTGTTCAGCGACCATTTTTTTTCTGTGTATTTCCGCAAAAAGTCTCTCGAGCGCACTTCATACACAAAAGAGTCTGTGTCTGAATAAAGCAAAATACAATCAAAGTTTTTTTCATGAATTTGTAGTGAAACTCTAACATGAACTTCTTCGCCAAATCCAATGTACAGGCACTTACTATGGTTGGCAACTACTATGGTTAGTGAAGCGTTCATGAATTCAATTGAGTCCAGAAGTCTCATGTATTCATATTGACTGGTACACACGCCTTTTTGTTTTGAGTTGTTTTAATGTGAACTCCTATATGCAACGAGATGAATTTTTTGCTTGTGCTGGGCACAACCGAAACTGTGTTCCTCTCATTTATGTTCTGTAGTGCTAGTACTACATGGTGAAGATCAAAATTTGTTAATTTTTGGGCGAAGAGGGGAGTGTAGTTGAGAGTTCTGCGTTTCAAGTTGCACTCTGCGTCAGCCCATCCTAAAAATTTTCCAGTTAAACGACAATGATCCAGTACGGTTGGATCTTGAGCGTTTTTGTTCAACTTGGTGTCACATATCCAACAAAACGTAGCGTCTTGTTTGATTTGTTGTTACTTCACCGAAAGTTTTTGTTTTGTTGCTGCACATCATAAATATCACTAGCAATTCCTTCAAAAGTCTTGACAAAAAGTTTCATCACTTTTGGTTCGCTTTTTATATCAAAGATGAAAAGTTTTTCCTAATCTAGGGTAACAAAAAGTAGAGCATAGCTACATGGTTTGTGCTCTTCCAGCGCTTTCGTTACTGATTTTTCTTGACTACTGCAAGCAACGGGTTCAATAATTGACTCGGGATCGAAAAAAAACAACAATTGGGGCAAACCACGGGGCTTGAACATTTTTGATTTCAAAGTTTCGCTGCTCAATTTTTGGCATTCTTATTATTGCTTGAGTGTTCTGTCAAATTCGTTCATGCTTTTCATGTCTACCTGAGGAGGAGTACTGAAGTTCATTTGAAGTACTGAGGTGGGAACAATTGCGGCATAAATGATTGTCTGCGCGTTGAATTATCTGCTTGTACTTGTGAATTAGTCCATTGATGTTGGCGATAAGAACATAGTGATGCATTGTTCTATCACTTAGCAAGAATAGATCGAAGTCGAAGCTAAAATTTTGATTTTTTGAAATGCGAAACGGTATCAACTTGTTGTTCGAGTTTCTGAAAACATTGACACGAACATTGTTCAGCTTCTCATTTTTTCCATTTGATGGAAAGCCATTAGCATCATAAATGTTCCAACGGGTTGTTTTTCTCTGTGGTTTTCCGGTCCATACATTATTGGGTTTGTTCTCTGTCTGCAGGATGCAATGTCAGAAATTAGTTTGGGTCCAATGGTGTTTTTATATTGAGCAGTGTAGCAGTAGAGGAAGCATTTCCCATCCTGTCGATTACGAATGTTGAGCAGATACCTACATCTAACCAATTCACCTGAAAAACTACAAAAGATGATGCGACAATCGGTTTTGTTTGGACAAACTGTATTTCTACTTTGTCAATTCCATCTACTGTCCAGCCGCTTCCATACGAAGCAATTCGATGCCAGAAGCATTTGTTCAACCATTCCAGAGAAACACGGTTTGCTCAGTCCTGTGAAGTCAACGCGTTGCATTTTTAAGTTGACAAAAGTTTTTATTTGGTCTGGTTGAATGTTTTCGCTTTCATCGCCTGAGGGTTTAGTCAACTCTATCTTTGCACTGAATTGTAGTTCTTGTGCATGAGTTTGGGTTTTTTTCGTGTTGACCCACCGGTATGTCATAGATTCTCAGCACTCCATTGAATGCTTCTTCGGAGTGAAGAATGCCACAACTTTGATTGTTTTCTGCGTCAGCGTTCCATACTGGCAGTCCATGATTATTGATCATATGTTCCATGTATTTGAGGTTCTCGGCAAAGAACTTGTTGCAGTATTGACAATATTGGGGATGGTTTGGTTTATGCTGTTGTCTCATATGTGCCTTGAGCTCCACAACGTTTTCAAGAGCAAATGCGCAGTCATCGCAGTCAAATAAGTTTGTTTGTACACATTTTTTATTTACAGCCTGCATGCGCCGATGTAGGCTGCGTTTATCCAAGATCTTTTTCTGACACACAGTGCACTTTTCAGAATTCATCGCAGCGTTTCAAAAAGCAAGAAATAAAAGAAACTAAGATAGAAAAAGCTGGAGAAAATATATTTGTGGAAAAGAAAGCAAAAATTTTGTGATAGTGTTTTCGAGAACAAATATTAAGAAAAATTTAGATGAATTGATTTGAATGTGAAGGCAAAAAGCAAATGAGAAAAATCTTGGGTTGGTTGGTCCACATATTTACATATCCCTCGTCCAATCAGAGTGAGCGTCTTTTTTTGTTTATTTTTAGAAATGAAAGCTACTGCTTCACAAACAGTGGTTGAGAGCAGCAAGTTTCCCAGACTGTTGTGTAAAAAACACAAGTTCATTTGTTTACCTGTTCATCTTGTTTTTGTTGATTCATTGTAGATGATCAGTTTTACTACTTATTTGTCTACCCGCATGCTAGCAACTTGTGAGAAATTTTTATTGATTGTTTGTCATGATATTAAGGAATCCAAGCTTCTACTGGTTTTATTATTAACACGGTCTACTTTTGCACATTTGTTTATAGAAATGTTTCACATAATTTTCTGCTGATATTCTGGGTTCTTTTACAACGACTAATTCCTAAAATTTTTTTTGTTAAACCTTGTGCCTGCATGAATCATAAGACTAAGTTAAATTAACAACTGGTTTCAAGATACAAACACAAAGTTTTCCTGTAAAAAAGGGAACAACAACAAATACAAACTTCGATTTCTACAATAAGTTTGAACAATGTTTTCTTGTGTTTTAGAGTTGAGATAACTTGATCACCTTCTTGACAGGGGCATAACATTGATTCAATGGTGGTGTTTGATTAATGCTGACGCCATAAGAAAAGCAACAAGAGGCTTTTTTCCGGAGTTTTTATTTCTTCACTTGGCGTCTGAGACTGGTCGAAATTCCGAAAATTTGATATTTGTCAAACTTCTTTTAGCTGCCCCAGTTGATTCTCCCAAATTTTAATGCAATCATGATCGTACTCTGGAAAAAGTTTTCTTTTTCGTTTTGCTAATTTCTTCACATCTTGCTTTTTTTGTTTGAATTCTAGTAGTACATCCATAATATCGATGGGCATACGGAGACTCCTCTTGTCTCAACATTTTTTCTGGCGTTTTTGTAAGTTGAAATAAATCGATCTTTTTCGTATATTCGAGAATGGGCTCAATGAAATTCACTGGAATAATAAAGTTGTTTTTTGTGTGCCACGATTCTGTATTGCCATCAAAGCATTCCTTCACAAGAACAATATTTTTGAAGGTGTGACACATTCGCACAAGAGTTCGAATTCCTCGCTCACTCGTTTTAACAATTTCTAAATATTAAGCAGCCATATTGCAAGTGATGGATAAACAATTGCGATGTTTTTTTTTCTACCAGTTGTCCGGATTTGAACAGTAAAAAAGCAAAAAAAAATTCCTTTCAAAGGAGAGTTTTATAAAGACAACAGAAACAAGGACCAATTTCTGTAACAATAGAAATGAATACTTGTGTTTAGTAGGTATGGTACTGAAAGGAAAAGCAGGTTCAAATTTGAAAGCAAATTCCAGAGAAAAATTTAGCAAAGAAATAATCGTGCACTAATGTAATAAAGTGCCAAAGAACTGAAGAGTTTTCACAAATCCGATATTGAACAAGGAGAAAGAGCAATGGCGGGAAGAGTGAAAAAATGTTTCTTATCGATTTGTTTATTTGACTTAAACATTTTATCATGGTTCCGTCATGTTTATAAATAGAAATACGTCATTTTGACTTAAGTTGAACGTGGATGCTCTCGGGAAATATAAATAGGCTCCAGGAGGCGAGGCAGTTTGTTCATTGCTAAAAAACTTTGTCAGTTTTCAGCTTTGAAGGTCAGGATTTGAAAAACTGCTATCTACTAATTCCTTTATAACGCTTAGCCCGGCGATGCTGCGTTAGTGAACGGAAAATTTTTAAATTGTCTTGGACAGTTATGACCATGGGTCTAGATTCAGGGTATATTTTTTCCAATCTTCTGAATTCCATATTTCGTATAAACATCGTCGCTGATATGAACAAAGAGGAGAAGATTTTGTTTACACGCGTAGTGTTTGGGGTGATTTGTTTGTTCAGCAGTTTTTTGTCTAGACATGTTAGCGTGGGGTTTCAATATGTTTACAATCCAATAAACAGTGATGCATTAGTCATTTGTCATTTCAGATTACTTTGATGCAGTTTATCTCAATATATGCAACATTATGGGTAAGATTTTTATAAGGATGCTGAGTACAGTTGCTTTCATTTGGATCTGTCGCTCAATGAAAAACGGCTTTTTAGGTTTGCTCTTGAGACTTACCATACCACTGGGGCCTATTTATACTTGAAATTGTTCAAACGCGATAGTGAACAAGTCCATTGGGATTTCAATCAAAAATTTAGACAGACGGCGCGTGAGTTTCGGTTGCTATGTCAGAACATAGTGCTTGATCAACCGGTTGGCTGGATCAACTCAATTCTAAAAACTGATTCAACTGATGACTCGAAGTCTACAGCAAACGGGCCGGCAAAACATCGAATCAGCTCCAAAAGAAGATAGCAGAAACATCTGTTACGGTCAATGAGGATTCGGAATAAATTCCTCTACACATTCATAGTTAGTTCATTAGCTGTTCTATTTTGTTCGTTGTGGTCGAGGCAAGGTATGAAAACAGTCCTGAGTATTTCAAGAAATTGAAAAAATGTTTCAAGAACAGTATTTGTTAGACTGAACCAAAACTAGAAAACACAACAGTTGAAAATTATGCATATGGTTATTATTCATCTGCTACAGTTATCGAAGGTTGTACATTTGGCTCCAATCATTATCATGTTATGTATGAGTTTGGCTCGCGAGATGATAATATATTCGATTCTCGTTGTGTACCTGCGGTGATACCATGTCTGCTAAACTGTTTCAAATTACTTATTCAGCCTACGTAAAAGGATTTTGTTAAACTCGGTGCAATAATTTCACAACTACTTTTTGCGCGGGAGTACCTGGCGTAATCAACTTCTTCAGTCACCAAGAACCAGAAACAACTTCCAGCATCCTTGAGTGAGGCACCTGCGAAATATATTAGTACTCTGACGGCCAACAAACGCTCTTCTACAGTCCCTGACTCCTCATCTCTTTATCAGATAATGGATATTCTCCTTAGTGGTCACGGGAGTTTTGCCCGAGAAACCTCAAACTCTTTCATAACCTTTCAATTTTGTGAAAAATTGATATTCATTCAGTTTTGTTGTTTGAAAATTAAATTAAGTTTTACTTCATATACTTTACAAAAGCTAGTAACTCTAATTCGTTTATATCAGGCATAAATGGAAATTTATCACTATGAAAGTAATGAACAATGTAATTGCAAAATATAACACAAAGCTGAGAGTCTGAGGATTGCAACGGAGACTGAATGTCTCATATTATATTTATTATATTCATCCATTAAATTCATCAATATCTCCGAATGTTTACACTGTTGTAAACGGTTAAAAATATCCTTGTAGGTAGTCAAGGGTTTAGCCAATGGATCTGCAAAATATGTTGTTGGGTATGCATATCTTGTAGTTAGCAGTACCCAGTGGGTTCTAATAGAGTTGGATCGTGATGCATTAACAATAATAAAAGTGTTGGTTTGCAAGTTCAGAGGATAATTATCAGCCGCATTTTACACTTTTTCACTTTAAAATGAATTTTTTCTTCGTCCATTAGTATGTGATCATGGTAAGAGTGTTTTCAGATGCAATTCTTGCTGAGTCAATTTAGATCGTATATGCTTTTTCTCCGGGAAAAAAATCAACGTTATGAACTAACGGTGCATCGATTTTGAGTTCAACAGACAATGATGAATTTGTGAGCTCTGGATGAATAAAGTCATGAGTTGCTTTTGTGTGCTGGTCAGATCAAAAATCAACATATAATGGTTTGCGAACTCACTCAGAGGTATTGCGTGGCCATTTTTTACATAAGCTAATGCAATTATTGAATTGTAGTACAATCTCTTGTCATCAATTGTTGAAATTGGAGTTCCAGCCGTTGCAAAACCATTTCAATAAATTTTTATCTCTTTTAAACCAAATTTTTGATAATGGAATGCACCAGAGGTGTTGGTAGCAATGAATGCTGTCCGACGCATAATGCAACAATGACTCTTCTGATTGGCTCTTTAGTGAAAGTATCCTCATGTTTCCAGCTTTGCTGGCCTGTTGTAGCCAGGAGGGTTTTGGTAATTACTTCATTGTATCGGTAAATTGCCGGAGTTTTCAATAATGTCTTCTCAATTGCACCTACAACATTATCTGACACCGTCATCTTCCTGATAAATATATTAGCCTCATCTGTTTTATCTTTGTAGTATTTCGCTGCGGCTTCGCTGAGGACGGCAAAGTCATCTTGAGATCTTCTCTTTGAAATGCGTAACGTTACTCCACTAACCAAATGTTTCTCACATGAAAAGAAATCAACTGCCAGCTTTCCGTTTAACGTTATGCGTGCGGTTTGTCGCATTGTTCTTTTTCTTATACCCGAATTTGCTGCTGGAATAGTGTCGGGATTTTCTTCACACTCGCAACCCTGACAATTTAGCCAGGTTTATTTTGAGCCTGTCCCGTGAGAAAATTCAGTTTCTTTGAAAATTTTGTGTGCATAGTGTCCATTAGCAGTTGAAATTTTGATACCATTTGAAGAAACAGTACAGTCGGGAAAAAGCGAATTAAGGATATTATGGAAGATGTATTATATTAGCAAAATATGGAAGATCACTGGCATTAACATCACCAGCTGTGTAGCGCAAATCCGTTCCATCTGTTTGAAGTATTCAACACTTGATCACCAGGTAAGTTTTTTGCAGATCAATAAAAATGTTGCGATCACCAACAACTTCAAATTCAAATGATGATCCTGTAGGCGAATAAAGCGGTCCTGTTTTTTGCTCGAGTGATTGATCAAATGTTACCAGCAAAGGTTGTTTTTCAAATAACTCTTAAGAACTGTGAGTGGCTTCAGATGGTTTTACAATACTAGTTCGCATTTTTCAATCGCGAGAAAAAATCCAGACAAATCTTTTTCGGACGGGGTTATCGAGAAATGATTCTTTTCATTGAGATATTTCGTTTTTGATTTAGCGAGGTCTGGTGTACTGTCGTCTCTTTTGTCTAACTATTTTACGACCTGTTGCAAAACGTGATTGAAGAGATCCACGTATTTGTTTGCGAGCTGTTTTGGCTACTGTACTTTTCACTGCTTGTTTAACTGAATTTCTTTAGGTTGCAACTTCTACTAACTCCGTTGCTCCCTGAACCAAAGAAGATTTTCTCGCTCATCTTGAGATCTTCTCATTGAAATGCGTAACGTAACTCCACTAACCACATGTTTCTCACATGAAAAGAAATCAACTGCCGACTTTCCATTTAACGTTATGCGTGCGGATTGTCGCACTTTTATTTTTCTTATATCCAAATTTGCTGCTGGAATTGTGTCGGGGTTTTCTTCACACTCGTAGCCCAGAAATTTTAGACAGGTTTTCTTTGAGCCTGTCCCGTGAGAAAATTCAGTTTCTTTGAAAATTTTGTGTGCATAGTGTCCATTAGCAGTTGAAATTTTGATACCATTTGAAGAAACAGTACAGTCGGGAAAAAGCGAATGAAGGATATTATGGAAGATCTAATATATTAGCAAAATATGGAAGATCACTGGCATTAGCATCACCAGCTGTGTAGAGCAAATCCGTTCCATCTGTTTGAAGTATTCAACACTTGATCTCCAGGTAAGTTATTTGCAGATCAATGAAATTGATTGAAGAGATCCACGTATTTGTTTGTGAGCTGTTTTGGCTACTGTACTTTTCAGTGCTTGTTTAACTGAACTTCTTTTGGTTGCAACTTCTACTAACTCGGTTGCTCCCTGAACTAATAAATCACCGCCAATCTTTTTCGCTGCGGGCCAGAGAAATTTGCATGCTTATGACCGAGCAACTCTTCCAATACCTGCAGCAAGGGCTCCAAAATTGCTGCCTTTTTGTCTGTAGTGTCCCGAAAAATGCGGCATTGTTTGAGATGCTTGATTGCTGTAGTAGGCCTCCCTTTCAATAATTTTTGAAACTTCAATTTGACTGTAACTTTTCCGGTTCCAGTGAAAGAAATTAGTTTTCCTGTTTCGTTTCTCAGCTCTACCTGGATGTTCTGAATGTTGTTTGATAATATTGCCTCGTAATCTAAATTTGTGTAGGACTTTTGGTGTATGGGTGTCACTGTGTTTATACTACCGTTTCTCAATCTTTTTTCAGACTCAATGATTTTTATTACTGGATCTCTTACATCACCAGTGTTCTGATGTTCAATTATATCAGTGTATACAAAAAAAACTCTGATCCGCAATTGATATCAAATGGAAAGTCTCCAATATGTCGGTTCAAAGGGTTGCCTGCATTTTGCGACTTGTAACCAATATGAATAAAATCATGATTCAAAATATCTTTTGTTCCTTTAAAACGGAGAATACTGGAGATCTCTTCATCTCCAAATGACAAACCTTCGTCAACCCCAAATATAAAAAATAACTTTTGTGTTACGGTGTCAAAATCATAGTCAAAGTTTTTGAACTGAGCGATTCGAAAAATTTCTTCCAGAAGCTCTTCTGAACTGTTGTATATACCTTTGCGAATTTATCGAAGTTGTCCGGTGCAATTATGTGAAGCGTCAAGTTCAGCACCAGAATTAACATACGCAACTATTTCGGCTGAATTTACATTGTTGATGTTTGATGGAAATGATATTGAAGCAAATGCAACTTGCCAATCTCCATTTAACTGTAATGGTTGGGCTAGTTTATTTCAAAATTTTCAAATCAATAGTAAATTCTTTATGAATACTCATTTTTATTCTTCGACAGGAAGAACGTTAACTTGGACTAAGTCTGGTTTATAAAATTTCCCTTCAAGTTTAACGATGTCTGCGTATATAATGTTGCATTTTTATGGACTGAGGGTGGCAATCTTGAATACTGCGAAGAGTTTGTCTGTATAATATTGTTTATAAACTTTCCTAAATATTTTGTCTGGCTTTGCAATCCAAACCAGGTCTCCTTCGTATTTTGACGATAACTTTTTTTGTGCTAATTGCTAGGGATATTAAAAACGGTTCATGTCTTTTGAAAGTTTTATTAGGTGCAAGTTGGGTAACACGATTAACAAGACTGTTTATACTATTTACAAACTGGGGTAACTCCTTAATTTAAGTCCAAGTCCAATTTTCCTCCAAGTATTTGTGAATGATTCTTTTGAGCGTTCGAATAATTGTCTCAGCAAATGCGGACTTGGTTTCATTTTCGGTTGTATATAAATAAATCTCCTTTTTTTACATATGTTTTTGATTTCACCTTTAATCTCAGATCCCTTTTCTGTCCAAATCTTTTCTGGTTGTTTTTCTGCTTGATCGTTTTGTTGAACGATTTGACAGCATCTTTCGCATACAAAGCTTTCATTGGTTGCACTCGTAGGTATAGCGATAAAAAATTTGACTCCAGCGAATATTTGACTCCTTGTTATATTGGTCAACTTTATCCATATACGCCACATCGACAGACCAGATTTCGTTTATTCAACAGCTTTCAGTCTGGGAAAAGTTTATCTGAATTGTTTGTTTTTTGTGTGAAGGCTTTTGACTGAAGGTTTCGAACAACTTTGGTAAACCGCTGGCTTTCTTCAAATTAGCAATGCTACCAAAAGCTGCACTACATTTTTTGTATAATTTGTTCAGTTGTTTAACGTGAGGGGAACTAATTTGACCGCGAGCTAGACGGTTGGATCTCGTCTTTTGCATCTTCAAAGCTTCATTCATCGTTGCCAGAAGCTTTTGATTCTTTTATTCTCGAGACTCCTGATTCTTCGTTTCCTGGTTCATCCTCAAACAACTGTAAAATTTCGTTTAGTGATAAAGCAAGGACGTTTTTTGCGTATGTATTACATGTAAATTGTGAACTGATATCTAGAAGGGTCAGGATTTTGTAATGATTGATTGAAAGCTTAGATGAAGTTTGTTGTAGATCGTAAAGAAGACCTGCAACAAAAACTCCCTTGCTTGACTTATTAACTGTTAGTCTTGATGTTTGATCCAACGATAGAGGTTCTGACTCTTCTATTTTTCCAATATTATGCCCGCGTTTTCAAAGTTTTTCTGTCAAGGTGTTTAATATCTCCCGATACTCACTTCCTAATTTCAGTTGAGACTTTTGTATCAATTTTCCTATCTCTAGTCTCATTCAATTCATCTTTGACAGTCTCCAAAATATTATCTGTCTGCTGTTGTGTGTATTGTTGAATGGTATAAGGTGCTGTTGGAGACTTCACTTCTCCAACAGCACCTTCTACCAACAGCACCTTCGACTTTCTCTGCAACAGTGATATTTGTTTTGCTTTCTCTCGGACATTTTTGTTGTTGAGAAGTTGAGTGATTTATGGTTGCTCATTCGCATACATTTGGCGAGGAATTAGCACAATTTCTTCAGTGTGCATTTTGCTCCAGAAACACAATACATGGTAACGCAATGAGTTTAATAAAACGAATTCCAGAATCTGATCGAAAAATTTTGATTCTCTCACTTTTTTCATCCACTCTGTCTGCAAGTTTAGGTAGTGGTTTCTCAATTTTTTTTAAATTCTAGTTTATTGATTGGTACCACTCCAGAGAGTACGTTCATTACACAGTCACTTAAAAACCAAATGACATCGCCCTGATGTATTGTTTTTACCTGAGCTGTGTTCTCATTCTTGTTATTTGCCCATTGCTTGAGCATAAGCAAATGTTTCTTTTTCAGTTGTAAATGTTGTAATGACTGCTTCAGGAAACAAAATATAAAAAAAGAAGGATGCGGTCCAATAAGATGCGATGAAAAGCGTACACCCTGGCTAATTTTTGTGTCGAGATCAATCATCAAATGTCCAAAGGGCTCCGAAGTTGCTAGTTTGTATGCTTCTTTTATCAATTGAAGACAATTGGCCTTTTATCCAAAATAATCATGTTGTTGATTGTTACAGACCGACTTGAATAATATTATGTGTGTTGTATTCAGATCAATCGTTCTGGACCATTTGTTTTGATGGAACAAATTCTGCTTGACATATATAAAAAGTTATTTGCGATGACGTCCTGAGGTATCTATTTTTACAAGTTCTTTGTCGTTGAAGATTTCTTCTCATGAATCGTCTTAGATAAGCAAACAATGCATTAGATTTTTGGGTTATATCAAAGCCTGTAAATTTTAGAAGCTCAGTCCCTGGTGTACCTCGTTGCATATCTTTGAAAAGTGGTTGGAACACTTTGTAAAATTATAAGATTTGTCAAAGCGAGGATAAAAGTTCGAACCTTTTAGCATTCGAAACAAGAGTGCTGTTTTACCAGTAGGACTTGGTCCTACAATTGACATGAATACCCTGTCATGTGTAAGAATAACTTTGTTCATTGCTTGGGAATAGTTAAAATGTAACCAACTAAATTTGTTAAGAGAATAATCCAAATTGATTTCTTTTCACAGCTTTCTGATAGTAGAAAGAGCATTGAGAAGCAAAGAATGATCATTAAGACAATGATAATCACTTGAACAAAGGATATTGCCTCTGACCTTGGCGGCACTGTTGAAATTGAACAACAAAGCCATGGGGACCTCTCCTTGTTGTTTACATCAAAGACTAAATTACTGATACCGGCGTCAGCCTCGTCTCTTTGATGCATTGGAGAAAGATAATTAATTGAAAATTAAATTAAGACAAGATTGATATAAATTGATGAATGTTA
>NC_134474.1:21934060-21970106 GCF_964194025.1 Convolutriloba macropyga
GCCTCCACCATTCGCTTTGGATAGAAATAGGAAAGTCCCTTTTCAGTTTGTTCGTACGTGAGAACTTGATGATTTACTGTTTTGAATCCTCTGTTAGTCGAGGATACATTCACTGCTTCATCCAGTACTTTTCTGTACTTCTGCAATGGTCCATCATTATTTTCTTCTAGAACATTTTTGTTGAGTCCCTTGCTGCTGAACTTAGTTTTCTTCGTTCTAGAGTCGTAACAGCAATAAGTTTTGCTACATAGAGACAACATTTCAGTACATCGAAACTCCTCCTTGAATAATCCAGGTTCCCACTTATCATGTTTCACATGTTTAGGGCAACAGTTTCTCGGAAAAAAAATTTTTTTACAATCAGCGCGAAAATTTTCTACACAGTCATTACTTCGGAGTTCTTTCCAAGTGCTCTTCATTTCGGGTCATTTCCAAGGGCTCTTCATCTCATGAGCCAGTGCCATATAGAGAGAGTCACTGTCCATCTCAAGCTCTTCAAATTTTTTAACATCACAGAACTTGTCAAAAAAGTTGTAGTAAAGCTCTAACATTCCCAATTTTGCATACTGAAGGATAAAAAATCCAACAATTATTGGTTCACGATGTTCAATTGTGCTTTTCACTAGTTCAACTTCATAGATATCTCTCGAAACGCTATTGAGTCTTCTAAAAAGACGGTTTTTAATTGCTTTATGAGTTTTTTCTTCATTAAGATAGAGAGTTTCGGTGTGTCAAATTCGATCCATAATCTGATAACCATACGAGCTGTTCCCAAGTAACTTCATAGTCTCAGCAACAACGCTCGAGTCAAGATTTTCATCTCCCTTTCGTCTCGCATCAACAACAGATTGCACAAGATCATTGAAGCACTTTTGTGGCGTATACTCGACAAATCGGTATATTTTAGTACAACGTAGTCCAAGCTTCAAGTAAAACTTCAGTAATGGCGTTATAACTATTCCATTATTTAATTTATAACTCGAAATCAACATTCGTTGTGGTTTCATCAATAGATCGTTCTTTTCAGCATACTCTCTCATGAAATCTCCAATATCTTCTCTTCCAACGTTGCTATTTTTGAAAATTGGAGGAAAGTTTGCGAATTGTTCGTAGAGCTCCTCCGGAACTTCTAAGTCGCATTGTACATAACCGAATAATTTATCCTTATCTATCCGCTTCAGCAGGGTTTCCATGCTTAAGGGTAGTTTGTAGGGAAAATTTTTTCTAACGTGATTTTTCAGAAAAGAGCTCATCTGAACCTGATCCCACCATTCACACTCCCTCATCTCGATAATTTTGAATCCCTTTTTCTCCAGGTGTTTTTTTCTTAACTTATCAGATTCTCGCTTCTGGATACCATGTTTAAGTTCTTCCTCGCTAAGAGAGAGTTGAGCTTCTCTACAAGGACAGAAATGGTAGTAACATCCGAGAGCTTCGAAAATTGTATTGCAGTGTCCACAAAAGCCATCAACACTAAACCAATCAATTTTTTTCTGTTTTCCAGTTGTATATATGCTCTCAATAGTACAGTCTGGTCTGATTGTTTGATAGTAAGAAACAACCATGTTTTCAAATTTTCTAATCTTGTTCTGACGAGCTTTGAACTTTTGGAGATCAGAATCGAACTCCCACCTAGTGTACAAACCCGTTGGCATCGCTTGACACATGGCGAAGGGATACAATTGGCTGGCGTCTACTCCAACTATCGCCTTACAAATGTTGTTTGATGTTCGGATGAATGTCTTGTCTACAACAGTTTTCCTTGTGAAGACAATAGAAGGCCCACCAGTCATTTCACTTCGAACTTTTCATGTAAATTTTTGTCGCTATCGATGAACGGATAAAATTTTGAACTTGTTGACTTGTGAAGACAAATATTAGCCAAATTTGGAAGTGTACAACCGCGCTTCATTATATCAATGTTCCGATTATGATAAAACTCAATCATTTTACTCATTGCAGTCAACGTTGGTGCAACGTCTTTGTTATTATACCATCGAAGGAAATCACGAAAAGTTTTCATACCCTCCTTCTTCCACAAATCTGCTAAGAGAGTATAATTTTGTTTTCCTGACAGCGGCTTCTCTTTCAGTCCCATCTCCTTTAGGATTATCTTCTCGTCTTTCCCACACTGTATTAACTTCTCGAACTCAGAAAACTCCTTCTCCAAAGGATTATAGTTTTTCAGTTTGCTGAAAAATGAGTCATGGGGAGGAAGTTTGTCACAGTCAAGTTTCGTCAACGAATCAAACCATTCATACGGAAAAAATCCTTTTGTCTCCTCGGACTGATATGCTTTCAGAAATAAATCAAGAGATGTAGCTCCACCGAGAAAGTTCAGAATATCGAGAAACTGAACGTCACCAAACTAAAAGATATAAATTGGTTTGCCTTCTTTGTTACCGTAGGTTGAATAGATCTATCAGTTATTAGATGAGGAATGAGATAAGTTTTGATTAGGTTAAGGTCATATTTTCCACTGTTGAATCCAAAAACTGGTAAAGTGTCAACATAACTATCAAAATGACGCTGGAGATCAAGGAGCTGCTTTTGCTGGAATCGTAAAAAAGTTTCAGATGCATTGCTATCTTCCGTTTTGTTACTGATATTTGATTGAGTTTCGGAAATAACTTGCAATCTAGAGGAAATATCACTCAACCTAGTTTTGATCTGTGCTTCCACCGCCAACAACTTAGGTCTCATGTCCGCTTTGTTTTTTGTTGCTAGTGTTTCAAGTTGAGCTACAAATGATATTATGAGACAATTAGGATCATCTTCGCACAAGAAAATTGGTTCCTCCAACAGATTGGAGAAAATTGAAACAGATACTGGTACATGAGTTCCAATCCATGATGTTGTAGCAGTGCTACTAATTTCCGATGAGTTGTCACATATTGCTTCAAAGTCGAAGACGGCAAAAATTTTGAAGAGGGTGCAATCTTCTGGATAAGCGATTGAGAAGTTTTCAAGTTTCTGAAACAATGTTTCCTTTAACGAATAAACACCTTTTCGGATAGATATTTTTCACTCGTTCTTTGCAAGTTCGTAAGTGGCGATTAAAATTTCCAGAGTGATTGAAGAAGACGTCACAGCTGGGACAGCGGAACTTCTTGAAGAATTTGTTGATATCATTTACATAACAGAGATGGTTGTTATAGCGAAGTAATTTAATCTTTTCTTCATATCGTTCAATGCTTCGTCGAATAAGTTCGCCAACTATTTCACCATCTTCAATGGTAAAATCATAGATGAAGATATTTTTTTCGACTAAATTTTCAATTATTGGGATTTGATCCAGAGAAACTCCCATGAAGTTTTCAGGATCACAGTCAGTGGCCGAAACAAAATTGTCAAACAGTTGCATTGCATGTGGTTCAACATCTACGGATCCAAATAAATGAATGGAAATTGCGCGGAATAGACATAAGTTATTGTTATAAGGTACATCATGTCCATTTGAAAGCAGACAATTAACTTCTGGGTTTCTTAACAAAGGTTCCGGAAGAACAGAATCATGGCAACCCAAAAGAATATTTTTTAAGAGAGCTGCAAAGATGGTAACGTTCGTAATTAAAGCGAATTGCCACTTTGAGTTCTGGCGTTCCTGTGTACATGTTTCAATCAAGTAAAACTTTCCAATTTCACTTTGAAGGTTGAGTAAATCGTTTTTATTGCTCAACAAATGCGCCCTATCCAGAAGTAAATTATTTTTGTGCGGATAATAATAACGGTAGTCGTTGTTCTCTACATTCTGCAACAGGAACCCCAAAGCTAGGTTAACTTTTGCAGCAAATTTGAGATTTTCAAAAACTTCATCAAGTTTTTTGTTGATTTCGTTGGTGTCCAATTTGGATAAGCTGAAGTTGAAAACTTCTTGTCTCCCATGCTCAGCGTGCACATCTACTAGTAAATGCTGACATGCTGCTAATTCCTCTTTCAATTTTTCACTATCTTCATTCAACTCATCGATTATTTCACGGACACGGGTTGTGTTTAAGCTCCCAACTTTCGTGTTAACTTGATGTATCTTCCTGCGATGAAGCTGCAGCGAGTAGAAACTTGGAAAATCTCTCTGACAAACAACGCACTTGTTTAAAGTGTTACGCTTTTTCGATCCATGCGGTTTGGCAATATGGTACGATAGTTCTGCCAAATTTTTTGTTGCAAAATTACAGTTTCGTTTCTTGCAGTATAACGTACCGCTAGAACAGGTCTTTCTATGGCGAGCAATGTGATATTTTACTATAGATTTTCCACATTTTTCACAGCTGATCTGTAAATGTCGGTTTTTTGCTGGCATTTCCCAAAAATTAGTAAGTGACTAAATATCGGATTAGGAAAGATAAAATTTTTTAAAAAAAGAGTTAACAGTCAACGTTTCTATAGAAAGTCGTTAAACAAGTGGTTCTCCTGTTCCCCAAAAACTTAATGTTTTCTCATGACGATAAACAAACACAATAGTTGAAACAATTAGTCTATTTACTAAAAATGGATTTATCATGTCACCAACCAATCATAACAAACATTGCATAACATTGGAAAGTTCCGTCAACCTTTATTTATTTACCAAATGTCTTCGGAAAGTTTGTTTACAAGCCATAACGTTGGAACGATTAGTTATGTTACTAAAAATAGATTATATCTCAAGTCGTCAACCAATCAGAACAAAAGCTACATAACATCGGAAAGTTCCGTCAGACTCAATTTATTTACCTAATGTCTTCGGAACCTTTGTTTAAAAGCCATAAAAATGGAACCATTAGTTATGTTACAAAAATGGATTTAAATTCAAGTCGTCACCCAATCACAGCAAAGTTTTAAAAACTTCGGGTAAATGCGACAGCCATTATTCGTGTACAAAACATCAACAAACCTGATTTGTTTACTTTATGTCTAGACAAAATTTATTTGAAAAGCAATGAAAACAACCCAAAATTTACCTCAGGTTAAAGATAAAGATTGTAGAACTTCGGGAAAATTCAACAGCTTTGATTTAATTGCGGTGCTTCGGAAAAACCAGACAGCCATAGTTTGTTTACTTAATGTCTAGACAGAATTTGTTTACAAGCAATAAAAATAACAATGTAAAGAATTTTCGTCTTCGAACGACCTTGAAATTTTGTTTACCCCATGTTATCAACTCAAACCCAATAATTCATAGAGGTAAATCACTATTTACTCACTCAGTTTAGTCTCTTACTATGGTTGAAGCTATGTACAAAAACAGTCCTGAATACTTCAAAAAATTTCAAAAACGATTCAAATACACTATTTGCGACACAGAACCAAAACCTCAAGATTCTGGAATAGAAAATTATGCATACGGTTATCATTCGTCTTCGACTGTTATCGATGGTTGTTCGTTTGGTTCCAATCATTGGCATCTCATTTTTGAAGATACAGGTCCCGAAGATAAAATTGTTTTTCCTTCGTATGCTCCTGCGACGATACCTTGCCTTGTGAATTGTTTTAAAATCCTTATTTTGCCTACGGAGAAAAATTTTGTTACTCGAGGTGCTATTGTCTCTCGCTTACATGTTGCTGTGGAGTACTTGTCAAAATTTAATCATGTTTCAACCAACAAAACTAAAAAACAATTTAATCTGTCTAACCCTGTGAAAAGACTCTCAGCCAATACTACTACCATACGTGCTTCTACTATCCCTGATGTGACTGTAAAACGTTTTTGTCAACTAATGCTTGGTGAACATTCTTCTTCTCTCTATCAGATTATGGATATAATTTTAAGTGGGCAGAAAAGTTTTGTACGTGAGACTTCAGACTATTTAATAAACTTTCAGTTCTGTAAAAACTTTACTGTCTAAAATAGTGCTGTGATAGAACAATTAATTCAATTTCACTCCATATGTTTTAAAAATGCCAACAATTGCAATTCATTTACATCAGGTACAAATGGAAACTTACTGCTATAGAAATAATGAGCAATATAGATGCAAAATAAACCACACAGTTGCGAGTCTGCTGATTGCAGGGGAGACTGAATATCTCTTCTGTGCTCCATAATATCCATCGTCATATGTAAATCAGTACATTGCTGTAAGCGGGAGAAAATGTCTTTATAGGCAGTCAGAGGAAGTGCTAACGGATCTGCAAAGTATAGTACGGGGTGTGCGTAGCGTTTCGCAAGCATCACCCAATGTGAACCAATAGAATCAGCTCGCGATGCATTCACAATTATAAAACTGTTAACTGGTAAATTTAAGGGATCATTGTCAGCCGCATAAACACCTCGAAATTTAAAGTTGAGATGTTTGCATTTTTGAACATGTGTATAAATTTGGTCTTCATCCATCAGTAAGCATTCATAGGTAGAACATTTTTGGATACGTTTCTGGCAGAGTCAATGTACACAGTAGACGATTTTTCTCCCAGGAAAAAAATTTCAATGTTGTAAGGCAAACCAGTATCAAATTTCAGTTCAACCGATAATGATGAGTTTGTTAGTTCGGGATGAATAAAATCGTGCGTCGCCTCTTGCGTGCTAGTTAAGTCAAAGACCATTATAAAGTGATGCGCAAAATCACTTAGGGGTATTCCATGACCGTTTTCAACATAAGCTAGGGCACTCATTGAGTTGTAATACAGGCGCTTGTTATCATTTGTTAACATTGGAGTGCCAGCTGTTGCGAACCCGTTTCGATAGACCGTAATTTCACTGAAATCAAACTTTTGATAGTGGTAGGGATTGATATTGTTAGTTCCAATGAATGCATTGCTCCTGCACAATGCAACAATCAGCCGCCTTATTGGTTCTTTTGTGAAAATATCTTCATGTTTCCAACTGCGTTGACCTGCTGTTGCGAGGAATGTTTTTGTTATTACTTCATTGCAGCGATACATTGCCGGAGTTTTTAGGAGTGTTTTTTCAATGGCTCCAACAACGTTGTCTGACACTGTCATCATTCTAACAAATAAGTTTGCTTCATCGATTTTAACTTTGTAATTTTTTGCCGCTGTCTCACTAATGGTAACAAAATCATCTTGCGATCTTCGGAAAGAAAGTCTTAAGGTAACACCACTTACTAAATGTTTTTCACAGGAAAAAAAATCAACAGCGAGCTTTCCATATAAAGTAATTTGTTCCGATTCTCTCACAGCTACCTGCCTTGCATCCCTTGAAGTTGCAGCTATACCAGCGGGGTTCGGCTCATACTCGTAACCTTGACACTTTAACCAAGTTTCTTTTGCATCGGCTCCATGTGAAAAATCTGTTTCAATAAAACTTTTATGAGCATAGTATCCATTAGCTGAGGAAATTTTCATTCCATTTGCAGAAACAGTACAGTCGGCGAACAGTGAATGAAGAACATTGTTGACAAAATATGCAGCATCGGTTGCCGTTGCATCGCCGGCGGTATATCGCAAATCAGTTCCATCAGCATTTTGTATTCGAGATTTTACTTCCCAATAAATTTTCTGCAAATCTATGAAATTGTTGCGATCGCCTACAACTTCGAATTCGAGCGATGATCCAGAGGGAGAATAAAGTGGTCCAGTTTTCTGCTCAAATGATTGATCAAAGGTGACTAGCGAAGGTGGTTTTTCAAATAAATCCAAGGTACTGTGAGTGGCTTCGGAAGGTATTACAATATTATTTCGCATTTTTGACTCGAGAGAAAAAATCCAGTCGACTTCTTCTTGGTTGTGGTCTTCGAGACATGATTTTTTTAGTGGAACGTTTTTTGTAGGTTCGAGGTTTAGCATATTGTTGTCTTCGACGTTTAATAACTTGCCGGCCTCGTGTTATGCGTGAATGGAGAGAACCACCAAATTGTTTTCGGGCTGTTTTTGCAACCGTGCTTTTCAACGCCTTCTTTGCCGACTTTCGTTTCGTTGCTACTTCAACCAATTCAGGTGCACCCTGCACTAAAAGCTCTCGCCCAATTCTTTTGGCCGCGGGCCATATAATTCTTGCCAATGGTAAAGAAACTCTTCCAATACCTGCTGCGAGGGCTCCAAAGCCACTTCCTCTTTGACGATAATGACCGGAGAAATGTGGCATTGACTGTGATGCTTGGTTGCTGTAGTAAGCTTCCATTTCACTTGATTTTTTGAAACTTTAAGCCTACTATCACTTTTCCTGTACCATTAAATGGAATAAGTTTTCCGGCTTCGTTCCTCAACTCCACTTTAATGTTCTGAATATTGTTTGAAAGTATGGGCTTGTAATCCAGAATTGTAAATGTCTTGTGATGAATGGGTGTAACAGTGTTTATGCTGCCGTTTCTTAAACGCCTTTCAGTCTCAATGATTTTAATTACAGGAGCTCTCACGTCTCCAATAATTTGATATTCTATAACGTCTATGTAGACAAATTAATTGTGAGCCACAGGTTATATCAACTGGAAAATCACTTTGGTGTCTATTGGGAGTTTTGTGTGATTTGTATCCAATAGGAATGTATCCATCATGCGAGTTGTCTTTTATACCCATGAAGCCGAGAATACTTGGAACTTCTTCGTTTTCAAATGAAAAACCCTCATTCGCTCCGAATTGTAAAACCAGTTTATGAGTAATTATGTCAAAAGTAAAATCAAATTGTTTAAACTGAGCAATTCGCCTGATTTCATTCATTAGTTGATCCAAGCTACTGTAAATGCCTTTGCGAATTTTTCTGAGGTGTCCACTGCGATTATCTGAGACGTCGAGTTCCACTCCCGAGTTTTTATAAACGACTAACCCGTTTGAATTGACGTTGTAGATGTTTGATGGGAAGGATATTGAAGATAAAGCTACTTGCCATTCTCCATCCAAAATAAGTGGTTGAGATAACTGGTTACGGAATTTTGCCATTGTGTTTTCACCAAAATCTTCCATTGATGCGTTGGATATTAGGTCGATTGTGAATTCTTTGGCGGGATTCATTTTATTCGTCTGCAGTAACTAACACGTTTACTTGGACTAATTCCGGTTCATAAAATTTACCTTCAATTATAACGTTGTTTGCATCTATAAGATTGTACGTTGGTGAACACACGGTAGCAATTTTGAATATCGTAAAAACTTCGTCTGTATAATTTTGTTTATAACCTTTTCTGAATTTTTCGTCGTGCTTTGCAATCCTAACAAGGTCTCTTTTTTCGTATTTTGGTTTGTACTTTGTTGTGTTGATTGCTAATGATATTAAAATTGGTTCATGTTTTTTGAAAACTTTATTAGGTGCTAAATGGGTTACCCGGTTAACACGACTGTTTATAGTATTTACAAACTGGGGTAAATCTTTAATATATGTCCAAGTCCACTTTTCTTCCAAACATTTGGAAATGATGTTTTTAAGCGATGGAATGTTCCTCTCTGCAAATGCCGACTTGGTTTCGCTTTCTGTTGTATATGTATGAATTCCTTTCTTTTCACAAAATTTTTGGAAATCTCCTTTGAACTCTGATCCCTTGTCTGTCCATACTTTTTCTGGTTGTTTCTTCTTGATCATTTTTTTTGAACGCTTCAACAGCATCTTTTGCTTATAAAGCTTTCATTGGTTGAACTCGTAAGTAACGTGATAAAACATCCACAGCCACTAACAAATATTTTACACCGTTGTTGTGTTGGGCAACTTTATCCATATACGCAACATCGACAGACCAGATTTCATTTATTCTATATGCAACAGCTTTCAGTCGGGGAAAACTTTTCCTGAATTGTCTGTATTTTGTGTACGGGGCTTTCGACTGAAGATAGCGAACAATTTTGCCTCTGGTGAAACCACTAGCCTTCTTCAAGTTAGCAATGCTACCAAATGCAGCACTGCCTTTAGTGTACAATTTGTCTAACTGTTTAACTTAATAGGAAGTAAATCTCCCAGGGCCTGGTTGATTTGATTTTTTTTTCTGCCTCTTCAAAGTTTCTCTGGTCTCTGTCAGAAGCTTTTGTTTTCTTTCGCTGGGATTTTGAAGCAACTTCTTTGTGCGACTCATATTTCAAAAATTGCACTCTCTCTTCAGATGATAAATTTAGAAACTTTTTGACGTATGTGTTACAAGTCAAATGCGACCCAATATCGAGATGCGTTAATACACTGAATTGTTCGAAAGATAGTTTGCAAGTGGTTTGCTGTAGATTGTAAAGAGATGTAGCAGCAAGAACTTCTGTATTTGTACCATTAATAAGCAATCTCTTTGATGAGTCCAAGGACACAGAATCTGATTCCTCTATTATGTCCAGTATTGTATTCGCTCTTTCAAACTTTATCCCCTTCAAGATTCTAATATCATTCAGCACTCCTTTTTTGATAGTCGATGTGTTGTCTGTCGTAAATGGTTTCGCCATAGACTCGTTTATTGTACTTCTATCATCCACTGAAGCGTCAGTTTGTTGTTCTGTATCCTGTTGCGAAGCAGAAGGAGCTGATGGTGACTTGTTTCTCTGGAGAAGTGATATCTGCTTGGCTGGATTGTGAATATTTTTGTTGCTGAGTAATTGAGAGACATGAGGTTGTTCTCTTGTATACATCTGTTTAGGTATTAACACAAACTCTTCAGTATGCATTTCGTTCTAGATATTCAATGCAAGGTATTGCTATGAGTTGAATGAGATTGTTGCCCAAGGGGGATTGAATTATTTTTAACCGTTCAGTTTTCCCTACTTTCCTGTTCGAAAGTTGACACAGAGTTTTTTCAAATTTTTTTAGTTCTTTTTTATTGACTGGAACAGCTCCAGGGAGTACGTTCATCACACAGTCACTCAGGAACCAAATGAAGTCGCCGTCTTTAAGTAACTCGGATTCAATGGAGTTCTTGTTTGTGCTATTTGCCCATTGCTTGAACATAAGCAAATGTTTCTTTTTCATTCGTAATTGGTGTAACAACGGCTTCCTCCGAAGGAATGTAAAAAATTGAAGGATTAGGTCCAATAATATGTGACGCAAATCGTAAACCCTGACTTTTTTGGGATCGAGATCAATAATCAAATGTCCAAAGGGCTCCGCAGTTGCTAGTTTGTATGCTTCTTTTATCAGTTGGAGACAATTCAACTGTTTTCCAAGATATTCAATTTGTTGAATATCACGAAGCGACTTGAATAATATTATGTGTGTTGTATTCAGATCAATGCTTCTTGACCATTTGCTTTGATGGAACAAATTATGCTTGACGTATATAACATGTAATTTGCGATGACGTCCTGAGGTAGCTATTTTTACAAATTCTTTATCGTTGAAGATTTCTTCACAAGAATTGTCATAGATAAGCAGACGATGTGATAGATTATTTGTTATATCAAAGCCTGAGTATTTTAGAAACTCAATCCCTGGTATAACTTGTTGCATATCTTTGAAAAGTGGTTGGAACTCTTTGTAAAAATAATACATTTTCTCAAAGCGTGGATAAAAAGTCGAACCTTTTAGCATTCGAAACAAGAGTTCTGTTTTACCACAACCACTTGGTCCTACAATTGACATGAATACCCTGTCATGTGTAAGAATAACTTTGTTCATAGTTTGGGATTAGGTAAAATGTAACCAACTAAACTCGATAAGAGAGCAATCCAAATTGATTTCTCTTTACAGCCTTCTGATAATAGAAAGAGCATAGAGAAGCAAAGAATGATCATTAAGACAATGATACTAACTTGAACAAAAAATATTACTTCGGACCTTGGCACTGTTGAATTTGAACAACAACGCCATGGGGGCCTCTTCTTGTTATTCGCATCAAAGACTAAATTACCGATACCGGCGTCAGCCTCGTCTCTTTGATTCATTTGAAAAAAATAATTAATTGAAAAGTGAATTGAAACAAGGATGATATAAAATGTTAATTTTTGAATTATTCTCTGGGCAAGTGTTTCATGTACCAGAACTCAAACAAACTGAAACCTTTAATATGACTTTTTATCTCTAGTTTATAACAAACGGTTGATGAGTCATTTTCCTCGAACGATGGTTGACTGAAGACTTTTTCAACTTCGAGGTGCTCCAAGACATATAATCGCAACTCATTCGGCATCTCATTTAGTGATAGCTCACGTTCTGGTGGTGTTTTTTTCAATCTAAATTGAGGAACTTTTTTGTCCGCCCATTGCTTCCAACGTGGGATTCGCTGCTCTTTTGGGGACTGCATAGGCTTCTGGTTTCTTTTGTTCATAGCCATAATTGAACTGACTCCGATGTTCTCGAGCTCTCTGTTTATTTTTTATGTACAGTTGGAAGTGATAGAAATTATCTATCACGGGCAGGAAAGCCCTAAAGCTGTCTAGCTCGTCGGGAGAAAGAGTAATGGTTGCAAAATAACGCTTTGCTGCTGCATTATAAAGCGAGCTGTAACGCGGGTGTTGTGCTGTGTTTGGTTTATTGTTGAGATAGTTCGCTCGGTTCTGTTGATCGCTTAAAAAATTATTCTGTATTGGTGGAGAGGATCCTGAACTCTGTTGAATATTACAATCGGCTGAGCGTCAAGCGGAGTCAAGCAAGTGAATATCTTCAAGTTGTCTGACAGATAAGTTGTTAAAGTTGCCCTGTCTTCTCTGTACATCATTTTGTGTCCACTGTGAGAATATTCTTGCTTTACGTTCCGCGCAGTGATTTGATAATTGATCGTTTGTTAAACGAAAGTTTGAATGAAGATAACAGGAGAGAACTTGTTCTTCTGATATTATCTCTGAGGTTCGGGGACAGTTTAGATCCTCCAGATTATAAACAGTTTTTGTAAAAGCTTACTGAGGAGCTCACAGTTTTCAATGCATTTGGCAAGAAAGTTTTTCCGTGTGAATCGGAAACTGAAACTCAGACAGATTGATTTCAAATCACAGTAAGGTATATCACCTTCGTCCCAATCAAGACCGTGTAGGTTATTGGTCAGCCAAATAACAGTTTGTCTATCGCGTGTGGGTAAATCAGCGAATTTAAGCGGCGGTTTGAAAAATATTGTATCGTTGTAACTCGAACACAAACTGAGTTCTTTTATAATGAATCCAAGTGACTTGAGTTTGAAACCTTCGAGATCGAGGACAATTATATTTGTGGTTTTGCTGCCAAAATTTTCTAGCATTCCAATTCACGAAACAATTGTGAATGAAAATTTTTCACTGATAGAATGAATAATATTCCTGTCAGGTGTCCAAAAAGACAATTGTTTACTGGTGAGTAACGGAAAGCGTAAACATATCCAGGGCCTTTGTTTCGGCAATCTTTTATAAATCCAGCGGCGTCATGCAATGCAGCATGAAGTCGTAGCACTTTGCTCCGTTTAAATAAAGGATCTAGTCTTGAATTATCAATTCCAATGAAACCACCATAGGGTCTAAATTGAAGTGCTATTTCTCCGTCAACTTCTGGATCTAACAAAGAACAAGCAGCTACGAAATATAATTGTCGATAAGATATATGCGTATAATTTATGTTACCTCTCAGTGATAAAACTTTCTCATGAATGAGCTTGAGGTCTTTTGTTCCTATTCGTTCATTATTTACTGTTTACTGAACGTGAGCGTTTAGAGTTTTTGTTAATAAATCTTTCAATTCTGATTGGTTGTCAACCTGAATCATAAATCAAGCACTCCTATTGGTCAATTTATTTTGGAAAGTGTTGTGACCTTGAACATGTTTGGACATGATCCGATGACTCTCCAATTAATATATCATTAATGATTTTATACATCTACTAACAGGTTAGTTATTATTTTTTTTGGTCCCTTTTTATGTATACATTTATGGACATAAGTGATTATGACCATAATTGTGCCCATAATTACGTGAAAAGTTATTTCCTTGTACAACTCTGGTTTTTTATCAATGTGTATATTTATGTATGTATGTGTATGAATTTATGTATGTATGTATATATGTATGCATGTTTTTATGTATGTATGTATGTATGTATGTATGTATGTATGTATGTATGTATGTATGTATGTATGTATGTATGTATGTATGTATGTATGTATGTATGTATGTATGTATGTATTTATGTATGTATATGTATGTATGTATGTATGTTTTTGTGTATGTATTTGTATGTATGTATGTATGTATGTATGTATGTATGTATATGTAAATGTATGTATGTATGTATAAAAGTATGTATGTATGTTTGTATGTATGTATGCACGTGTGTATGTATTCGATCTCTCTGTTTTTACGTGTTCATAATTGTAAGTTTGTGTTAAGGCAGGATGGCGCAGGGGAAGCGCGCTGGGCCCATAACCCAGAGGTCGGTAGATCAAAACTATCTCCTGCTCAATCTTTTTACATAAATTTATAGATTTTTTTGTATGCATATGTGTACCACAGTTGAAATGTTTTACTTAGAAAAACCTGATTGGCTGGGATTGGCTTTATAAACAACTAGAGATCTCTGATGGTTCGTAGGTCTAGTTTGGGTGTGGTTGGTGTAGGTGCGTGGTGTGTGTGTGTTTGGGTGTTTGCGTGTGTGTGTGCATGCATTGTTGTGTATGTTTGTGTTGATTGTAATTGGCTGATGTTTAGCTTAGTGTTTGGGGTGTGGCGGTGAGATGAATGTTGTTGTTTATCACACCAAACGTGTTTCACAACTTCTCTTATTGATTAAAAGTGAAATAGCGTTGAAATTTTTTGGACCCCATTTTCATAAAATTTCACATTGATTAAAGCCATAAACTTGACAAAAAATTTTTAGACCCCATTTTGCAAAAAATTTTACAAGTTATTGTCCCCCTATGGGACTAAAATTTCGATTTTCGAAAAAAGTGTTTCCGACAACTTTTTTCACTCACAAAACATGTTTCACATTATTTCACATTGATTAAAGCCAAAAAATCAAGAAAAATTTTTTAGGCGCCATTTTTCAAAAAATTTTATAAGTTATTGTCCCCCGATGGGACAAAAATTTCAATTTTCGAAAAAGGTGTTTCCGACTACTTTTTTACTCACAGAACATGTTTCAAACTAGTTCACATCTTTTAGAGACAAAAACAATAAATTTTTGTGAAATACATTTTTTTTCAGAAAAAAAATAGGAGCTGATCAGAACCACAACGGGGGGGGGAGACATTATGTATTAAGATAGGGAATGTAGAAATTGTCCCCCTAGGGGGGCACTTAGGGGGACATTTACTGCGAATTTGCGTTAAATGTCCCCTAAGTGTCCCCCCTAGGGGGACAATTTCTGCATTCCCTATCTTAATACATAATGTCCCCCCCCGTTGTGGTTCTAGTCAGCTTTTTATACTACTTATGTATGTATGTATGTATGTATGTATGTATGTATGTATGTATGTATGTATGTATGTATGTATGTATGTATGTATGTATGTATGTATGTATGTATGTATGTATGTATGTATGTATGTATGTATGTATGTATGTATGTATGTATGTATGTATGTATGTATGTATGTATGTATGTATGTATGTATGTATGTATGTATGTATGTATGTATGTATGTATGTATGTATGTATGTATGTATGTATGTATGTATGTATGTATGTATGTATGTATGAATGTATGTATGTATGCATGTATGTATGTATGTATGTATGTATGTATGTATGTACGTATGTATGTATGTATGTATGTATTTATATATGTATGTATGTATGTATGTATTGTATGTATTTGTCTCTGTATGTATGTGTGTATGTATGCATGCATGCATGCATACACACATACACACATACACACATACATACATAGAATTGTGTATGTGCAAAAATAACTTAAATTTTTTTCAAAAACATGAAGGACACTTTTCGCTTTGTGTTAGAAAATGAAGTGTCCCAGCCCGTTGTAATTTGACAGAAAAAACTGCGTTGCAAAAAATGTCACAAAATTGTCCCCACTAGGGAGACACTTTATGCATTCCAATCTTATTACATATTGTCCCACCCCTGTCAGCTTCTTATACTACTGTTGACATGAATTGTATACATATATTTAAGAACGTACACATTCCTGGAGACAAAAAATCTGTTAATAACGAATATTGTGATAAGCAATTTTTATCATCCAATAATAAGATTGATATTCTTTGTAATTGATATCTAAGGAAAATAGATTGAATAGGTAAAAGACCATTCGAACTTACAACAAACATGAATTGTTCACACAATTGGTTAATTAGGGATCAGACAATTGATCAGGTTGCTCACATGACATTAAACAAAAAGGATTCATTTTTTTAAATCAATTATTATAAACACTGTAAAGCAACTGTTTGGAAAATGCAAGTTTAATCAAACTGAATTAACTTTCAAATTGGTGATGTTTGTGTTGAGAGGGGATTGGGACGTACACATATCGCAATTAACAAACTAACAGTTCAAGGTTTAATTGCAGAATTACACAAAGATAAAATAATTGATAACGAGGCACAATAACGAGTGGTGGCGCATTATTGCCTTGATCACGAAGATTTAATGAAAGAATGAGAAAATTTTTTTACTATTGGAAACGGAAGAGCCTAGCGCACCACCTTTTACTGAATTTGAACTGATACCTAATTCTAATCTATCAAACATAGCTGACCAGTTACTGAAAGAAAAAGTATTAGCTTATAATAATTTTAACACAAAAATTAACAGTATAAAGTATTAAAAATTATTATGAATTTGAGACTTTGAATTTTAGTAAAATGGCAGATAAAAGTCATTATAGTAAAATAGAGGAAAAAAAATTGTAACATTTCGGAGATAGCAGAAATGATATCAGCTACAATTTGAGCAGTAACCTCATTAGTGTTGACTGAAATTAGAATACCACATTCCATTCCAACTGCCTTTCAATTGTCAATAATTGTTAAAACTAAGACACCATTAAAAAATATAAAGTAGTCACAGATATATATTCTGTCCAAATAGTTTAGTAAAAATTTTAACCACTTATATAAAAAACCAAAAACAAGAAAATATTACGGAAAATTCTATAGATAAAAATATGATGAACAAGTTAAAATTTATGACAAAGCTAAAAAGAAACTGAAATCAAATTTAATTGTTTATTCTAAAATTTCTGGATATCAAGATGTTTAGTGAAAACCTTTAGTTAGTGTTACAATTACCCCTTAGATTTTGTGTCCTTGTACCTTAGTATAAATCGTTACATTTTTTTAAATTCTAGACGTTTACCTGTAGTATAAGTTTGATTATGCAGGAGTTGAAGGTAATACTTTTCCAGGATGTTTAAATAAAATTGATATAACAAAATTGCTTGCTATTTCTAATGCTCACTGCTTTCTTCCGAAAACAATCGCTGCTTTACCTATCTATATTCTTAAAGAAATATTTCAATCATCAGCTTCCATTGTTTCATCAGACACAGTCAGTAATTTATTCCTTTTCTTGTTTTACATGTACCTTTAACATCTTGCTTTTGATAGAGTTTGTTTACTCCAACAATAATAGTTTTACCTGACAATCTTCTGCTACAAACGTAATATGACTTAATTTACACCTTTTAAACTGTGATACTAAATTTTAATGAAATACTCGACAAAAAAGGTGTTAAAACCATTTAAGTATAACCCTTTTTGTAAAAATGATTCCTAAAGCAAAACCAGAAATAAAAAGTGAAGGTCAACTTAAAGTTTAACTTATAAAAAACTACAAAAATATCAAATATATAAGTTTGCAACTACGTTGATACGTAAAAACTTTTCGAAGGTCAGGAACCTGCTGGGATGAGAAATGGACCTTTCGTCAAATACGCTACAAAAGATTCAGTTACATTCAATTCACTTGCATCATGAGTTTGTCCATATACATTATTATTTTTAAATGCAATAATTACTTACAGTGGACTTTGCATTCCACATTCCATTTCAAGATCAAAAGAGAAGTTAATTGCATAAGATACATTTTATACTTCTCGTTTGATATTTTTGTTCTAATATTCTACATTTAAATGTACACACTAAGATATGTCTCTAATTCTATAATTCCACAATTGGTTACTTCCTTAGCACCAGCATTGACTCTATATACGGCTCTATTTCTACGTTTACCATTTAATATTGAATAAGTCCTTAACTTTATTAGATCGTTTCTAAATCAAAATGAATTCAAATAGATCACTCACCTGAACCATCAAATTCAAATATCCTCCCTTTGCAGCAACAAAATCTCTTTTAAGTTGATTTCCAACAAAATCTGATGCAATTTTATCATTGATAATTGTAAGTAACTTGTACATCGATAACTCGAAAAGTCAATAATAAAAAATTTTCAATTGATTGTCCACCACTAGTTTCAAATCTTGCTCAACTAAATAATGCAAGTAAATCATAGTTTACAAGTTTAATTTTAACATTATTAGCTTATATTACAGCAGCATTATCTAATAAAACAAACCCGACTTCAAGATATAGACCGTGTTTCAATCATTCTTTTCTCTTTCAAAACAATTTTAAAACTAGTATTAATAGCATCCATTGTTGCCAGCTGATTTTATTTGTTTTTCAGTATCTTACTTTAATATATCATTAATAGAATAAAAAGCTAAATCTCCGATGAAACCTTTTGTTGTTGGGAAAATGATAGCAACTATGTTGACAGTTTTGTTAACGTTGAAGTTATTTTTAAATTTGAAGGACAATTAAGAAAGAGTTGAAATCATTCAAATAAACAAAATTGCTAGCTACACCAAATTTGAACTGAATTGAACTTCGACTTTCATCTTTGACATCGAATTCAATATATTCAATTCTTTAAATTGTTAAATTCTGATAAAACATATTGGTCAAAACTTTGGCAATTATTTTGCCTGATGGTTCAAAAGATTAGTACCGTCCAAAGTATATGTTTGTTTACAAAAATCTTTAATTCCAGATACAATGTTTCACTGAATATTAATTCTCTTGAATCCCAAAATGTCAACTGTTTTATTTGCGGTTCATTTGCTTGTTTTTTTTTTGTTTGGTAATTCCGCGTAAGTACGCAGGCGAGTTTTTTTCAACAAAATTAATTACACCTTGTTTTACTGCCACTTAACATTTCTTTGTATTTTTATCTACATCTATTATAGTTGCAAAATTTTTCGTGCTTTTATTTCCTCTTCTATTTCTAGATAGTTCACAATTACCAGCTGTTAAATCAAAGATTAAACCATTATAAAAAGAAGCTTACAAGTATAGGCGACATTAAAAGAAGTATACTAACCTTCATTTCTACCTGTTATTCTTTCTGTCAGTTATCCTTAGCACTGAATAAAAAATGATAATCAGCTAAAACCTAAATTTCAAGTAATGAAGTAATGAGTATAGGTTCATTGAACGAAAGCAATATTTTGATCCTATAATTTTAAAACAAAGTGCATTGTTATCTTTAGTTTTATATCACTCTTTTCTTTAAAGTTCACATAAAAAAATTTGTCTGTCTGTTTTGTTACATAATCGTAACGTTAATTATGTGAGATCTTTCCAAATAATTTTAGTTAAAAATTATTACTTTAAAATTTAATAACATTGCAACTACGTGGTTCATCACAAACTTGTATTACATAAACAATGAAAACTATAAAAATATTTTCTCTGTAAAGTATGAATTTATTATCTTGCCTTTCAGTGGTGCATCATCATCTATCATTAGAAAGCTTTCGTTGTTATCTAATACTTTTCTTAGATTCTTTTTGTAGATCTTTAATATCAAAATTATCAATAACATCTGCATCAGCTTGCCATGTTTCACTTTCACAAACAACATCATCATTTTAATTAACTGTGAGTCCATACCTGTCTTATTGTTTATTGAATAGTTGTGTTAAGAGCTCTGTTTTGTAACACTCATATGGACCAGGCATCATTCATCTGAAAAAACCATGCGAAAAAAATTTCTGTCTTTTTCTTGAAATTTTCAGATGTTTATTTTCAAAACAACTCCATTGAGCCGATTTTGAGATTGTCTATGTTCTTATCAATGCGATTGACTTTCTCTTAACAAATTCTTTTACGTAGTAGCAATTTTAATACTAAGAACCTACCGCACCACCTTTTACTGATGTTGAACCCAAACTTTATTTTAATCTATCAAACATAGCTGAACAGTTAAAAAAAGAACAAATGATAGCTATTAAAAAAATTTACAGTAAAGATAACAGTATAAAGAATAATAGAAGTTATTATGAAGCTGAGACATTGAATTATAGTAAAAAGATATAGATATTAGATAGTTGTTTTAGATGTAGACGATAGATAGTAAAATAGAGATAGGGACAATTTTGTTAATGCGGAGAAAACAGAAATGATATCATCATCAACAGCTACAATTAGAAAACCAACCTCAAAAGTGTTGACTGGAATGAGAATACGAAAATATCACTCCAAATGCATTTGATACAGCATTAATTCATCTCTCACTTTCAAAAACTATTAAAACTAGGTCACCAATAAAAAGAGGTACTTGCAGATATAGTCTATCCAAACTGTTTAGTGATATGTTTAATCTTTTATAAAAAAAAACAAAAAATGATAATATTGCAAAAAATTTTATGGATGAAAAAAATAGAATGAATTAGTTAAAGTTTATGACAGAACTCAGAAGAGTCAGAACATAAAATTGATTAATTTTACTTAAATTTTTGAATATCAAGATGTTTGCTGGAAATATTAATAATATTACGCTTACCCATTAGATACTTTCTCTTTGTACTTTATTATAAACCTTTACATTGTTGTACAACTTCAATACCCTTCCCTGTAGTCGCACACTGATAACTGAAGGAGTCGAAGAAAATACTTTTCTTGGATGTTTAGTTGAAATTGATATACCAAGATGAATGGCTCTATATGATGCTTACAGGATTCTTGTCTGCTCTCTTTCCAAAAACAACGCTGCTTTACCTACTTATATTCTTACAGAATTATTTTAAGACTTGTCTTCAATTTTTGCATCAGCTATTGATTTTTCTCGTTTATTTTTACATGTACTTTTAACATCTTGCTTTCGTTAGAGTTTGTTCACTCCAAGTATACTAGTTGTACCTGAAATTTTCTCTCTACAAACGCAATATGACCTAATTTAAAAATTTTGTAATTGTGGCTTTGTATTATAATAAATTAATTGACAAAAAAGTGGTAAAACCTGTTAAGTATAACCCTTTTGTAAACTAATACCTAAAACAAAACCAGAATCAAAAATTTTAGGTTAACCTAAAGTTGAACTACAAAAAAGAAGCTATATATTTATTTTACAAAAAATGAGATAAATAATTTTGTAACTACGTTGAGACCTCTGATTTTTTCAAAGATCAGGAACCTGTTGGGATTATAAATGGACCTTTTGTCAAATTAGCTGATTAGATTAATCATAATAATACTATCACTACTAGCACTCATATTTCTTTATAGCTTCAACTAATGCATGGCAAAAAATATTGTTAAAAATGTAGTTTAACTGAAAAGGTTGCAGACCAAAGTGTTCATTTTGATATCTCAAAGATAATGGATCAAAGATATTTGTGCTGTAACTACTTTTAAAGTTTCTACGATTTATATATGAACTAATGCTATGTGGCAATCCATTGTAATCTCTATTAAAGTTAGTAATTTCTCTGAGAGCGCCATTATAATTGATCATTCCAAATTAGCTTTCATTCCATCTTCAGGATAAAACTCACTCCCAATCTTACACAAGTTTCAGTTACATTCGTAACATCAAATTCACTTGCATCATGAGGTTGTCCATTTACCTCATTATTTTCAATTTCAACAAAAATTTATTGTGGTTTTCTATTCCACTTTCATTTCGAAGATCAAAAAAGAAATTAATTGCATTAAGTACATTTTTATACTTCTATTTTATAATATTTTGTTCTAATATTCTAATATTGCATGTACACACAAAGATGTGTCTCTATTTCTATTGTTCCATAAATGAAGACTTCACTCGTACCAGCAATAACCATAATTACGGCTATATATTTATTTGTATAGTATAAAATTAGCATAAGTCCTACTCTTTATTAGATCGCTTCTAAATCAATATCGAATTCAAATTGATCACAATGAACCATCAAATTCATATGTAGCTCTTTTTGCAGCAATAACTTTTCATTTAAGTTGATTATCTCTAATACTTTGATTTCCAAAAAAATCTGATGCAAATTTACCATCAGTAACTGTGATTAAATTGTACATCAATATCTTAAATCGACAATGTAAATTTTTTCAATAATTCTTTCGTCAATAATTTCAAATTTAATTGAACTAACGAATGAACGTGAAACATAGATTACAAGTTTAATATCAACATCATTAGCATAAATTCCGCCATCATTTTCTAATAGAGCAATTTCAATTTTAAGATATGAAACGCGTTTCAATCATTCTTTTGTCTATTAAGAATAATCTTTCTCTATAATAATAAATTACTAGTATCAACAGCACTCATTGTTGCAAGCATTATATTTGTAGTTTAGTCTCTTACTTTAATATATCATTCATAACAAACAGCTGTATCTCCGTTGAAGTCGTTTTTGTTGGCAAAAATGCCACCACCTTTGTTGACATAGTAGTTAAAGTTGAGGTTAACTTAAAGATTGAAGTACTGTTAAGAGAAAAATTATTCAAATGAAAAAAAACGCTAATTTCACAAGATTTGAACTGAATTGGAATTCCATTTTCATATTTGTCACTGAATTCATTATAATTAACTTTCTTTTGTTACATTTTGACATCATATTGGTTGAGGGTTTGTCAATTATATTGCCTGATGGTTCAAGAGATAAGTATCTGTACGATTACAAAAATTTTGAACTGAGATAAAATGTTTCACAGAATTTTAATTGTCTTGATTTCCATAATGTCAACAATTTTATTTGCGGTTCAACTGCTTCATTTTTTTGTTTCCTAATTCCGCGTAAGTATGCAAGCGAGTTTTCTACAAAAAAACTAATTACACCTTGTTTCAATTCCACATTACAATTCTTGTTGTTTTATTATCTACATCTATTATAGCTGCAAATGTTTTCGCGCATTTATTTCCTTTGTTTTTTCAGATAGTTTAAATTTACCAGCTGTTAATTCAGAGATTGTACCATCGTAAAGTAAAACTTAAAAGTATAACCAAAACAATTATATCCACATTCATTCCTATATGTAACCTTAACCTGTCAGTTACAATTAGCACTGAATAAATACTGATATTCTGAGAAAACCTAAATTTGACGTAATGAGTTTAGATTAATCGAATTAAGTCGTTTTGTTTTGTTTTATAAATATAAAACAACGTGTATTTTTAATTTTAGTTTTAGATCATTCTTTTCTATGAATTTCAGATAAAAAAATGTTGTCCGTTCGTTTAGTAAGACGATTGTAATGTTAGTTCAGTGAGATCTTTTCGAATAACTTTTCGTTTACCATTAATACCTTAACTTTTAACAATTATGCAATTGTGTGGTTCATAACAAACTTAAATTGCATAATCAAGCAAAACTATACAAAATATTTTTTTCTGACTTAAAAACTCCTTTTAAATAGTATTGAATGATTTACCTTTTTGTTGAAGTAGAATAATCAGGTTATTGTTGTCTCTAACGTTTTTTCTATCAGATGAAAAATGTTTTCATTGAGTTAAATCACATTAAAGTTTTTGTGTCTACATCTAAAAAAGTATTTATTTTTTATCTGGTCTTTTAGAGGTACATCATCAAGTAACATTAGAATGATTTCAGTGTTATCCAATTCTTCTGTTTTAGGTAGATCTTTAATATCATGATTACCTTTAAGTTCGGCATCAGCTTGCCATGTTTCGTTTTTATAAATAACATCTTCAAATTGGTTGAATAATGGTCCAATCATATATAATTTATCAAACTCTAATTGTGGAAGTGGACATCATTCGTCTGAAAATAACTGGGATTCAATTTCTCTCCATCTTTTTGTATTTTTCGGCTGTGTTTTTGCAAGACAACTCCATCGAACAGGTTTCGAGATTGTCTAAATCTATGTGTTTGACGTTCTCTTAACAATTTTTTTGTTCCATGTAGTAGCAACTCCTTCGATTTACTATGATTCTCTATCAGATCGTTTTCTTTGATCCGATTCTATATCAAAGCATTCTTTTTGAAAACTGGTGGTGTTTCAATCACAATTATGATATCAAAACAAATTTTATTTTTCGATCTTTTTCCGGAAACAACAAATACACCATGTCTGCCTTTATTTAAACACAATTTTTAAGTTTACATTTATGTTTGGATTGGGGTCAAGGAAAAATGTACGTGTTTGCTCTCTCTCTCTCTCTCTCTCTCTTAATAATTTCAATTGCTTTTAAACTCATTTTTGTTGATCTATATTTTTTTCACAATCACGTGTGGCCTTATTCTCTATTTTGCGCTCCATAAAAAAATCGTCCAATGATTAAATAGACAATTTTTTAAACGTTTTTTGGTTTCTTTGTTGTTTTTCTATTAGTCTTATGTAGAATACATTATACTTACAGATAAATATCGAAATCTGGTTTTAAAAATGTTTTAGAGGTTATGATGAAAAAGAACTAAGAGAATTCAAACTTGAAACGTCATCATTACACACTCTGATATAGTTCATCAGTGTCAAGCAAGAATGTTTTTACGCAAAAACAATAATAGTTTGATGAAGAAAACAAAAATAAAACTTGAGAGATTGGGATAGATACGATTGCGGAACTAAAATTATTTTGCGGCATAAGTAATTTTGCGGGATTTGCGCTTGTGTTAGATGACACGGATGATAGATTAAATAAAACAATAGTTCAGTATTTTACAGCTGGTAGAAAGTTTACAAATTATTGTTATGTGACAAAAACCAGCACAAATAGATTATATGTCAGGATGAAATTTGAAATAAAATATTTTATTCAATATAATGATCCCGCATGTTTGTTAACTTTGTTGCTATATTCGGTTTTAATTGCAAATTTGATTAAAAATTTTTTGAATTACAAACATGGTATAAAAAGGTACGACTCAAGAGAAGAGTCATTCATTGTTGTTGATAAAACAATGGGTTTTGATTCTAAGGTAGGAGAAAAAAATTAGATTTCTAGAATTCACACTTTTCTCTGAAGTTTTGTATTTCTGTTTTGTCAGATAATTGTAATGTTAGTTCTATGAGATTTCTCCAAATAACTTAGTTTACCATTAATACCTTAACTTTTAATAACATTGCAACTGTGTAGTTCATTACAAACTTATATTAAATATGCAAAAAACGTTACATTTTTTTCTCTGTCTTAAAAATTGCTCATAAATAGTATTAAAAACTTAACCTCTTTGTTTAAGTAGAAAATAAGGTTATTGTTGTCTCTAACGCTTTCTCTATCAGATGAAAAAAAAGTTTTCGTTTGGATAAATCCTATTGAAGTTTTCGTGTCTACCTCTAAAAAAGTGTTTATTTATTATCTTGACTTTTAGAGGTACATCATCAAGTAAATTAGAGCTTTTTCATTGTTCTTCATACTTCTGTTTTATGAAGATCTACAATATCAAGAATACCTATAAGTTCTGCATCAGATTGCCATTTTTCCCTTTTACAATTAACATCATTATTTTGATTGACTGTTGTTACAATCATATGTAATATATCAAACTCTAATTGTTGGAAGAATCGATGCTTTAAGACCTCAGATTTAAAACATTTACTTGGAACAGACTTCTTCCGACTGAAAAAATCTGGGATTCAATTTCTCTTTTTTCCTTGTAATTTTCAGATATGTATTTGCAAAACAACTCCATTGAACAGGTTCCGAGGTTGTCTAAATTCTTATCTATGTGTTTGACTTTCTCTCAGCAAATTTCTTGTTCCATGTAGTAGCAAATCCGTTGATTAATTATGTTGTTAAGAGCATATTTATTATGAAAACCAATACTAAAGAATCTATGATGATTCTCTATCAGATAGTTTTCTTTGATTTGATCCTATATCAAAAGATTCTTTAAAAAAAGAGTGGCGGTGTTTCAATTACATAAACATCAAAATAAATACTATTTTTCGGTTTGTCTCTTAAAACAACAAAAACACAATGTCTTTACTTAAACCCAAGTTTTAAGTTTCAATTGTGATTTGATTTGGGTCATTAAAAATGTAAGTGTTTGAGCTCTTTTAATATGTTCAATTGCTTTTAAACTTTCCTTGATAAACTATATCTTTTTTCACAATTACGTATGGCATCGTTCTCAATTTTTTATTTTCTAGAAAAAACTGTCCCAAGTTTATATAAACAATGTGTTACACTTTTTGTTTTTCATGTTTCTTTGTTGTTTTTCTATTAGTTTTATGGGGAACATTTTACAATTACAGACCTAATAAATATCAAAATCTGGTTGTAAAAATGTTTTGGAGGTTTTGATGAAAAAGAACTAAAAAAAATTCAAACCGGAAAAGTCATCATTACACCTTCTTTTATATGGCGCATCAGGGTCAAGCAAAGATTATTTTGTTGCGTAAAATCTGTAAAAGTTTGATAAAGAAAACAAAATTGAATTTTGAGAGATTGGGATAGCTACGACTGCGGAGTTATTAAAATTACTATCCAGTATTAGTAATTTTGCATCTTTCTAACGTTAAGGCTCTATTCGGTTTTAAAAACAAATTTGATGAAATATGTTTAAATTACAAACATGGTTTATTAAGGTAGGACCCAAGAGAAGATTCATTCATTGTTGTTGATAAAATAATGGTTCATGATTCCAAAATAGGAGAAAAAAATAGATGCCTGCAATTTAAAAAAATAATAATAAATGATGAAATAACCAGATTAATAAATTATTTAAAACTGAGATAAGTTAATGATGTTGAAAATAGTGTCAACGTTTTGAGGCCAATGTTATTCGTTCAGGCAATGGACCAATAAAGTTTTTTAAAAAGTTTTTCGGCATTTTAAGTTTCATATTTTCATCCATTTTTTCCAAAAGATTCTAATTTAAAACCATTGTTAATATAGTAGGCATTTTAAATATAATTATGAAAAATCTTGGAACAAAAGTTTAGGGGTTTAGCTTTAGGGAACATTAAGCGTCACCAATTAAGGAATATAAGGCTACACAACAAGTTGAACCACCCGTTTTAAGCCTGAAAAAGCAGGAGTTTTTTTTTTTTAAAAAAGTATGTGAATAAAAGCTGAGGTTTTTGAAGAAATTTGAAAAGTATTTAGACTTTGTGCACTGAGAGAGACATCTTTCTTTTAAAGATGTCAGTCAATTCAAATTAGATAATTTACCTTATGCAGACCCTCCGACGTTTTTATCTACTGGTAGGAAGAACAATGATTATCTTCTCAACAAATTAAATCCCCTCCCTCATTGATAGTGGAATTATTAATCTAATTAAAGAAGGACAAAAAAATCTAGAGGAAAGAATTTATTTCTATGCGTTAACAGGAAAAAGGGTTTTGTTAAAGATGTCAGTCATTTCAAGTTATGTCATTTATCTTACGCAGACACTAAAACTACTTGTAAGAAAAAAATAATTGTTAGGGACTCATTGATTTCATATCCCCTGATTAAAAGAAGAAAAATTAAGTTAATCAAAGATGGTTCTAATTTAGAAGAAACATTTTAGGTTTTTACTCATTAAAAGGGACTAAGGGTTTGTTTAAAGGTGTCCGTCAATTCAAGTTAGACTATTTATCTTACGCAGACACTAAAACTGGTTTTTTAATTAGTAGGAAGCATAATCATTGTCTACTCATTAGATAAAAGGTATCCGTCAATTCAGATTAGGTCAATTATCTTACACGGACACTAAAACATTCTTATCTACTAGTAAGAATTATAAGGATATTCTAATCCAGAGGAAAAAATTTAGTTTTTAACACGTTAGCATGGAATAAGGGCTTTGTTAAAGATGTCAGACAATACAAAATTGATCAATCACATTACGCAGACCCTAAAACGGTTTTATTAAATGTTCAGAAGTGTAATGATTATCTACGGAGCAAAATAGATCCCTTGAATTAATGGGGAAACATTGAACTAATTAAATATGAACATTCTAATCTAAAATCTCTTTTTTATACATTAAGAGAGAATAAGGGTTTTGTCAAAGATGTTAGTCTTTTCAAATTATATCATTTATATTACGCAGATCCTAAAACAGATTTATCCACTGGTAAGGAGAATAAAGATTATCTATTCAACAAATTAAATCCCTTGGTTGATAGGGGAAACATTAAATTAATTAAAAAAAGACATTCTAATCTGGAAAATTTAATTTAGTTTTTCACACATTAACAGGGACTAAGGGTTATCTTAAAGATGTCAGTCGATTCAAGTTAGAGTATTTAATTTACACAGACACTAAAACTGTTTTTTAATAAGGAGGGAGCAGAATGGTTGTCTACTCATTAAATAAAATCCCTTGATTGATAGAGGGAACGTTAAATCAATAGAAAAAAATACTCTAAGACAGAAGAAAAAAATATTAGTTTTTAACACATTAACAGGAAATAAGGGTTTTGTTAAAGATGTCAGAAATGGCAAGTTCGATCGTTTATCTTATGCAGACACTAAAATTGGTTAATCTACTTTTAAGAAGTATAATGATTGCCTACTCATTCTAGATTCTAATCCTGGAGATTCTAATCCAGGAAAAAAAATTACTGAGGAAATGTTAAGTAATCAAAGAAGGATCTTCTACTCTAGAAAAAAATTATTTTTTTACTCGACTTCTTGCAACTCCAGATGGCGTGCTGTCCATATTTGAACGGACTTTCTGGTTTTTTTCTTTTGTAGAACCTTCAGCGTTGTTTGCGAAAGTCCTTGTTTTTGATTTGGAAAGTTGTCTGAGCTAACAATTCTTCATGCATAAAAGCTGTTGATAGTAACCAGTCTTTGGAAACAATCAAATTTGCCGCCAGTAGCCGATGGTCCTGTAGGTGTCGCAGCCATTGCCCTTTAAGCTGAGGGTGAAGTTTTCTCGTTGCTCTAACTCCTTCCATTTCCAGATCAAGCTGAGATCCAAGCCGCGTCAAAATGTTAACGGTATTTGTTACTGTGTTTGCAAAACGATCAGATCTACTGGAATCAGAGTGTTACTGGTAGGTGGCTGTACATCTTTTTAGATTAAGCTTCGACTTTGACTCTCAGTCTGCCAAACCTTTTGCAAAGTACGTCCCAAGCTTGACAATATAGCTGAGAGCTGAAACCCAATCCAGATATTGCCTCTTTTGACTGACCAGCAAATCTAATCTTAAAGCAAAGCAAATACTGCATTTCTCAGTACCGCTTAGCCGTTTTTGATGCACAATGATATCAATTATTTCTGCCACTCGAGCCACTCCAATTGGTCTCCTGAGAACTCCGTTAACTTTTATAATCCTCTTGGATCACCAATCGTTTGGTAAACTACTGGTGGGGTAGTTTGGCATATCGCAGCTTGGCATTGACTGTTACAAGATTTGTGCTCGGGACTTTGACTTCTCTGTCGGTTTTGGAATGCTGACGTTTTTTGCTGTTGGAACGCCTTAGGCAAATGCGTTTGTGTTTCTGTCACCATAATGATTTAGGGACTTCTTGTTTCCATGAATACTCGAGTCAGGCAATTGCATTGAGAAGAGTAGTACAGCCGTTTTGAACAGCGGGGGTGGTTTTCGGGTAGGCGCTCCAAATTTTTTGCAACGGTCCTGTGTGTCATTTCTAGGAGGGTCGAGCAGAGCACGTGGAGATTGTGGCCGGCTGGGGCCAGACTGTTGGGTGACTGAATCTGCCAAGCCTGCCGTTTTCTCTAGCTTATGTCTTGTGTCTTGATCTAACACTTTCTATGTCTTCTGCCTGCGACCTAGATGCTCTTGCACTTTTTTTCGTTTGTTTTCGAGGTCTCGCTCATGTTGTCTCACATGTAGTTCGTCTCGCTATAGTCTCTACTTTACTTTAGATGTTAATTGTGTCCCTGTTATCTTTGTTATCGTTGCTGTAGAGGTAGATCTAATTGCTCTTGCCGTTGACATAGTTCATCAATTTTTCTAGCTCATATTTTTGCGAGCTCCACTTCAATCTCGCGCCTTCTTGGTGAACGTGAGAAAACAATACTCGGTTTTTTCCTGCTTCGGTGTGCATTAGAATGCCTAGAAGAGACCTCAATGTTTTCTTCGAAATGTTCCGTCACTCAGTTTCCCATCTCAACTAACGTTTTGTTTAGTTCCTTTTCACTTGAAGAGATTGATGATGCTAGAGATCTGATTTCCACTCTCTGTGGTTTGGCAATGCTGTTTAGTTAGACCTGGATAGAATCTCCAATCTTTACTAGAAATGTTAAATCCTACAACTCAAACGTCCGGTGTGCAAGTTGAGTAATCTCTGTGTTTCTTTGGTCTAGTTTTATGATCTTTTCTAATGTTAAACAATCTTTGCTTCAGAGAGTCACTTAGGTTCTCTGCTTCGCAATCATTATTCACAACGGACAATTCAGCATGAATTACCTCACATTCTTGCACCAGTTGGTGCAGTCGGAGAGTATCTTTCCCATGGATAACAATTTCGTTGCGGCACTGTTCAATTTTTCCAAGTTCTGGTATTTGTTCGACCAAAAAGTCGAGTCTTGTTCTTTTCGCCCAAATTTCGCTCAGTGTTAGCGCTGAAATTTTCCGAATAATTCGGCTTCAGTAGTCGCCTCTGTCGCTATCTGTTTTCTTCGAGGTCATCGTAAGTCTCAAAAAAATATCGATATGCTCTTTCGGCAGACACTGTTTTTTTCTGGGCTAAGTGACTATCCACATTAGCAAGATGTCTGTCAAAAATCTTGAGCAATTCACCTTGCTCATTTTATAGTCTCTTGAATTGTCCTGACATGTTGAAGTCAGAAGTTTCCTAATGTCTGTTGGGGTTCCTTCCAGCAATCTTGAGGATTTCGTTCTGCTCCACCAAATTGAACTGAAGATTCGTTGCTGCTCGTGTTGATGTCCGGGTTGGCGGACCAAATGTCGCGGCTGTTGCAGAATCTCAGCGGAACCGAATTATCAGAGCCTGGTTCTTGAGTTTAACGCCGCCCTGGTTTTTCACTCATTTGAATTGTCTGATAATCTCGTCGAATCAATTAGTAGCTCGGTCTTATTAAAAGAGTGTAACTGACTTTTGATTTGATCAAATTAAAGTTAAGATTATCCTAAGTGATAAACTCTTTCCAATCTTTAAATTCCATGTAATAAAATTTAAAAGGCTTCAGTAAGTTTTAGTTATTTTGCCAATTTTTTTAAGAAAGCTCAAACAACTCAGAAAACTTTTTTCCGACTTTAGTACCTAGCAACTTAAACTTGACAAAGACTAAAGATGATCACGAATCAACTTATAGTCAATTTGAAAACCAACTGATCTAGGTAACAGCTTCTTGAGGTTCTAAATTTGAAACAATTTCACTATCCAAATAAATGGTTTAAAGTTAAAAAAATTTAAATGTCATTTATAACGTCATCATAAATTGCTCCTGGTAGGTTAATCAAGTAAAAAAATTTATGCCAATATTTAAACTGTAAATGTCAAGTATCTGCGCAGTATGGTTTCATTGAAAAACGGCACCAAGGGTTATTACGTAGCAATGGATGCCTTCAATATATTGCGTGAAACCACAAGCAAATAACCAAGAGTTCACTTAATTAACATAAGCGGATATTTAACTATAAATAGAAATTTGTAAAAAATGTAATTTTGCACTAATTATGTTTTGATAGCCACACTTGTGAGTCTTATTTAAAATTGTTCGCGGTGTCCAGGCTGAGACAGTTGGTTGCTCAGGTTTTCTATTCAAAAAATCCGGGGCGGAGGCGGGAGGGCGAACAGCTTTGGAGTTCAAACTTGTGAAGCTTTCAGTTTCAATTTTTTTTTATTTCTGACAAATGAAATGTTTTTTAGTTTCAAAAGTTAGTTCTTGCTGCCTGATGGCTCTTTCTTATGATTTGAAGTGGGGCCAACAAAAAGTTCATTGAACATTATCAACAAAATTTAAAAGTATGATGCGTTAATTTTGTAACTTATAATTTACTCTCATCTTCGTAAAGCATATGCCAAAGAGAAAGTTAGCGATCAAGCATTGAGCATGGGGTCAGTTACCAAGGATTGAGGTTAGAAAAATTTAATAACTGTGAAAACTCTTAACCAATGAAAGCGGGATATAGCCCAATATGTCCACATTGAAGCGAACTGTGAAATCGTATTTCTTCCTGAATTCAAAATAAAAACTTAAAAAGGTAAAACAAATTGCGTCCCAGATATTGCTAACGTTGTTGTGTAGTTATTTACTCATTAACAACGATCTGTGAAAAAAAACCCTATCATCTTTTTGTTAAGTTGTCACTGCCAAAATGCCAGAAAAGCTATGAGTGCGAGGAAAACACTTTTTAGTTATACTGCTGGCCTCAGATACTTAAAAGACGGGGTAAATCGCGTGACCACGTGTATAACCAGAGAGTTCAAACTCTTGGTAATTGGTTTAGTATAAATGCAAATTAAATTCAAATAAGAATAAATAAGTTTTTGTTAAACAGCATCAAACAGAAACCGAGCTTGAAGGGATAGAGTTATTCTAAGGAGCTATTAAATTAATGTTAAGATAGTACATTTTCGATCATTCTATTTTGCTTTTATAAATTAGACATAAACTAAAAGGTATTAGAGAGCGATATTTGGAATTTATATGGAATTTTCATTGAAAGTTTTACGCTAAATATTGAGTTTTATATGAATTAGAATGATTTTTTTTAGCCAAGATCTTGTACCAAATGTTTTTAGGTTAGAAATATATCTCAAGGAGTTAAGAGACGAGTAAGGGGGACAATGCGATAGTGTGTATCAAATCAGCAAGTTACCAGGGATCAAAATTGTTGATGGTTGAGCTCCTTTTCTACATGTGGATACGCAGTCTCTAAGCTCCTTTTGGTAGAGATAACGATATCGTAGTTCCAAAAAACTAATTTAGTAATCTCAAAGTTGCGTGATATGATCACGTTATGATGTTATGCTCATTTTCACGTTTGTGATCTAAAATAATAAGTACTCAAAACTACTTAGTAATTTGTTCACATGATATAGTTGACTTTGTCCAAATCAGATTTCTGCTTAACGCACTATAAAGTAATTCTCAAAATAAAAATAGATTATCAATTTCATGGTACTGATTGTAGCACACTGTAGTACATAGTCATACTAGCTCATATATGATGTGCATGATTTCTTAGAAGTCATACAAGAAAATAGAAATTTCTTCAAGAACTAATAAAAGCCGCCGATTTTGACTATATAGAGCTTCCTATATCATCTTGAGACAAACGCAGGCAAGTTTTAGGCATTTGTTTTAAATCAAGAAACATATGATTTCCTGGGTTTCGTAAAATCAATATATATATATATATATATATATATATATATATATATATATATATATATATATATAATTTCCAGGTTTAACAATCATATATTGTTTGCTGGGTCTATAATTTTTGAATAAATTGCTTTTTTTTCAGTTACTTAGGTATTGCGAGAGGTTAATTGTAATTTAAATCCTTGATTTTCCTTAAGGATCATATAGAATTTCCTAAATTTTGTACAAGGATCCTGCATGATTTCCTGAATTTCATTCAAAAATTAAATACGATTTCCCGGATTTTATACAAGGACCTTATATTATTTGCTGGGTCTCATATTTCTCCATAAATTGTTTTTTTGGTTGTTTGAAGTCGTACGAGATGTGATCTGTGAATAAAATATAGTTTTACCGCAAGAATCAAATTTTATTTCCTAAGTTTGTTGCAAGGATCATATAAGATTTCCTGGCTTTCGTTCAAGGACAATATATGATTTCCTTGGTTACTTGCAATTTAATTTCAGTTATTAAAATTGTGGAAATTGTGTCAATTTTGGACTTATCATCTCTGAAGATTGGTTATATACAATTTTTTTCCATCAAACTGCGCCCCTCATATCTTTTCACCCAAATTCCAAATTTTATTTGCGGATTGACCAACACTGGAATAATTAGCAAGAAAAAATGAGTTTTACGCACAAACACGCAGTGCTCATCGGTTTTCCACGCTTAAGCTGCAGCACTGTTTATATTTTGTTCGCAATTGCCTTTTTGATCGTAAACCAGCGACCAAATTGTACTTTGAAAAGTCATGAAAAGATAAACCCATCAAAAGATCTTGTCATCAATTATTCACGTACAACTACCACCATGGACCCAGAAAGTGGCGCCGTGCTCAATTGTGAAGATTTAAAGAAGTCGGTGATGAAAACAGGTAGATAGCCTTTTACTTTAAGTTAGTTTTATGTTTTGTTACCTACGTCTATTCATTACAATCAAGTCAAATAATGCTTTTAATTAGTGGCCAGCCAGTATTTGGTCAAGCAAGCAACCCAGAGGCTAATAAGTCCAGTTTTGGAAACGCGTTCAAAAGTAAGCCAAAAGTTTTAAAGATAGCGGCATTGTAAATTTGATTAGTGGAAAGGGGAGGGGTCGGGGCTCGCAGTGGGGCGTTTTCCCGCCTGCCTGTCCATCCCACAGCAGATGAAGGGTGACAGACATAGCCATGAAAATGGTCGGCTGGGGCTCGCCATATAGGTCAGACCTCGACTTATGAAAAAACCGTGCTCGACCCAAAATATGTATGAAAAGACCACGCTCAATCCAAGCTGCCTCTGAAAATACAAAAAAGACTTTATCTCGACCCAGTTTTTAGCGTCCAGACTTCAGCGCGACCCAAAATTCTGCTTCTCAAAATTAGCTCTACGCAAACTGTGCTCGACTCAAAGTAATAAATAACAAATAATTGGGTCCAGCTGTAGACAAATATTGAGTCGTGCAAAAGTCTTCCTGAATCTGCTCTTTGACTCAAAAATTTTCACGTGCAAGTTTATTGCTCACCATTTTTGCTTATAACATAGTCAGCATAACCGCTACTTCATCTGCTATTCTGAGAAGCCACTAACCAAAAAAAAATGCACTTTTTCAATAAACGGCAATTCAAATTTAAGAAAAGAAGCAGCTGAAAATTGTCAAATTTTCATCATGGCTACCGAGAAGACGCCAATTACACCTAAACCACCTGGTTTCAATCAGTCAAACATTTTGTCAAAAGACTCCATCGGCGAAAACTTCTTTATCTTAACAGTTGACCACATTTTAAAATCTTTTGGCTCCAAGTTCAGAACTCGACTTATGAAAACACCATGGTCGACCGAAAAAGTGGAGTGAAAAGACCGTGCTCGACTCAAAATGTTTAGCTGGACCTAAGACCTCATTTAGATTTCCGACCGACAAAAATTTTGATGCCGAACTTGAACTCGACCCAAATATGATGCTCGACTTTATATGATGCTCAACCGAAAATCTTTACACTGGACCTGAAAATTCACATTTGTGCTGAAAATTGGCTAGTAATTATAACGTAGTCAACGGGTTTGACCGTTGAAATTGTTCAATAATTCTAAAATTTTAATGAAAAACGAACTGTGCTATTATAAACATACAAAATAAAACGAATTTAAGAATCAAATGAACTAAACTATAACACACTCAGCTCACTGCCGTTGAAAAGTCGACAGAAATTATTGTTTCATAATATTTTTCGCAAATTTACACCTCTTTTTCGCAGGCAGAAAGCTTGTTGCAACACTAGTTTGGTGTTGTTGGTGGATGCTACACATCTACAAAGAAGTATAGAAACATTAAATATTTTTAATCCCTGAAAATCGAAACCCTCAACTCAGCAGGACCATGCTCGACCTATTAAAAGACCATGCTCGACCTTAAAATTTTATGAAAAGACTTTATCTGGAACCATGAAAAATTTCTACCTCGTTTCTAACTAGGATCTGGAACATGTAATTACAGTCAATATTGGAATCCCCTAAAATAAAAGTAAAATCATTTCATGAGTCTAATCCAGGGCACGTTCCCAGCTGTTATTAAAATGGACTGCTCTACAGCTATCATGTTTAGTCTTGCTCTGTTGCTGTTTTTGATTGCACAGAAGCAGAAAAACGTCTATGAAACACAAATATTGCAAAGAAGGCGATTTGAGCAAAAGATTGCTCGAACAATTTTGACTGATCTTCAATATCTTGTAACTCGGCCAATGAAAAGTTTTCCAACGATCCACGAAACGACCAAAATAGGCCCAATTTTCCAATGAAAAGTTTTTCACTTCAATGTGTA